>NW_026731839.1:627500-1002500 GCF_028476545.2 Physella acuta | reverse complement strand
ATGTTCAAAGCCTTCACGTCTAGAACGCCAAGTTTCCCCCAGACACCAAGGGAGATGAACATACATTTTATGAAACAATTTATTACTTCCCTTGTTTTGCCTTCCGCTGTCTGTGTGACGGTAGTTGTAACAAGTTTTGTGTCATCGAGCGGAAAAACTACAGGATATGGTGAAGGTTATTGTTACTTGGACAATGCTTTTCTTGTGGGTGAGTGATTTTACCGGCAATTATTTACTAATAAAATTTAAAAAAAACACATCGGAGTATTATATACATTTTTGTCTACAAAAATAAAATTATTTTTTTCTACTTTAACCTAACAGTTTATCATTTTGTGATAAATGTTACCACAATGTTTGGTTTACCTGTGCATGGCATTTCAGTGCAATGAGGATATTGAAGTAATTCAGTACACATTAAAATATTGCATTTTTTCTTATTTTTATTAAAATATGTTTCATCTTTTAACATTTTTTAAAAACATTTTTATACAATTACAGAAGTCTCAATGATCGCACCGATGGCTATCATTATCACACTGGACCTTATCTTTCTGATTATAACCATCGTCAAGATCCAGTCAGTCCGTCAACTACAATCATCTGACCACACGAACACTGACCTCGCTAGATATGTTTTTATTTACTTTAAGTTGTCTACACTTACCGGAGCGTTCTGGACATTTGCCATCATCGCTGAAGCCTTGGATTCGGTTTGGTTGAGGTGATTTCTTCTTAATTTTTTTCTAATGAGCTTTAAATATGCCTAAAACATGTTTAACCTTTATCTTATGTTTCATTAGATTTTTTCATTTAGATTGTTTATAATGTCGTTTTTATTCTAATTATTATTTGATTTTTATGCGCATGCATGTTGTTAATTCAAAACTAAAATAATTAGAATTTGTAGTATTCACTGATATTTAAAAAAAAAACACTTAGATTCTCTTCTTTTTTTTCTGAATACCCGTAGGCCTTTTTATTTCAGATTACCTGATATTTAATTATTATTTAAAATTTCAGATTTATTTCCATTGTTCTGAATGGCCTACAGGGCGTGCTTCTATTTGTATCCTTCATCTGTAACAGGAGGGTACTGGAAGTGTACTTGAAAGCTTTTGGTAGGGACGCAAGTCCACGAGAGTAAAATACAAGCATGACATAGCGAACTGCAAACTGGTGTTTCTTGTAACGTATTTTACACATTGTTCCTAGTACTATCTCTTTAAAGATGTTCGTTGTTAAATATTTTTATTATTTATAACATTTATTTATTAAAATTTTAGGCCCTGCTATACAAGCGGGGACTAAGCCACATTGTATATAATTCTGTGTTGGTTAGGAAATTTAATTTTAAATTTAAAATATTTGATTTTAAAATGTTTTCAAAGTTGTGTTTTCTTTGTGGGCTTAATATTTTATATTCACTTAATTGTTAAATGTTGTTAATTTGTCGCCTATTACTATATATGTTCTTAGCATTAGCCAAAATATGGAATCATTCATTAAATTGCTGCGATGCCTGTCGAAAGAGAAAAAAAATTGTTCTGTTAGATTTTCTGTTTTTTTTTCTAGGTCAGTTGCAACGAATATAATACAATGTGAAAACAATTGTATAAAAATTAAACGATTTTATTGTCAATAATTTACTATAATGGAAAAAATTTATAATCGATACCCCACGTCATTTAATCCACTACGCTGTAATGGATATCCGACACGTTACAGCAAAAGCAAAGAGCTAGGCTAGCTTTATTCTCCTAAAGATTTCATTCTGCCTCCTCTCGTGTGATGATTTGTGATTCATAGCAATGTTAATGAGAGTGTCCAATAAAGATGACTGATCTTCTTTAATTCTTGCCCTACCAGAGCCTTATTGGAAAATCGTTTTAGACTACGTCGGAAACATTTAATCTCTATCCATTATGATGCTGACAACACATTTTTTTTTATATGTCGAGGTCACAAAGGATGCTGCAGCGTTAGCGGTAGCCGTAAAGGTAACGGTAATGGTAATGATAGGTTAAAGAGTAATTATAGTGCGAAGAATAGAGAAAAAGCATTTGGTTTTGGTTAGGAAAAGGTTTGGAGATTTGGGGATGGTTATTTGTGAAAGAAAGGGAAATTTATTGGTATAATGTATTTTATAGTGCGGGAATTACACATGGTAGTAATTAAGAGGAGGTAATTGATGTGGTGGCTTGCACCTAGATAAAACGTCGCATTTTCTATAAAAGTATCTACTATTTTTTTTTAAAAGATAGAGAACATGCTGTAAATATACAATGGTCTGTTACAATTTCTTATATTTTTAACTCGTTCGTTTTACTAACGTTCATTTTACGCTTTTAAATTTTTTTATATTAGTGTTCAATATGCTAAATAATCCTGCATGATATTTTTCCGATATTTTATGATTGTACTTTTTAATTGTATCATTTGGGATTGTTTCTCTTCAGGGGTCGTCCATAAATAACGTCACACTCGTAGGGGGAGGGGGGTCCGTAATTTTGTGACGGTGTGTGACGATGGGAGGGAGGAGGTTCAGATGGTGTGATATATATATATATATATATATATATATATATATATATATATATATATATATATATATATATATATATATATATGACGCTTTTTGAGGAAATTTCAGTAATTGTTAGTGGTATTTTATTTTAAAGTTCGAAGAACTTTTCCCTTTTATGTATTTTCACGAATAAAATTATCGTATCAGTCACATATTGAACTATCATTTCTATTGTCCGATCTCCTTGGAGATGCCGCCCCAACCTCTACTGTTATAAAAGAATTACCTAGAAGTTTGGGGGAGATCTCGTCCGTTTTTTAAAATTGTGAAATGGGGATATTTTCGTTCATAGTGTACAATGTGGTAATATATTTAATCGTTAAAGGAGCCTTCCTTTAATTTGTTTTTTAGAATTTTACAAGACGTTTTTCCTGTGTTTATTTAATTAATTTATTTTATTTTATATGTTTTTATCAGCTCTATTGTTCTCTAGAGTATTTGTCCTTGATCTTTGTTGTTTGTTTCAATAAACGTTGTATTGAAATAAATTCTTGATTCAAATGCTATCAATATAATTTAGATTATTAGATAAGTACTGTCTTTAAATACATGAAAAAAAAAGACACAATTACATTTTTTGGCGCTTTTTGCACTTTCCTTTTGTAACTTTTTTTAACTTCACAATAAATATATTGGCAGAATTATATAAGCTAACATGAGTAATAATATACTTTTCAATATACATTCACTATTTTTAATGCTGTACTTAAACCCTAAATAAAAAAAAGTATCAATGTGTCATATCAACATTTTACCAGGAAACTATGTTTGAAAATAATTTCTTCTACAGTGTCTATTGTATTTTTGTATTATACTTTCGTTAATGTAAGCCAGGTTGGATAGAAGCTGTTAAGATGGTATATCGTGATGTGTTAGGGGGTCGGCGTGGTCAAGTCGGTTAAGACCATGGCTGCTAACCCGAAAAGACACGAGCTCGAACCCTCGGGCAGATGAGGCTCGTTAGATGGGGACAGCCACTCTTCTAGGAGAGACAACTCCAAAATCAAACAACTGCTGCCTTGTATTTTGTTCTTGGTTGGACAAAGGCTATGGAAGCAAATAAAAAAAATAGGCTGAAATCGGATTCAATGGCCTCAGTGGCGCATAACCGTTTGACACGTATACTTAATTGTGGTGGAGGGGATCTCTTCCAACACTAAAATTAAGAACGAAGAAGGAGAAGTGATGTGTTACAATATAAAGTGGCGGACCGAAAGTGAAATTTTAAGACAGCTGAACTGTATGTAGATCTTTAATCACTATTGACTACGCAATTATTTATATAGTTTATAATGAATTATACTTGCTAATGAATTTAAAACAAACTGAACCTAATTATTTGTTTAAGAATAGTCTCCTTCAATGACCAGATAGGCTACGCATATCAACATTTTGAAATATCTAAATACTATATATTACAATTCCCCCCCCCCCCCCACACACACACCCTCCTATCTTTTGTTTGTTCCGCTATTTTTAATTGTCAGAGTTGTACCTGCCTCGAGGTGTCCCTTGTGTTTTATGGACCAAATAAAATGTGGCGGATATACATCACGTACGTGACCAGACAATAAAACAACGAGTGTCACGTACATTGAGTTGGGGGTCAATAGCAGATCATCTCCATCTGGACCACGTCTATACGTATTCTTTCACCCACTGATTGTACTACGTGTTACAACAGATTGTATATTTGTACAGACTATCTCTACCATGTATTTGTGTACCAAATAAATGTTCCACTTCTCTTTATACCAACTTACTTTACAAAAGTCTTTGTACTATCTAACTATACAACTTATCTTTGTACCAACCAACTGTACCACTTAACTTTGAATCAACTAACTGTACTTAGCATAGTTTGGCCACCTCCATTTACTGATGATTTCCGAACAAAATTTTAATTATACATTTTTAATTGGATATTAGCAAAAAGATTTGATTGAATTCGTTAACAAAATGTTCAGATCTCTAGATGAAACATACTAGTCTTTTTAAAATTAAGTTCACTGACCGTTTGTTCACGGAATTTTTTACGATGAAGTATATCGTGAAAAAGTGTATGATTGAATGATTGTATGATCGTATTATTGTATGATCGTATGCTGGTATGATCGTATGATTGGATGATTGGATGATTGTATGATATTACCAAAAACAAAAACAAAATTAAAACAAAACAACCCACATAGATAGCATAATGAAAAATAAATTCTCATGTTAAACACAGTTTACAACTATACACGTATACATATATACTTTTTAATTGCAGACATTAACAACCATCTAATCTCGTATCTGCATTAATTACGATACAATCTGAGAGTTTAACGCCAATACTTTACTAAAAAAAAGAACACACTTCTGTACGTCACCTCAATAATCTTATGCGGATTATAATGTTGACATTTAAAACCAGTTAATGTCAACTGTAAAAATCTATGTCTAGTCAACGTATGTCAATGGCACGAAATGTAAACGGGAGCTTTGTTAATTCATTTATATTTATGTGTATTCGTCAACATATGTTAGCATAAGCGACTAAAACATTCTATTTCTGAAACATTAAGGATGAAGTAACGAGTTGTGGTGGAAAGGGGAATGTATGGTATGTATGTATGTTTAGCATCTAGTATCCCAGGTATTGGAGCTTGGTTCTGACACTAAGTGTGTGGTGTGGTGTGTGTATGTGTGTGTGTTTTCTGTGTGTATGTGTATATGCGTGTGTGTACGTGTGTATGTGTGCGTGCACGCATGTGTGTGTGCCTGTGTACGTGTGTGTGTGTGTGCGTGTGCGTGCACGCATGTGTGTGTGTGTGGATGTGTGATTTTGTGCACGCATGTGTCTGTGTATGCGTGTGTCTGTGTGTCTGTGTGTGCGTGCGTGTGTGTGTGTGCGTGTGTATGTGTGTCTGTGTCTGTGTCTGTGTGTCTGTGTGTCTGTGTGTGTGCATGTGTCTGTGTGTCTGTGTGTGTGTGTGTCTGTGTGTGCGTGCGTGTGTGTGTGTGTGTGTGTGATTCTGTGCACGATCGCGCGTGTGTTAGCCACTGTCGTGTCGTTGCCCCCAGTCGTCCCAGTTCTTGTGGCCTAGGACGACGTGGATGTGACACGTCAAACAAAACAACAACCAACTGCGGCTTGTTTGAGCACTGTGACGTGTGGTGCAGACGATAGATATTGATTAACGACCGCACACTGGACACCTCATCAAGTAACAGGCTGGCGATCAACCTCAAAAAAAAAACATTTTATTAAAATTAGAAGGTAAGAGAGGTTTTTTTTTTAATTATATAATATGCAATTGAATTAAGTGATAAATATAATATTTCTAAGAATGTTCTTGGGTTCATAATTGTATTTAATAAGTTAAATTCATGAATAATAAAGTAATCGGTGTAATTATTTATTTATTTTTTATAAATGCTGTATAGAAATGTTTTGATCAATGGGAAAGCATTAAATGGGAGATTTATTTATTTATTTTTTTTAAGTTTTTAATCACCTCTTCAATAAACACATCTCCCGTTCCGAGGAAAATAAAATGTATATAGAAGACACATTATTTTACCTGTTTCTAGCCCCACTTCAATGACATATTATTTTAGTCAATAGATTTTTGAAAG
This sequence comes from Physella acuta, assembly GCF_028476545.2. Lineage (NCBI taxonomy): Eukaryota > Metazoa > Mollusca > Gastropoda > Physidae > Physella > Physella acuta. The sequence goes on along the minus strand of NW_026731839.1, from coordinate 996,289 downwards.
ATACTTATAATTTATAACACACTTGGCGTAGTATCAAATTATTTCACTTTTCTTTTGCTTCTTTGCTCATTGTATGTAGAAGAGGTGCTGATAGGAAGGTTCGGCCACAATTTGATTAATGTAATCTTTAACTTTATTTAGTTTCAAAGCGCACCCTACCATCTCAATGTTCTTTATTACAGATAATTAGTTTTTATAAGATATTAATTTCGAAACTCTAAGTAACAATACATTAAGTAGCAATAACATGTTGGTCTTTTTTAATCGGAATATTGTTATTTTTAAAAATGTAAAGTAATTAGAAATAAAATATTGTCTAACACTATTCCTTAGCACCAATTTTAACAATGATTAAATATTGTTCTGCAGGATGCCTTTTTTGCCAAGAAGACGCAGATCAACTAGAGTGACCATACCTACCCTTCTGCTGCTTCTACTTTTCGCTGTCCATTTTTATTTCTTTACCACTGGGTTTTCTACAACGTGTACACGATCTGATGGAGAAGTTGTTCATAAGCCGCAACGTAGCAGTCTGACAACAAGGAGTTTAGTCGTGAATTGTCTAAATCAAGATCCGGGATGTTTTAAAACAAACTTGACAAAAGGAAGCAACAGTGAGGTTTTTAATCATAAAGTAGAGCAAGTTGAAAATGTAGCACAGAAAATAATATCAAAGAATAGCGGCTTACTCTCTAATCTGAGTTCAAAGACAACAGAGTTTAAAGAGTACCCGGGATATTTTGAGAACTTCACGTATTTTCAACTCAATAGGTCACGTGTGTCGGACATTCCTAGCCAGTATTCGATCCCAGGTGCGTCCGTGTGTTCAGGTGATGTTGACCTGTTGGTGATGATTATGAGCGTTAAACAGCACAGTGACTGGAGGCTACTCATACGTCAGACATGGGCGTCACCAATTTACGACAAGTCCTGGAGCCAAAAAGGTTTGGTTCGATTGGTCTTTTTCTTCGGGAATGAAGGCTTCACAGATGTAGAGAATCTTGCATTGTACAACGAATCCAAACTTTATGGGGACATCGTTGTGGCAAGTTTTAAAGACAGCTACGGGAACTTGTCATTAAAGTTAGCCACGGCTTTGACTTGGGCGTCCAAACATTGCCCACATGCTAAATTTGTTGCTAAAGTGGACATGGACACCTTTGTCCTACTACCAACTCTGATGGAACTTCTCCAAACAATATCACACAACCACACGGAGTTTATCCTAGGGTTCCAGCACCGATACATCAAACCTCTTGTGCGGCGTAAAGGCAGATGGGCGGTGACGAATGAAACTTACCCCTACTTTTACTTCCCTAAGTACATCTACGGACATTCCTACGTGATATCTGGTCCCGCGGTTCACAAAATGGCTGCGAGCTTTCCCTTTGTTCACATCGTTCCTAACGAGGACGCGTTCATCACAGGTATCATGGCCGTCACGTTAAACATCACCAGACTGGGCAATCCTACCTTTGCCTACAGCTTAAAGAAATATAAAATTTGTGATTTGGTTTACGGATATTTTGTTACGGCGATATACAAGAAAATTTTCTTGAAAGAAATATGGACGAATGTACTAAATAAGAACTGTTCTTCAGTAGTGATTAATTAAAACTTGTTATACAACCTAATGCTTAGCCCTTTATCCACTGACGGTACTTATAAGTACCACTTTTATTAAGCGCCTGTATTATTTTTAATTTAGGACAAATTTAAAAATTATTGATGAAGTTGATAGAGTCATCTCCCCTGAGTTACAGGTATGTGGAGCGATCGATGTTTTTTGAACTTTTTTGGTGCGGCATCATTTTCAATCTCTACCTGTATCGGTAGTTCACAATTGTTCTGTACATATCTCACATGTGTTCCTGATTTCCCTTTGTTTTACCTTATTCTTCAAGTTTTCAACACCGAATATTTTTAATTGTTATCTTTAATAGTTAGGTTAACGTGTTTAACTTCTAGTTATACAAATTTAATCAAATTCTCTTTGTATTAGATCAATTTTTCGATGTGGATTGACATAAATATTATCTATATATATAATTCTCTTCTTGGAGACGTTAGAAAACAAGCTGTAAGCGCGCCGAGCAGTCCCCTTTTTTCGTCTCTAGGCATATTGCAACCACCCCCACCCCCACACGGTCTGGTGAGCTGTGGTTCACGCTAGATGTTTACAATCATAGAGCCGGGTTTAGTGACGCCTATTTAGTTTGAAACTGTTTTAAACTCAGGAGAGGTAACTTAGAGGAGGCTGCTTTCACGTGGGGGGGGGGGGGGGGGGGGGGGAGAGGGTTTTTAGTGTTTTAAAGCAAATATTTTTAAGTGGCAACATTGGTACTGTCGAATTCACAAATTATGAATTACTGAAAAGTAGAAAAACCAACAACTAAATAGCGGCGTATGATACGCCGCGGGTCGGCTCGTTTTTAATAATTAATTATCGAAGTGTACTTTAAAAAATAGTTATATACATTTATAAGAAGGTTAGCATTGGGTTTACCTCAGGAATATTGTAATTGATTGCAGATTTCTAGTAGTAAAAGAAAAACAATAATAGAGGTGGCATTTGCAGGCTCGTTTACTAGGTTTAGTATACGTTATTTGTATACCAAAGTCTAGTTCTAGAAGTAAGATGTGTTAGTTATATCTATTGCAAAAAAACTATCTTGTCTACAATAGCTAGCGTTTATGTAATGTATACATGTAGACTAGTAATAGTCCATACATCTGCATGTAATATAGATAGTTTTGTAAATTGTAATAAGTAAACACAAAACAGTAGGCCACTACGGCTATTCTAAACACATTGAGCTCACTTTTAATTATGAACTTTACACTGTAGTGTAGACTTGTCATAACATTCTAGTAGGCTACAATAATGCTAGTATTACTAGTAGTAGTGTACTGAATGGCTAGGCTTTCGTTTTCAAAATATTTGTTTATGCGGCTCATTGTAATAGCTATTGGAAGCTTTCAGCAAAAGCAGGTTCAGTCCGGCAACTGTTGCCACACCAGAAAGACGACAGACAAGAATGTATGAGGATTGAGGAATGAGGGAGTATGACATGTCGGAACCTTTTGCTGTGTTTGAGGTCTAAGATGTGTTCCGATAGAAAATCCAGTAAAAATCGTACTCAAAATATACTTTTGTGCTGTGTTTATGAGTGAAAATTACAAAAAAATGAGTGTTATAATGATTGCCATGTAATTAGTTAATAAGTTGTATCGTTTTTTCCTGTTTTTTATATATTTATTTTTTTTGGAAAAAATGTCCTACCTTCCTGACGGTACTTATAAGTACCAATATATGTTTTGGCCCTTAAAAATGTATGAAACAAAATTTCCTTCGATATATGCTTTAAGTGTGCCAAAAGCAATATGATAACACATTGTTTAAGAAAAAATGTCATTCGGAACATAATTTCGTAAATAAAGGGTTAAAAAATCATAATTTAAAATTTATTTTTCTTTTATTTGGTAAAATGTGTAATTTGCTATACTTACAATGTCTCAATTATTTAAACCTGATTACAGCATATTTCAATTTTACTGTTGCAGTTCTATCTGTGTATACAATTTGTTCTTGTGTTAGACTAAGATTTAACTAATGCATACATTGCTAAAATATATTCATGTAAATTATACCTACATATTAATTTTATTTATATCAATTGTACCATTTTTGTTATAGCTTTCAAAATAAATGTATCGATAGTTGAATGAAGAATCACTCATTCTAGATAAATACGACAATATGACTATTCTATTTTATAAACAAGGATATATATATATATATATATATATATATATATATATATATATATATATATATATATATATATATATATATATATATATATATATATATAAAATTCTCTACGTCGCCCAACCTTGCGGGACACCATCAGTACTCACGCTTTACAAAAGTAGAGCCGGATCGAATTAGTGATGGCTAGAAGGGGCAGATAATTTAGTTTTTAAACGATTTGACAGTAAGAGGAGGTAATAAGTTATCCTTGATCTTTTCATTGTCGTCTGTAAAATGTCGTCACGTACGGGGGGACGACACGTAACGTGAGGATAATTGTACTTCTCGGCACACTGATAGCGTTTTAAGGCAAAATATTTTCAGTTTCAAAATTGGTAGTGTCGAATTCGCAAATAATGAATTACTAAAAAGTAGAAAATAAAACAACTAAATAGCGGCGTATGCTATGCCGCGGGTCGGCTCGTTTCATATAATATGTATAACATGGTTTAAACATTTTAATGATTCTCACTGCACATTACCATTTTCTTGTGGGCGGACCGAATTCTTTTATACAAAAGAATAAAAAAGTACTTATAAAATTCCCACAGTCGCTAGACAGTTTAAAGCGACGGCATCGATTCTTGCAAATAATTTCAATTGTGTTTATCACACAATGCAAATAAGAAAGTATTAGGCGATCGCAGGTGGAAAGTTATTTCCCACTTTTGTGTGGTTTCGCTTTCATAAAAGTCACGTTCGCAAACATTGCTTTGTTCTATCGTAACATGCCGATATTTTACCCAGTTGCTATAAGTGTTAGTAAAACGCCTAGCTAAAATTTCTATTCGTTTAAATAAATATCTATAGATATTTCTGACGGCATTGTTGGAAGACAGTGTGCGCAACTGCTATACCAAAAGCCTACAGTTCAGATCCTGGGTTACAGTGTGAATCACGGTGCTGAGTCCACTCAGCTCGAAAAGGTTAACCATTGCAGGGTTAACCATTGTTGTATACTATAGAAAAACAAATAAACAATAAGGAAATGCATTGATCAACAATATTGATCAATAATTTTGACCGACAACGTTGACCATCAACCTTGACCAACAATCTTGACCGTTAGACTTCACCAACAAACTTGACCGGCAGTCTTTACCAACATACTTGACCAACAACCATGACCAACAACCTTGACCAACAACCTTGACCAACAACCATGACCAACAATATTGAACGACTTACTTCAACTAACTCGACCGACAACCTTGACTAGCAACCTGGACCAACAACCCTGACGAACAACTTTGACCAACAACCTTGGCCAACAACCTTGACTGACATGCTTCGCCTAACTGGACCGACAACTTTGACCATCAACCTTGACCAACAACCTTGACTGACATGCTTCCCCTAACTGGACCGACAACTTTGACCATCAACCTTGACCAACGAACATGATTAATAGCCCTGCGCAGCCAGCTTGACAGCCTTAACAAATGACATTAACGAATGATTTCGATCAACATCTTTGATTAATTACCCTGACTAACCGCCTTACCTAATGACCTTAATAATTGACATGTTATAAAACCTGAATAAAATCAATGTACACGTTACGAGAACAACACAATATTATGTATGTTGATTAAATTTAAAAAGTCAAACTTTCAGGTATTTCGGTTGGTAGTGCAGTGGCAGATTAGAGTTCATGTTTCTTGACCTCGGCATTTGAAGGAAAGTTGTGATCAGCACAATGCTCAGTCGCATTTACTTTCCCTAACAAGAATTAGATACCTATCAGAGCTGAGGGGACTGCACTCAAGGACGTTCTACTGTCTTGAACCAAGCTTCGAACTCGAGACTTTCGGATTAGCATCCTAGCGTTCTATCGCTTAGGCCGTCTAGTTTGATTGGTAAGCTCCATTTAATATAGAAATTACTTCTTTTTCGTGTTTGTTATATTTAGCCATTCAAAGTTTGTTATTCTGATTCTCAAATTTAAAAGCATTCTTTGCTACTGTTATTTGATAATATCATCTAATGAATATATTAACATTTTATTTCTGAACATTAAAAGGAAGAAAGATCAAAAGCTAATTAGTTTATAGCATTTACATAGTCGTTATTTCAAAACTCCAATCCCAAAGGCATATTGTATTAGTATTACAGAAAAGAAGTTAGACTGCAACAAAGTTAAATTAATGATAAAAACTACTTAACCGCAGTCATAAAACAGGAAAAAAATATATAAAGTAACATTGCAGTTACAAATGGAACAGGGTAGGCTTTTAAAAAATTTAAAATTGTAATTTAATATGGTATTTGAAACAAAGAAGCATTAAACAAGAACTTTTTTTTCGAATAATGCATTTTGTAAACGAGGTGGATGCTGAGTTAATGCAACAAGACGAATCAGCGAAGACAGGTATAGGAAAAACATGGCTCGCTGTTTTATTCGTGTTCTACACAGAAGTATTTTTTATTTACTTTTGTATAGCCAGTTCAGAATTACCCGATCCGATGAGCTTTTGGGAGCAACTCAACAAAAATTGAAGTTGGAAAAGAGAAATAAAGTAAAAACGTATAACGTGGACTCAAAACTATCGATTATTTCCACGGATTCAATGAATAACAAATCGTCAAGTTCATTCATACAATGGGACAGAACTCGAATGTCGGCTGTTGATTACCAGCAGAGTTTCTGCCCGTTGCGTTGCTATAACAACGCGACGGTGCCCATGTACGACATGACTCATCGGTGCCCGTTTCCGTTCTGCGACACCTGTACCTGCGACAGGCCGGCTTGTGAGATCTACGACAACTGCTGCCCGGATATCACGGAGACGTTCTTCCGTCTCGACAGTGACACGAAATACCGAACATACCCGAACATGACCGAAAATTATCGAATATTTCCGATCTTTACCGAGTCTAACCGAACACTCCCGAACACTACAGAACAGGCCGTAACTTTACCAAGCGCTTTTAAATATCCCCGGAATACCTCGAACTTAACCGAATCGTTTTTTGAAAACTACAAAATTCTCAACACCACAATGGAATGCGATGTCAAATATTCCGAAGCGCATGTGTTATACATTCGGTCGTGCGTGTCCGGATACGACATCGACGAACAAACTAAGGAGTTGTGTGTAAATGACGTGGAGCCTGACCGTGTCACATTAGACACATTCACGCACGTCGAGGACGAGCGTACAGGTGCCAAGTACTGGAACGTGTACTGCGCCAGGTGCAATGGGGTCAAACAGGTACGTCATGTATGTAGTCAAACGGGTTCAATATGTACGTGGTCAAACGGGTACGTCATGTGTGGTCAAACGGGTACGTCATGTATGTGGTCAAACGGGTAAGTCATGTATGTGGTCAAACGGTTACGCCATGTATGTGGTAAAACAGGTACGTTATGTATGTGGGTTGGACGGAGTGGCCTAGCGATAGAGAGCTGGACTGCTAATCCGTAAGTCTTGAGTTCGAATCCGGGTTCAAGACAGTAGACTGTCCCTGAGTCCACCCAACTCTGATGGGTACCTAACTCACGTTAGGGTAAGTAAAGGCGGCTGGGCATAGTGCTGACCACACTATCTCTTCATATGCCGAGGTCACGGAAACAAGTGAACTCTACTTCACTTGCCCCGTAGACAGTCAGGTTTGAACTTTACACGTATGTGGTCCAACGCTGGTTAACTCATGTATAAATGTACTTTATTTAACAACTTTACAAAGGGACGGCGCGGTCTAGTCGTAGAGCGCTAGACTGCTAACCCGAAAGTCTCGAAACCGTGTCCATAGGACGACCCTTCACCTAACTAGTGGTCCTCCGTGTTCGAACGGGAACTTAACTTTAATTATAAAACTTCTTTTCATTCGAATAAATAAATGAGATGAATAATGAATTGTGTTAAAACAATATACCCCAGTAACTATTAACAGGTAATTTTTAGAAGTTATAAAATAAGTTTTAACTATTTTAAAAATCATCTGGAATCCAGATACAAACTCAATTAACTTTGCTCTATTTAAAATCAGTTCAAAACATCCTATTATTTAGATATTAAAGATCGAATTTAGTGTCTCATGCAAGCATTACATGACGATATACGAGCACGTGGAACCAACGCCAATGTTGAGAGCCGCACTCAAACATTGTTCAGTCGTTCATGTTGTCCAGCGCCATTTATACAGCTCACAGTGTATTGATACAAGAAACATGTACGTATAGCTTTATTGTTTATACGTATCCATCTATATATCTTATATATATATATATATATATATATATATATATATATATATATATATATATATATATATATATATGCAGATATATACATATGAATATATGCAGATATATACATATGAATATGTATGTATATATATATATATATATATATATATATATATATATATATATATATATTTTATATATATATATATAAATATATATTTATATATATATATATATATATATATATATATATATATATGATATAGGGTTCTATATATAATACTTTAGTTTGTCAAAAACTAATTTATATCTTTACAATATACATGTATTATGTATTGAGAGAAAACAATACTTACAGGTGTGGAATCTTGTAATTTTTTTTAACAGGACGTTTGTTGATAGCTGTGATTCAACCGGTTCTAATAACCAATTTGACGAGGAAACCGCTAAGGCCTGCCGAGATCTCAATAAGCCGATCTATAGAGTGTTGACCATGAACCCTTCAGTGGTGTACAAAAATATTTTCTGTGCCATCTGTCAAGTGGTAAGTGTTGTTTTTGTTAGGTTATTATTCTACGTTAATTTTAGTTACTAGACTGGAATCCCCACTAAAAGAGGAAAGTGGGTGGAGCAAAACAAACTCAGCTGTCAGTGAAGCCGAAGCAGCCGGGTCATGGACAAAACTTGTAGGAGTCGCCTGTAACAGAGAGAACGATAGAGAAATGTGGTTGTGTCTTTATGCTCCACAAATGGTCCACAGGAAAAATGATTATATTTTAGTATAGACGAAACATATTTATAGGCTGCGGCATGGGATTTTTTATCAAGTTACATCTTTTTACCTATTATTTGCAACCAAGTGCAGGTGTTTAGTAAATCATAAGCCTTAATTTTTTAAAAGTGTTTTTGTTATTAAAGGCTAACATCAGGTACCTATTACTTTTGTTAAAAAAAATTAAAAATTACACTTTTGGACTTAGCGGTCAATAATAAAGATGATGAAGAATTTGTTTTATTTGACCTCAGTATACATAAGGATTGTAAAGTCTATTCTTTTTTATCACATCGTTTTCAAGTTGTTTGAGCTAGTCTTCAAATAAAGCGGGACTGATCTCCCCTAAACTTTTTAGTATATTCTTCTTTTAGCCGTTCCGGTCAGGCTTTGCATTGCCTTTTAAAAAAATAGTTTGATAAATGGATTGCCTTAACTGACCGTTATTAAGTTTAGTTTTAGAATGTTGACTTAAAATGTGTTGTTTGTAATACTGAAATTAGTTCAGTGTATTGAATTTTCTTTTTTAAATGTAACAGTGTTTTTGTGGCTCATATTAACGCAGTTATATAACATTTCATCTGTATTTTTTATATTTCATTTATATTACATTTTGCTCCAATATATCAGCGATACGGATGAATAAACAACGAATTAAAAGTTTATACTGAACATTTAAAAAAATTAAGCACCACGTTTGTTTGTTTTTTTTTGTCGAGGGGGTGGGGATATTAATTATATTTTGCAAAATATAACTTTTTAAAATTTATATTTTTTAAATGACAGTAAAACTTTCTAAAACAAAAACAAATGGTCAGTAAGGGTCAGATTTTATATTACCTTGGCGCAATTTTTAGAAACTATGAAGAGAGCCACCTGCCACCTTTATTATTACTGTAGTTAATCTATCGATAGATATCTTACCTGTAATTATCCTATCTGTAACTGAAAAAAAATCTGTAATTAGTCGATCGTAAATATTTTAACTGTTATCAATATATCTAAAATATTTAAATTATTTCCAGATCTTCCAGTCAATAAAACCTCACTACGAATCGTGTAAACTAAAAAGAAATCCGTCCTGGATTTTTCTGCCCCACCCTGACGTAAGTAACGTGTCATATCTTTTCTTATCTGACTATTGACATGTTGTGTACGTAACAACACCATCAGTTTACGTTGTGTGCTGTTAACACATTGGCTTATCAATCTAGCCTGTTATGCACATTTTAATGGCTCAGACTTTAGGTCTAAACATCCACAACGACCTTAGTACATTTTATCTAACCTGTTATGTACCGCTTAATAAATCAGTCCTTTGGTCTAGAAATTCACACCTTCGTAACAACATTACTGAGGACTGAATCTACTAGACATTTAATGAAACATCCTCGGTGAATATTCCCCAACTTCTACACATCGTCTACAACACAACTTTAAGTAGCATGAAAACTGTGCATAGCATAAACCCAGTGTATTTTTAAGCTTTTCTTGAAATTGCTTCTAAAAAATAAATATAAAATTGTGGGTCGTTTCTTAACTTCTAGAAACGTATTCAGTACATAATATATCTCCTTTTTAGTGCATTATTACATAAAAGCTTGTTATTAAAACGTTTTTTATGCATTTTTTCGCTATTCGAGCCTGCACTCGTAACAGTTGTGAAACTCCAAAAATACATTGAATTGTACCATACCATGTATTTATCTGTAATTTTTATCAATGGTTACTTCTAGACCGACTCAACGCCAAATAAAGAGAAACTGCCGTTCTCGTTATTGCTAAATATCGGGACCTACTTACTACCATCTAGAACTAAAGGAGACGGAGACACCAGGGTCAGAAATTGTAGCGACACGGAGTGGTCTTCGTCAGCTGTAAGTCGTTATGTTACGCTTTGTTACGTAGATGAGGTAGAGTTTATCTGTTTCAGTAGTCTCGACGTTACGTTTGGGTAAGTACTTTTATCAAACAGTTGTCTAGGCAGCGAAAGGTTGGGGACGTTAAATCTACCCCTTTCCACATACACGATTCCCCACCCCCCCCCTAAAAAAAGGCACGAGGCTCATGAAACTTTACAACTATTGCCAAACTTGGCTTGATTCAATCGCTTTTAGTTATAACTGTAACAATAGTGCATTCTCAAAAGATACCTTAATTCCCTCACCCTCCACGTCCCCATAAAAAAAATCCTGCCTATGCTACTTATATCAAGTATTTTGGAATCCACGGAACTGCATTTTACTTCCCAGAGATCTCTCAGTTTAGAATTGAGCTTAAAATCTGAAAGAATTTTGGTAGATTTTTTATTTTCATTTACTTTCGATTTCTCATAACTACCCATTTCTAATACCTAAAAATAACAAGTATGATGCTAGTTATTTAAAATGCATTAAATTATCTTTTGAAGTTATGGGTATTTTCTATTGTATCTAACATCTCCTTTAGAAATCAATCCTTAGCTAGGCCTACATATTATAAATAAACTTTATTCAAACACAAGTATTCCTCATTAGTTTTGTTGTAAAACAAACACTACCAGCACGACATACGCCTCATCCATAGAACATTTTACTATGTCTACACAGGGAGACTGTATGGAGCTGAGGTGCACTGTGGGTAAACTCATGGACAACAGAACCTGCACGGCAGCATTTCCTTTTATCCGAGGTTTAACCTACAACTTCCAGCTATGGCTAGTAGCTGACCCTGACGATAACGACGAGTTTTTTAAACTTAAGGACTACTTTACATTAGAACAACTACTACGTTCGATAGATAAAAAGGTATATCATTTACTATTATAATATATTACTGTATACACAACACACTCATGTACATATATATATATATATATATATATATATATATATATATATATATATATATATATATATATATATATATAAACACATTTATTTATTCATTGTCTATTAAACATCGTATATTTTTCTGATTGATTTCCCCATAATAAAAAAATGTTCATTGTTGTGTATAGATGGACAGCCTACTAGTGTCGTCTGGGGTTGAATACTTCGCCAACACAGCTGTAATGAAAACCAGAATCGGCTTGGTGGAAAACTTCTACTTCACATCCACCTTTATATTTAGTGCACATTATACCTTGGTCGGTAATTTTTCTTTACCAAGGGACAGTGCAGAAGATCAGATACTGGAGACTTTATTGTTTAGTTCTATAACAGTGCCAATAATTGACACTGTGTCAGTCAAGATGCGAGCTGTGTCAGGTTTTGGTGGGTTTGTACCTTGCTCGCGTTTTGCCTCTGGTGGAATGGTTCAGTGCCTCGACGCGACAAGGGGTAATATTTCTGAGAAATTTTACTCGGGCAGAGCTATTTCCCTTAAAAATACACTCAAATGTCGTTTTGTAAGCTTTAACAAGTCGGATTATTCCGTGGAGATGAACGACACTGAAATCCCACCCAGCGTTACAGTTTTGGTTCGTCTGAAGGTGGTTAATTTGACTTTCACAGAGAGCTCGGAGCTAAACTCGATAGAGCTTAACCAACACGGCGAGTTGAATGTTTGTAATGAACTGCTAGACAAAAAGTTAAAGGAATGGAAACGGAACAAAAACTTGCATCACAAGGGTACAAACCTAATGAGGAGGGCTGGTTATATCTTAACCTTGACCTGTGCTTCCGCGTCTATGGTGTGTCTGTTGCTGACCTTGATGACGTACATCCGGTTCCCTGTGCTGAGGAACACGGCTGGGAAGAACACCATGTTTTTGTGTGCTAGTCTGTTCCTAGCCCAGGCAATGTTGCTGACCAGCTCACACTTGTAAGTTGATAAGTATTTTAGTCGAGCGGTTATACGGGTAATTAATCAAAGGTAATATATCATAGATGGGACAGCATAGCCTAGCGGTAGAGTACTAGACTACTAAACCCGAAAGTCTCGAGTTCGAAGTCATTAGAACCTTCCTGAGTCCACCCAGCTATGTTGGGTTCCTAACTCACGTAAAGGAAAGTAAAAGCGGTTGTCCACATTATCCATTCATATGGCGAGGTCAAAGAAAAATAAACTCTACTTCATCAGTAAAATGGAACGTAAGGTCTAAAGAGGAATCGTTTCTTTAAATTATATCATAGACTTTTCTTTAGTTTCATGAGTTCGCTTAGTATTGGTAAGTATCTGACTTACCTCGGGAAAGTGAAGTCAGCTTCACGTTTACAAATAATTATTAAAACTGTAAAACTCTTACATCTGCCCACTGAATCATCAAGTTACATATTTGTTTCTGTTTTGAAACTGTTTAATTTAGTTTTTTAATAAGCGATTTTTTAATTTTTTTATATAGTTTAAATATCTAATCCGTTTTCTTAAACTTTATATGTTAAAAACAATGTATTTTATAAATATATTTTCGATTACATTATAGAGGGATAATTTCTTTTTGCTAACAGCGTAAATCCATACATCTAACATCCATTCAATTTATATTCATAACATATTCGTTTTCATGAAAGTTCCTGAAAACTCAGACGTTTAAGTTTCTTAAGTTTTTCCAAATTCTTCCATATGAAGATCGGCACCAAGTTTAATCTGCACCGCCTCTGGAATCTCCACCCACTTCCTCTGGCTCTGGATGTTGTCCTGGAGCTTCACCTGCAGTTACCACATGTTTCAAATCTTCACGTCCAAGGCACCAACGTGTGCCAGGCCTCGTTCTGCAGGACCCCAGATGTACAAGAATATCATCAGATCCCTGATACTGCCCTCAGTAGCTGTGGCTGGGGTGATTGTCTTTTCGTCTGTCTACACGAGCGGTTTGAGCTACGGATATGGGAACTTTGCCTGCTATATTGATGCTCCGATGATGAATGGTATTTGAGTTGATTAAATTATCAAACTTGAAAAATAATTTCAACTTTTTTTATAGATATAAAACCCATTTTACATTTGTATAGCAATGTGGTTTTTTTAGCGACTGTATAGATTAATTGTTATAAATATTGTTTAAAGTTTTTATAAAATATTTAAGAAATGGTCATTTTGTGAAACCTTCTTTAAAAAGGAATTTAACAAAATATAATTTAATTGGCCACAATTGTTCTAAATTTCCCACATATCAAAGATATACGATCATACATTGGACACTTTCTTTATTTTTTAATATAAGGAATTATTCTTTATTACTTTTTCTTTTTAATAATGGTTTATCATATTTTTATCTTAAGCATGCGGGGTTTTTCATTGAATTTGCCTTTACCATCTAAAAATAAAGGTTTAAAGCCGATTCTAGCCGGAAATAGATACGCATGCGCATGGGACAGAAACTACCACCTTATTCGCAGAACCCTAACTCTAATCCTAACTATAACCCTAACCCTAACACTAGCGCAGCTATTAAAGTCATTGCGCATGCGCAGAACTATTGAGTTTCGTATTTTCTGCAAAAAAAAATTTTTTCCGAGTAGTCACTTCTTAAAATAAAACTAACACGCCGAAGCATAAGGATGATACATTGATATTAATACCTATTTGGTAATTTCTCGTTCATGGGAGCTAGGAGATATACAACGGTTGTTTTGGAGTAGGTTAAAGATTTACATTTTGGCTAATTGATTGAATAATCATCACTACTTAAAATGTTGTATTTCATTTTTCATTTCTTATTTTAAGTATAATGGGACTTGAACACAGAATCTTTTTCACAAATGTGCATTTCTCCCAGGTATCATATTTTTGGCCGTCTCATTATGATAACACCAAAAGCATATCTCTGTTTCAGCCATCACATTTGCTGGCTCTCTCATTAACACCAGCAACATATGTATTTCAGCCATCACATTTGTTGGTCCTCACAATATGTTAACACCAGCAACATATGTATTTCAGCCATCACATTTGTTGGTCCTCACAATATGTTAACACCAGCAACATATGTATTTCAGCCATCGCATTTGCTGTCCCTCTCAATATGATAACACCGCCAACATAATTCTATTTCAGCCCTCACATTTGTTGACCCTCTCATTACACCAACAATATATTTCTATTTCAGCCCTCACGTTTGTTGCTCCTCTCATTACACCAACAATATATCTCTATTTCAGCCCTCTCATTTGTTGGTCCTCTCATTACACCAACAATATATCTCTATTTCAGCCCTCATATGTGTTAGTCCTCTCATTACACCAACAATATATCTCTATTTCAGCCCTCTCATTTGTTGACCCTCTCATTACACCAACAATATATTTCTATTTCAGCCCTCACATTTGTTGGTCCTATCATTGTTATAACACCAACATCAAATCTCTATTTCAGCCCTCACATTTGTTGGACCACTCACTACGATCACCTTCAGCAACATCGCCTTCTTCTTGATCACGGTCTTCAAGATCCAAAGCATTGTTAAACTCCAAACCACTGAAACGTTTAAAAAAGACGACCGACATCACGTATACGTTTACATCAAGCTTTCCCTAATGACGGGTGGCTTTTGGACGCTGGCTATCCTCGCAGAAATTGTGGACAATGATGTCTTGAGGTACACTTGATATTTGTAAATTGAAACGTATTTTGTATTAGAATGTTGGGTCTTAATTTAACACCTAATTAAACTTCAAACAACGCACAATAACGTTTGCTAGATTGAACGCAATAGAGAAATACTGCCTGCACTTACAACGTATGTAAAAAAAAGCCCTTCTTTAGACCTAGTGATCTATTGGCTAAATAAGGTAGAGTTAATATGTTTCTTGATCTCGGCGTATGAAGGGATGTTGTAGTCAACATTATGTCAAGTCGCTTTTGATGGATAGGGATATAACATGGAAGTTAATAACAAATGACATTTTGTTGCAGGATCGTTTCCATCCTCCTCAACGGTCTGCAGGGGGTGGTCCTGTTCGTGTCATACAGCTGTAACAGACGTGTCTATAACATGTACATCAGTTCTCGTGGCGACCACTCCACCTCGACCACAGCCTCGGTCGTTGCACGGAACGTCAAACTGCGACTGGCATACCCAGAATAAACATTTACATGAGATTTTTAAAAACTCACTTCAGATCGTTTTATTGTTCTCATTTGTTTTTGGTTTCTGGTATGTACATCTGTATATCGAAATATCTGAATCTAAACTTAATGAAGAAAGATTTTTCGTGTTGGATACTCTTGTGGAAAATGTTTGACAGAATCAAAGTAACATCTTTTTCTTCTTACCGATAACTTTTTTGGCGTATGGAACACACAAAGAATGAGTAAAATGTTCTTTCATTTAAAGCTGCTACCTATCATTTAATCGTATTGCTACTTAATTCGATTTTACTAAAATGTGGCTAATTGGAAAGGAAATAATTACAATGACCTTTCAAAATACTCTGATGTTTAAATTGTTTGAAAAGCCTTCAACAATGTTCCCAGCATTTTGTGAGAAAATAGCTTTATTAACCGGTCTCCTTCTGAAATGTTGACGTAGCTTAAATGTAAATAATTATTGAAACATGAGCTTTTATAAAAACAAAGGATTCTGTTTGAGATTTCTGAAAACTAAAAGGTTCAATATTTAATAATATCAGATTTAACAACTTATAGTGATATACCTAATCATTTTTTTAGAGATTTATTTACTATCATTCATTTTGTCGACATAAAAATTTTGTGTTTAATTACACCGACTTTTTAAAAATGGAATTGGTGTTAATCAATTTAAATTATCATTTAAAACAACAGTATTATATTTTAAAACTTATCTTAAAAAAGAATGTAATCTAGATATTAAAAATTAACTTTACATAAATGTGTTAAAAATGTTAAATTGTTTTTTTTTTATTATTATTAATTAATATTATTAATAATTGCTTTTTAAGATCATTAGAGTGGCTGAAATTACATCGTATAAGTGTTTTTAAAATACGGTCCAAGTATCAAAGGATTAAGCATGAAAACACACACACACAAACACACATACACACACACACACACACACATATATATATATATATATATATATATATATATATATATATATATATATATATATATACTATTACGGTGCTATTTAATCAACTCGTGATTTAATTTCCCATCCCCTTAGACGCCCAACAGTATAATTTACCCAGTAAATTCCTTAGTGATCTAAATTTTACATTTCAAGATCCCCTGCTGATTTCAAACAACTACTAATGAGCAAATTAATTATTAAAGTACCCGACGGTTGTTAATGACATTTGATCAGTTTCTTCAATGACTTTTAACAAACACTATCATTGTTAAACAAAGCACAGACGCTAATGTATACGAGATTGTGATAATTTTTCAATAACCTATGTCGAAGAATAGAGTTCAACCTTTCGGTATCATGTTTCAAGAAAAATATTTATATATCATTTTATGATAATTATAATTGAATGATAATTTATCCGGACATAAACACTTTTAATTAATCAGTCTGTTTTTATGTTAAGCCAAATAAAATATATTCTTTGGGAGTACACGATCGGTGTTCCGCTTAAATATTTATATGCAGAGACTTGTTTCCTACTTAATTCAAACCATGGGGGGGGGGGGGGGGGATCGTAGTTGTTGGATAGTAGAGCGCGCGAAGACTAACCCGAAAGTCTGGAGTTCGAACCCTGGACACATGAATTCACCCGACTCTGATGGGTACGTTACTCAAAATTGTTAAAGTATAGGCGGCTGTTCGCAGATCTGAACGCTATCACTATAAATGTTTAGGTCATTGTCTTGGTGCTACCAGGAAAAGTTGATGATGAATTCCCAACCCGTTAAAATTATCAAACTCTGACAAGGAGATGACAACAAAAAAAATCACTAGATATTGAGTTTACTCCCAAAGGTTGAAATGGACCTCTTCGGTACAGGGCAGCACTCCTCGTATCTCTGCAACATCGCCGCCCATACTATGGCTAGTATAAGAGCAAACATTGTCATATCTCTTTTTAAAAGAAGCTACATGTAGAAAAAGCAGTTTTAATTGTTAGTTATTTGCCGCTAAAAACAAATGTTTTAATTTAATATTTTTGACTTATCTTATGGCTAGATTATATTAAAAATTAGATATCTTTGTATTGTCATCGGAAATGAATCTGGAAAGTTGGAAATATCTCGTTGGTTACAAATGAGTTACAAGATTTTCCACAGATAAGCACGCAAATAATAAAAACAGAAAAAGCAAACAGATAAACAAACAAATGAACAGTGTAAGCCTGATAAAAAGAAGCCTCCTTTGGATATTTCACCTACACAACTGCATCAAAAAAATATACAAACCATTTATTTTTAACTTGATTAGTAAAGCCATTACTCATATTCTCTACAAATGTTACTTAGATGAATCCCAGAGAAAGATAATAAGATCAAGCAAAATCTAATTACCGCTCGTTAAACTCACGTAACCTACTGTAATCTTCAACATCCTTTCATCTCAATTGGGTATATACTTGATATCTCCCAGCAGGCTTCTAACGAATGATATCAGCTAATTACTTAAATACTCGACGACGTCTAATTCTAATGGATTTATTCACGTAAATGCACACTAACTTGATAATTAACTATAAAACTTGGCAGAAGAAAATCGTGTTTTAAAAATGTGGTTTGTCGCCTACTTAATTTCCAGAAATAAAAAATTTCAAATGCATGATACCGATTTGTGTTTTCATAAAATTTGTTATGTGTGTAGTAAAGAAGAAACGAACACAAAATGATAAATCATAGTTTGACTAGGTTTATGCTAAATTTACTTTGTTTTCTTCATTGATGTAGCTTCTATTGCAAACATACATGGAGAAGGGGACACAATCGAAGTCAAGAGCGTTAATCAAATTCTAGACCGACCTCCGCGATCCCTTTTATCGCACTTGATGTTTAAAATCCCCACTGTCATCGCTCCTTTCAACAGCAGCTACATGTTACCGGTCGACTAACAGCAGAGTTACTGCCCCTTACGTTGTAACAACGGCGTCACTGTGGAGATGTACCCTGGGATAATGTGCTACATCCCGAACTGTCAAGCCTGTAGCTGTGAGAGACCGGCTTGTGCGATCTACGACAACTGCTGTCCTGACGTCACAGACACCTTCTACCGGGTAGTCGATAGCTTCACGGATATTGTGATTAATCTGAATCCAAAGAACGACACAGTACGTTACAGCCCAATTTTAACGTGCGATGAGGAATTATCCGACAGACCGATGCTGTACATTCACTCCTGCCCACCTGAGTAAGACATGGACGTGCCCACGAGAGAACTGTGTGAGCAGGAGATGGCGACTGACAAACTAACACTGGAGAGTTTTACTCACGTCGAAGACGAATCTACAGGTGTGCTCTACTGGAACACGTATTGTGCCAGGTGTAACGGGGTCAATCAGTTATCTCGTTTTTTTGTACTCGTCAAAAAAAAATTATTTCACTAATTTCTTTTAAATTATTTAGATATAATTTGAAACTTAATGCGAAATGTGTCGAAGGACTAATGCTGTTTTTGTTCAATTTTTTATTATAGTTATGTTACCCTTCGAACCTGACCGTCCTTTGGGCAAGTGAAGTAGAGTTCACCTGCTTTTGTGACCTCACCATATGAATGGATAATGTGTCAGCACTATGTCCAAACACCTCTTGTTCTTTCCATAGAACTAACCACGCCAATCCTTCATATGCTGAGGTCGTCAAGCATATCCACTCAACATCATCAGCCATATGGATCGTTAGATCTGAAAGAGGAGCTTTACCTTCCATGTAAATAAAATTATAAACCAAATCATATATATAGTGCACTCCGATAATCTATGCAAGGCATAAAATCACTCTACAACTATCTAGATTTGTATGCGTTTGAATTGCAGCCCAATGTTAATTTAACATCTAATAATTTGTAAAGGCTTACTTCTCATATTAAGTTATATAAATCTTTACGTTTAGGACTCGATTTGATATCTGCATAAATTTTACTCTAAATGCACTTTAATGTCACTCGGGCCTCTACATGTAAGAAAAATGCTAATTAAGCTTGGAAAAAAATACTTATAGGAAATTGATGTTTTAATAAATTTCATATTCCTAGAATCGAAAACAGTTTCAAGTACACTTGTGCGATACATTTTTCTATTTTAATTATAATTTTAAAGACACCACCCTCTGCTTAAAAAATCAACTTTTTCATCACATTTCTGAAATTTTGAGTTGATTTTTACAAAGCAACTAAAACGAAAAATATAGTATACGAGCCGACCCGCGGTGTATCATACGCCGCTATTTAATTGTTTTTTCTACTTTTCAGTAAATCATAATTAGTGAATTTGACAGTACCAATGCTGCCACTGAAAATATTTGCTTTAAAACCATGTGAGGGGGGGGGGGTGGGGGGGGGGGTTGGGGATGGTGGAGGGTGGTAGCGAGAGAGAGGAAAAGAGGGGACTGCAAGGCGCGCTTGCAGCTTGTTTTCTAACGTCTCCCAGAAGAGAATTATATATATAGATTAGATATCATTGTTTTCGTCTGTTAGAGCTGTAAACGATACTCTACATTCGAATACAGTTATTTAGCTTAAAATGTGATATTTCAATAAAAGATTTCGCAAATCAAGCGATTTCATTGGTCCGATTTGTATTTTCAAGCCGTACCTTAGTAATGACCTTTCTGCGCATGCGCAGTGCTCGAGTTCGACGGATTTTTGTCAACAAACGAAAATGGCTACGCGATTGTCTTCACATCAATTTTTGCAATAACTAACCCTTTGTTTTCAACATGACATGCAGTTATTGCTCGAAATAACAGATACCATGACAGGAGCAGCAAAGTGCCCATCTACTATAAAAAACTTATGATGTCAAGTTATTGAGCTCACCCTCTTGAAGCAGAATTGTGAATGTTGTCATAAGCTAAAGTTGTATGTGAATATTATTAGCACATTATTTGTCAAATATGTATTAAACTATAATTCAAATATGCTAAAATGTACTATCATCAAGCTGGTGTTAGTCTAGGAAAAAGATAATTGCAACTACACATATCCATAGTTGATCAGAAAGGTTTAACTTTTAGTGCACGTAAACTGCGGAATTGTGCACACTTAACCGCTATAAAATTATGAGTGGTAAAACTTCAGAAGAATGCGCAAACCATAGTTGGCAATGGTTTATTTTTCAACTGCTTATGTTGAACTTTGGATACTAAAAGTTTCTTCCTGATATTGCTGATAGATTTTTTTATGGAACTTTCAATGTTTAAAAGTTAATTTTCTCAAAACTTGATTTTTCAAGATTTTTGCTTATTATAACTCCAATGTTTTAGCTGTTTGCAAAGATAATGTCTTGAAACTTGGTGTACTTTTTCATTATTCATGTTATGGTGTAACTTTATTGTGAGAATGATGTGCATTGTGTATATTTTTATTTTTAAGAAATTTCATAACTTGTATGCCTTGTTTTGAATGATACATTTTTTATAAAAATTGAAAAAAAATGTTTCTTTTACATTTTAATGAAAACAAACTTCTTCTGTAAACTCTAGAATGGTTCTAGTTAAATAAACAGAAATAAAACCATTATTATTTTTTCACATTATTGAAATATTAGATTTGTAAAAAAAGGTGTTTTTTCAAGATGGCCGCCGTTACCATGGCAACCATGCATAATTAGGTCCTCAGAATGTGGACTTTTTATTAACAGTTGCTAACTATTAATAATAGTGTATTGTTACTTGCTTATCTCTGCTGTGGGCTAGTTTGGTTTTTACAGTGGAGTGGCCCCTTTATAAAATTCTCTTTAATACTTTGACCTTTACTTGTTTTCTTATAGAGCACCACTCTACCATTCCTAATCCAGTGCAAACATTTTATGAACGTGTACACTGAAACAGAACTTGTTCAACTACTGAGAGCCGCAGTAAAACATTGTGTTGCGGTTCATATCACCCACGAACATGAACATAGAACACCCTGTGTTGATACACGTCGTATGTAAGTACTTCGATGTATTCAACGCAGTAGCTTATGTTAATATACCTTATCTATGTTTTAACGTATTGCTTGACGTTTACTTACACAACAATATTTTCATGAATGTAATCAAAGATAAAATATATAAAACTAGATGTTATTTTAAAGAACATATTTTTTCATACTAAATTAAAATAATCGAATTTGAATTTTTTCTGCTTTTTAGAATTCACACAAGGCAACTCTCAATGTCTGGTACTTCATTCAAACTATATTGTATTTAAAAAAAAACATCACGATATCATCATAGCGTAATTTTAAAGGAAATCCTCAGCAACTATAGAGAATATTTATCAAAAAGTTTGGCATAGTTCACAGACATCAGAATCATGTGAACCATTTTAAGCCAATGAGTTTATGTATTGCGCTGTGTGTGCGTGTGTGTGCGTGCTTGCTTGCATGCGCGCGGTCGTGCGTGCATGTGTATGTGTGTGCGTGTGTATGTGTATCTGTGTTTGTGTGTGTGTGTGTATGTGTGTGTGTGTGTGCCTGTGTATCCTTATTTCAGGCATCTTTTGCATTTGGGCAAGTGTCTTACGGGAAAACGTCGGGCTGCCTTTCGAGACACATGCTTTCCATTAATTTAAAAGTAAAATATATTTTTTTTTAAAAATTAACTAAATGCAAGATATTAGCTACATTTTGTTAGACTTTTAAAAATTATCACTTCATTTTAACAAACAAAACACTAAGCAAAGATAACGAATTCCAGAAGTTAAAATTGATTTTTTTTTGTTTAACGGAAATACATCGACAGCTGTAACTACAAATTCAAAATGGAAGTATAACCACGACGTACATACAGCTTGTCAAGCACTCAACAAGACAATCCATAAAGTTTTTACCACGGAACCAGAAGTGCTGTATAAAAATATTTTCTGTGCTAACTGCCACACCGTGAGTATTTTAAACGAAAAATGTGTGTATGAACAGCACAACAACATTACAATTGTAAATGGATATTGTCAGGAACTGAATTCGTTACTTCCCACACCCATTTAATGTCCCGTTTTAAATATATATAAAATAAGTATCCTTGATAATTCTAAGCAAGACTAATTGTTTACGCCTTTCAGTCTTCTACCATAAACATTCCATTGTATTGTTTACAGCCTGCAACTATATAGCATAAACTCTAACAGTTCACATCCATAAAATACGCTCCCGAATATTCACAACCTTGTGACTAATTCCTAAAACACTATTTAAATATTTTAAACACTATCACACAATGAAAACAACAATTAATTTACAAAGTTTACTAAGTTCTATTGCAGAAATTTTTGTATGGAACCTGTTTGAACGAGAACAAAGATCCAGGAAAAATCATAAGTATAAACCGACCAATCGTAAGAATTTTTTTTCTTTCATTTTTTTAACAAAATATTTACATTGATGGCACACTACCTCAGAATACTAACTTCAACAACACATTCCATTTGAATATCAAAATAATAATTATATTTTGGGGGATTTAGATATGAGTATTACTATATTCTTGTTTTCAAAAACAGGTGTTTTAAAACAAAAGTTAATGGTTTTGTTAACATTTAATAAATTCCAAATGCGGCACATTTTATAATGATATTTTTCGTTGCAGTTGACCATATATATATATATATATATATATATATATATATATATATATATATATATATATATATATATATATATATATATATATGATCAACTGCAACGAAAAATATCATTATAAAATGTGCCGCATTTGGAATTTATAATAGTGTGGCCTAGAGGTAAAACGCTAGACTGCTAACCCACTGCTAACCCGAAAGTCTGGAGTTCGAATTCTATTCAAGTCTGTAAAACGTCACGGAAAACGCACAGCTACCTAACTCAGCTAAACTTCTGACCACACCATCCCTTATATACCGAGGTCACTGAAACAGCGGTACTCTATTGCATCTACCTCTTGTGTTTTGGGAACGAACAGTGTAACGTTTACCTATCTACCAGCCAGATAGATGGAGAACGTCCCCGGATTCTTTTTTCGGGGTTATATGCAAATGACTTACAGCCTAAATGAATGGACACTAACTCAACAACACACTAGGGCTCGGTTTCGATGCCTAGGGAAAACTAGTGATACTATTGAAGTTAACAACTCATTCAATCTGCATACAACCTTTAATAAGCGAACACAGTTGTGGCTGAACACTAGGTTAAACGAGATAAAATATTTAATTTAGAAAATAACAAAACCCTACTTACAAAGCGTAAGAAAAAACACTATCACAGATTTTAACACTGTATAAAAAATAGCCACAGGTCACACAACACTGCTATAGCTTCAATAATCACTTGGCGACAAGTAATATTATACTAGAAGACTAAACCAACTTAAGAAAGCATAGCACACTCAGGACTTAAGTTCTCTCACGTTCAAATGGTCAGAATCTATTGCCGGACAAAATGGACGGCCTGGTCTTAATAGACCGTTTGATCAAGGTAGACTGCCTCTTGTCGCGTGTGTGCGATCTAGTTAAAGACTTAGGCCACAAGGGAGGTTATCCTCAACTCATGTAGCCATTGGTCGGGGCGGTCATCTGATCTGAATCAATCAATCAGATCTTGATGGAAAATTTCTTAGTCTTAGACACCCTTAATAAGACAGTGGAAAAACCCCGGTAGTTGCACCATCAATCCATATAAGGTATTATACAATGTCAAAATAAAACATTACTGGACCTAAGTAGGTCACATCCCCTCCCTTTTTGGAAGTGACAGATAGGTTCCACAAAAACATACATAAGGAACCAATCTGGCAATGAAAATAAAAAAATGTCTTACAAATGTAGGCAATCAAAATCTTAATACCAGATGAAAATATCCCTGAACATAAAAGGGAAGTAACTCAAACTTTTACAATTGGTGAAAGGGGAGTAACCCTTCAACAAATAATTATACATCAAAATCCCTCAGAAAGGGGTATTACAATATTTCCATGTGGATATTAAAAGTGGTAAACCCGCCAGGGTAAGACCTTTATTTCAATGACTAGCTACAATATCAACTGAGTCATATGAGACATATTATCATAAAAGATTACAAATAATCAAAAACCACCTTTAATTAAGGTTCACCTGAAAATAAACAAAATTTTCAACAGGACGGGAATTTTGAAAAATTCGAAACTCATACCACTCATTTTCATGTGAGTGTCACCCAAACACAACACTTGTATATGGTCCTAATGAACCACAAAACATGTCACATGATCAATGTGTGTAATAAGATTTTACATCCTTGACAAACAATCAGCCACAACATTATCACTACCCTTAATGTGTGAAATTTCCAGATTAAAATTTTGGAAATATAAACACCATCTCAATATTCTTTGATTTGTCTGTCCTAACTTAGAGGTAAATTTCAGGGGATCATGGTCAGAAAACACTCTGACTGGATTGGTTGAAGAAGAGACATAGACTTCAAAATGTTGTAAGGACAAAACCAAAGCTAAAGCTTCTTTTTCAATAGTAGAGTAATTCTTTTGGTTCTCATTTAACTTCCTGGAAAAAAAAGCAATGGGATGGTCAATCCCCATGTTGTCTTCTTGAAATAGGACTGAACCAATGGCTAAGTTGCTAGCATCAATGGCAAGTTTAAAGGGCTTGCTGAAATCTGGTGCAGCCATAACAGGAGCATTAGATAAAAATGACTTAATGGTTAAAAAAGCTTCATGACATTTATTTGACCATTCAAACTCAACACCCTTTTTCAATAATGCGGTAAGAGGTTCAGCAACAGCTGAAAGGTTTTGACAGAACCGCCTATAGTAACCAGCCATCCCAAGGAACTTTTTGATTTCTTTACAATTTTTGGGAGGTGGCAACTTTACAATAGCATCTACTTTAGCTTCAATGGGCCGAACTTGGTTCGTTCCCACTTGATAACCCAAAAAGGTAATTGAACCTTTACAGAAATCACTTTTATGCAAGTTTACAGTAAAATTCACCTCAGACAATTTTCTAAAAAGGTTAGTCAACTGAACAATATGTTCTTCAAAAGTATTAGAAAATACAACTATATCATCTATGTAGGCCTCACATTGGTCTACGTCAGCAATGACAGAGTTAATGACCCTCTGGAAAGTTTGACCAGCATTTCGCATACCAAAGGGCATACGTTTGTATCTATAAAAACCATTAGGGGTTACAAAAGCAGATATTTCTTTTGCACGGTCAGATAAGGGGATTTGCCAGTATCCTGAAAGTAAATCAATTTTGGAAATTATCTTAGCTTGACCAACTTTATCAATAACGTCTTCTATTCGAGGTAATGGATAGGAATCAGCTTTGGTGAGCGCATTTACCTTCCTAAAGTCGGTCACAAACCTGAAAGATCCACCGTCTTTCGGGACTAGGAGACATGGGGAACTCCAGTTGCTGAAACTGGGCTCAATGATATCATTCTTGAGCATATAATCAATTTCATCTTTTATCAAAACAGCTTTTTCCGGGTTAACTCTATAGGGGTGTTGTTTGATGGGTTTTGCGTCTCTACGTCTACATCATGAGGTGGAACCTTCGCTTCTTTGGGGACATCCCCAAAAATACAGGGAAATGTCTCAAATAATTGAGACAATTTATGGCTTTCCTCTGTGGACAAATGCATAAGGTGGACATTCAAATTATCTAAAAAGGCAGAATTTACCAATTTTGGGGGTTTCAATTTATCATGTATCACATCATCAGAAACATTTAAACATACAGGTAAAGTAATTTTAGCTGTGGAATGAAAATTGTTACAATTATCATAATACTTTTTCAGTGAGTTAACATGATACACTGTCTGTTTCTTTCTTCTGTCGGGCGTATTGACAACATAGTTCAAATCACTTAATTTTGAATGCACAGTAAAGGGTCCACAATATCTCAAGGATAACGCATTGTTCAGATTAGGCACTAGCACAAGACCTTTGTCGCCTGGATTGAATGTTCGTTTACGAGAACTCTTATCATACAGTCCTTTCATTCTCACTTGGGCCTTTCTTAAGTTCTTGTGAGCCATTTCGCACACGGCTTTCAGTCGAACGTGAAAATCGTCAAAGTTTTCCACTGGATGATCACTGGTACCTGTCCAACGTTCGTGATCAGCTTCAGGGGACCACGGACAGAATGTCCAAACACAAGTTGAAAAGGAGAGTAGCCTAAAGAGTCCTGGACACAGTCCCTCGCGGCGAAAATAATCCAAGGAACAGTCTCATCCCATTGGGTGTTACTTTTAGCGAATGTTCTTAGCATGGTTTTGAGGGTTTGGTGGAACCTCTCAAGTACGCCTTGAGACTGAGGGTGGTAGGCTGAGCTGGTGATGTGGGTAACGCCTAGCTTGGCTAGTGCTTCCTGAAAATGGTGACTGGTGAAGTTGCTGCCTTGATCTGTTTGCACGATTCTAGGTAATCCAAAGGTAGTGAAGAACCGGGTCATGGCTCTGACTACAGTCTTTGCCTTAATGTTCCGTAAGGGAAACGCCTCGGGAAAACGGGTACTTGAACACATAAAGGTAAGTAGGTACTCGTTGCCCGCCTTGGTTTTAGGCAAGGGTCCTACACAGTCCATGACGATTTTAGAAAAGGGTTCTTCTAATACAGGAATCGGACTCAAAGGGGCCTTAGGAATTTTCTGGTTTGGCTTTCCGGCCAACTGACAGTTCGTGCAACTTTTGCAGTAACGCGACACATCATTTCTCATTTTGGGCCAAAAGAACAGTTCTTTGATCTTCGCCGTCGTTTTAGTGACTCCTGGGTGCGCTGACATTGGATGGTCATGTGCCAGTTTCAGTATTTCATGCCGATAAGGTGGAGGGATCCACAGCTGGTTTTTACCCAACCATGGTTCGGCTGGTGAGGCATTCACTGGTATAGAGCGACGAAAGAAGAGGCCGTTCTCGGAGAAATATTCCCCATCGTCAGATGATAGAGATTTTTCGACCATTGCTTTGAGTTCCGCGTCGACTTGTTGAGCTTTAATGATGTCTTCCTGAGATATCCTCAGGGGTAAGCCCAGGCTTGTGTTTTCTGGAAGCATAGACTCCAGTTTAGGAGTCGAATTTCTTGACGATGATTGTAGGTGTGGTTCAGACGTTGTGTCAGCCAATTGTTTGGTCTGGCTTCTTGTCACCGCACATGCAGGATACAGTTCATTATCATTATCTCGAACTGTTGACAAAGGGTCTGAAACCGTACAGGGGTATACTTTGCTTCCCGCAAGGTCATTCCCTAGAAGTAGGTGTACTCCTGGGACAGGAATACTATCTATCACACCTAAAATGACCTCACCTTCGACGAGATGATGTTTCAGGGCAAACTTGTGTAGAGGGACGACAGTAGATTTTGTCCCCACTCCCTGGATAATGGAAATATTTCCGGTGTTCGTCTCTGGTGTAATGTCCATTGAAGTTTTCAAAAGAAGTGACTGTGACGCTCCTGTGTCTCTTAGGACGGTGATATTCCGCTGAGACAACGGATCACCTGGTTTGCTAATGATAGCTTCGGCAATGAAAGATGAAAAGTCAACTTTTCTCGATCCCTCGAGATCGGTAGACTCGGAAGAAACTGGATGGTGGCGTGAACAGTCAAAATGTGACTGCACATAATGCGTGGAGACTTGACTACCTTCTTGCGGACACTTAGGGTTAGCGTCCTTTAGAATTCTAGAGTTCATAGTTGAACTGGCTGCTTGAGGGGATAGAGCATAGTGCGCAGAAGTACGCACCACCTCTCTGTTATATTGACGACGTTTGTAACAGTCCTTGACAAGATGACCAGGTCTTTTGCAGAACTAGCATACTGCTCGACGATTGAGAGTTGATCTTGGTTTCTCTCTGGACTGTGATGCCTTCAAGTGTTGGCCAACAGGATGATTGCTGCCAAAAAGGGGAAGCACGGGGTTGAGGCGGTTTCCTGACACTGGTGGTTTCTTATGCACCAACATATATGTGTCAGCCGACTCAGCAGCCTTCTGGATGTCAATTATCTTGTTATCCAGTATGTGTAGTCGTATCTCTTCAGGCAGGGACTTTAGGAATTCTTCCCTTAGGATAAGTGACCTGAGTTTCTCAAACTCAGAAACTTCCTCAGAGTGTAGCCACCTTGAGAATATTTTCTCCTTTTCAAAGAGAAATTCCACATATGATTGAGTGGGTAACTTGCGGAGTGCTCGGTATTTCATCCGATATGCCTCGGGCGTCAGTTCGTAGGCCTTCAAAATGGCAGTCTTGACCAAACTATAGTTATTTTGAACGTCGTGAGAGAGTGCCTGGTATGTTTTTGCAGCTTTCCCAGTAAGGACCGAGCTCAATAAAGCAGTAATGGAAGTTTCGGGCCATTCACATGTCTTCGCTAAACTCTCAAATGAGTTAAAGAAAACGACCAAATCTGTTTCATCAAATTTAGGAACTAATTTCCCAAATTTGGCAATCACTTGCCCCACCGACAACTTTTTTGGATCTACCAGAGAAGTGACATCACTAACTTGACCAAACTCTAATTCCAACCTCCTCTTATCTAAAGCAATTTTAGCCTCTAACTCCTGTTTCTCTAAAGCAACTTTCTCCTTCTCTAAAGCAACTTTCTCCTTCTCTAAAGCAATTCTAGCTTCTAATTCTACCTTCTCTAGAGGTTTCTCCTCGCGGAGTAACACACCAGCTAACAAACTTTCATCAAATACCCCTTCATTAATAAAATGAACAACAATTTTATCTTTCAACACCTCTGACTTCTGCGTAACAGAATAATCCAATTTCAATTCCTTAACAACACTAATCAAAACTTTTCTACTCAACTTCTCTACCTCCTCAAAGGTGGGATTAGATAAGAAAGACTCCATAACACTAACTTTCAAAATCAAAACAAGCCTAGATTCTCTAAATTCACACGGAGCGTTGGGCCGTGTACTTGACCTCCTATCGCGACACGTCTGGCTTTTGACCTAGATACCTCTAGCCTTGCGCGCGTTGTAAGAACACGGCGCCACTGGATAGAAAAACAACTAAATCAAACTAAACTTAGTGTTTAACTGATATAACCAACAACTGGAACGACAGATTAAATCTCGGCGAGCCCCCACTTTGTAACGTTTACCTATCTACCAGCCAGATAGATGGAGAACGTCCCCGGATTCTTTTTTCGGGGTTATATGCAAATGACTTACAGCCTAAATGAATGGACACTAACTCAACAACACACTAGGGCTCGGTTTCGATGTCTAGGGAAAACTAGTGATACTATTGAAGTTAACAACTCATTCAATCTGCATACAACCTTTAATAAGCGAACACAGTTGTGGCTGAACACTAGGTTAAACGAGATAAAATATTTAATTTAGAAAATAACAAAACCCTACTTACAAAGCGTAAGAAAAAACACTATCACAGATTTTAACACTGTATAAAAAATAGCCACAGGTCACACAACACTGCTATAGCTTCAATAATCACTTGGCGACAAGTAATATTATACTAGAAGACTAAACCAACTTAAGAAAGCATAGCACACTCAGGACTTAAGTTCTCTCACGTTCAAATGGTCAGAATCTATTGCCGGACAAAATGGACGGCCTGGTCTTAATAGACCGTTTGATCAAGGTAGACTGCCTCGTGTCGCGTGTGTGCGATCTAGTTAAAGACTTAGGCCACAAGGGAGGTTATCCTCAACTCATGTAACCATTGGTCGGGGCGGTCATCTGATCTGAATCAATCAATCAGATCTTGATGGAAAATTTCTTAGTCTTAGACACCCTTAATAAGACAGTGGAAAAACCCCGGTAGTTGCACCATCAATCCATATAAGGTATTATACAATGTCAAAATAAAACATTACTGGACCTAAGTAGGTCACAACAGGAAAATATATTGGTTTTATAATGGGTGAAATACAAAGTAGGTTTGCAATCCCGCTTGAATCCATAATGGCAACCGGCAACACATGTCAAGTTGAGGTAATATTTTTTTGTAATTTGGGTACTAAGATAGAAATAAGGAGGCTTTATTTACGTTTTGTTTCATATATGTCAAGCACAAGATAACTGCCGAAACAAGTGAATGTGTTACACATACTTAACTACAAAAAGATCCATCCAAACTAGATGGTAGTGCTATGTACAAGAAAATAATGCAAGCAAAAAAAAAAATAAAAAAATAAAAAAAAAAATAAAATAAAATAAAAAACACTAATAAGTTACGGCTACTCCGCCGCGTGTATTTGAATGTTTTTTTTATTGAGTTTGTTCCCTTTTCAGTTTGACACTTCACTCAAGTGCATCAAGGTACGACTAAAACAAGCCGCATTAACTTAATGGTTGTCGTAGGGTCTGGATTTAAAAGAAACGTTTATATTTTTTATGTGTATATAATATGTGTATATATAATATATATATATATATATATATATATATATATATATATATATATATATATATATATATATATATATATATATATATATATATATATATATAGAAAGAGAGAGAGAGAGAGAGAGAGAGAGAGAATCTATCTATATATATAATTCTCTTCTGGGAGCCGTTTGAAAACAAGCTGCAAGCGCCTCCTTGCAGTCCCCTCTCTTTCTCTCTATCACTATCACTACCACCCCCACCGCACCCCCACATTTTCTGGTGAGCTGTGGTCACGCTGTTTACATTTTACAATCATAGAGACGGGTTTGGTGACGGCTATTAGGGGCAGATAATTTAGTTTGAAACGATTTTAAACTTAGAGGAGGCAACTAAGAGGAGGCTGCTTTCACGTGGGGGGGGGGGTTTAGAGTTTTTAAGCAAATATTTTCAGTGGCAGCATTCACTGTCGAATTCACAAATTATAAATTACTGAAAAGTAGAAAAAAAAAACAACTAAATAGCGGCGTATGATACACCGCGGGTCGGCTCGTATATACTTAAGCCTTTAGGGTTAACAGCCGTATGCTAAATCACCCAACCACGTCTCCCCTCGCATGAGATACGAATTCAAACTTTGATATAATGAGCTAGCACTGAAGGATATAAAGGAACAACAATAACATTGCTTTGCTAGCCCAGAGTACAATAACATTGTGTTCATTGGTTTCTTTACAACAGAACATGACTTGACTTACTACTTTGATGAAATTGAGTTGCAAACAACTGCATCTAAACCTCTCGACAGGAGTCAGTTTTGGGTAGACCTTTTTGTTGGAGCCCACGTAAAACCAAATTTCTTGCTTCTTCTCGCATGGACTTCAGAGCATACGGATAACATGGCAGCTCTTCTAGAAGTAGGCCCTACACAAGCAAGAAAGTACGGACCACGAATGTTTAAAAGAAATATATTGTTAAACCACACACCAGGAGCACAATTTATATTAAAAAAAAAGATGTGCGCATGGGAATTTTTGTATGGACACGAACAAAAATTGATCACATATACTTTGTAGTCTACTTAAACATATGTCCACAAATTATGATTTTTTTTAGTGTTTAATTATGATTAGTTTGTATTGGCGCATTTTTTCTTTTTTGCTGTTTTCCGCTGCGCAGTTTTACGATTGACACTTACCTTCGAACGTCGTTAAAGACTACTTGTATAGACATTCCGTGTCATTTGAATTATTTGTGTTGTTACATCAATGTTTAATAGTTACTGTATGGACCGTCTCTAAAAGTAGTTCCTCTTAACGTAGCCATTATTCAATATATGTGGATCAGCGTAATTTTAATTAGCGGAGTTATTACATTTAAGTTTAATATTACTGTATGGACAGTTTCTTAAAATAATTCGTCATATTAATTCTATGTGGATTAATTCACTTTTAATTAGATGTGTTATTAAATGCAAGTTTTATATTACTGTATAGACAGCCTTGACATAGATATTAGCTTCACTCGTGTTTTCCCTTACCTTTCGCCTACCCTTACCCTTTTTCTAACCCTCATTACTGAACTGTGTTACAATAAACAGTGGCGTCGCTATGTCGGCTGTCACCCGGTGCGGCACTTCATGGTGTCAACCCCCCCCCCCCACACACACAATAAACAGTATATATATATATATATATATATATATATATATATATATATATATATATATATATATATATATATATATATATATAAATGTATGTATATATACATATATGTGTGTGTGTGTGTCGGCCTACATAGGGATCTAATTAAAATATATGCCACATACGCTTAAATCACTATAGATTTAATTGTAACAATGGTTTTCTATAGTCTGTTAATAATACAGTGGGATGTAAAGTTGTTTTCCCTAGTGTTTGCACGTTTACGTCATGATGTCAACCCCATCGTCTTGTAATAAGTGTCGATTTGTTCATAAAAGATTATTTAACTTTAATTAATCATTAATGGAACTGGCAAAAAGCATTTTTCTTTTGTACATTTAGCATTTGTTTTTTTTTGCCTTGGTGTCACCTCCCCCCTAAATTGTTTCACCCGGTGCGGTCCGCACCCCCCGCCCCGCCGTCGCCATGCCTCTGCCTTCATATGCCAAGGTTTGGATACAGGTGAACTCTACTTCGCCAGCACTATTTTACGACAAATTGTACCTACATAGATCTTTTCGAATCTTCGAAAACCATCCATCAATTCTACCAATCCCCATTAGCATCGAAATAATACAAACCTGCTTATTCTCGCACACTATTAATGCACCGGACATCTTATTTTCTATCACAAAAAGACAATTAATTGAATGTTGTGGGGTTTTAAACCAAGCTTGTTAACGTATGTTTAAAAAACAATTTAAAAAATCCATATAATTGATCTTGGTATCGTGTTAGCATAGTGAGCTTAAAGGTCTAGCTGTGGCTTATTATGTTGGTTTGTGTTATGTTTGTTATGGGTTGTATAGAGCCTACGTATATAACACATATAGGGAACAAGGTTAGGGGTGGCTTATTATGTTGGTTTGTGTTATGTTTGTTATGGGTTGAATAGAGCCTTCGTATATAACACATATAGGGCATAAGGTTAGGGGTGGCTTATTATGTTGCTGTGCTGTGGTATGTGTGGTATAGTGTAGCCTACATCTTTTCAAAATAAACTTGGGTTTTTATGTAGATTTTTGCTGAACAAAAAAGTGTAACACTGCCCTTTTTCTTTACGAGAAAAAAAAACAGATAGCATATCCAGACATGTAATATTCTGTTTTAAACAAACTTTGATGCAATGTAATGAAATATTTCTGATGAGAAAAAAAAAACATTTTTTCCCTACACACTATAAAAATGATTAGAAATTGTGTGACGCTTTGTGTATGCTGATGGAATGGGGTGGGGGTACGGTTGCATCTAAACGCTTTATAGAAAGTGAATTGGCAATGTGTGATTAATTGATGGTTATATAATCGTCACAAAAAAGCAAATTTTGTATTTTGTATTTTGTGTGTCTCTGTCTGTCTGTAAGTGTGTGTGTGTTCGTGTGTGTCTGTGTGTGTCTCTGTCTGTCTGCGTCTATGTGTCTCTGTCTGTGTCTGTCTGTGTCTGAGTGTGGATCTGTGTATATGTGTGTCTGTCTGTGTATATGTCTGTGTATATATCTGTCTGTCTGTGTATCTGTCTGTGCATCTGTGTGTCTGTTTCTATGTGTGTGTGTGTGCGTAGTTAATATTCATGTACTTAATATTCAGTTACCGTTACCCTGTGGGGGTTGAAGGTCAATGAGAACATATGTGTCTGTGTGTGTGTATGTGTGTGTGTCTATGTGTCTGTGATTGTGTGTCTATGTGTCTATGTGCCTGTGGTCACCTCATATGAGGGACTAGTATCATTTATTTCTAAGACCAGAATTGATGGGATTCGAACTCGAGACTTTGGGGTTAACAGTCATGTCTTCAATCAACCAGCTATATCGTCCCGCATTAGTGATAGTAGGCGTGAGCAGTTCTCAAGACCAAGTCTAATCTAGACCAGGATCGATATTGAATATGCTTTGTTTAATTTATTTTACCGACTCTGTTAGGGTGGGAAGATTAAATAGTAAATGAATCTACCAGGGACGATTTATTTACAATTTGACCTGTGACTTTTTGACCTACATATTGCATCACGACTGAACCTGCTGAACGATAATGGGATATTTTTTTCGGTTTATTTGTTTACAAGACAGTTGTTTTGTTGATTAGATTTCTGTTTAGGTTTTAATGAAGTAGTTGCTCGTTACTGGCTTACGGATAGACTATACTTCAATCATTAGTGTCTATGCTTATAATAGATCGAAATCCTAACTATATACAACAATAAATAAATGATCAAAACAAAGTATAATTATAAACATAAACAATTTATTTTTAGCTTAGTCCTACACTTAAAATAAATTTCTTGCTAATACTAGACTACCCGTTATCTAGTTAGATAACTGTGGGTTTCGGTGGGTCATCCATAAATGACATCATGTCTGTCAGCACTTATCATCTCAAAATAACCTGACCCCTTATTCATATAGACGATTTTTATATTTTAAAAACTCTAATAAACTCTACTTCACCTGCCCAGTGCCCCGCCATGTCTCAGACATGTTTGTATTTAAAAAAAAACGATTCCGGCCTAGCATGGCTCTGACCACACTATCCCTTCATATGCTGAAAACATAGAAACAGGTGAACTCTACTTCACCTGCCCTGTGCCCTGCGAGGTCCTGATAGTCAATCTTATCATTCACATATAGGCCTTAAGAAAAAATAATTGTAAACATCGTTGTGAAAAGAAAAAAAATCGTTTTACTATTACTAAAGTCATTGTTCTAAGCTTTTTTAATTAATGTGACTAATCTATCAATGAATATATCAATACATTAATTAACGGCTTTATATTAGTTTGTAATTAACAGTGTGTTTAAGAAAGAACAATATTTATCACCCAAAATCCTATTTTACAGCTCTACACATAATGCAGATTCTCCCCAACAACAAATTAAACATACAAACAAACAAAAAAAAATGAGTTATCAAACGTCACTATTCAGTCAAAGTTAAGCCATTGTTCTAAAACTTTAAAATTAAATTGAATAAATCAATTAATTAATTATCATCTTTAAATAAATGTGTGATTAACAGTCTGTCTGAAAACAAAATATTTTTTCTACCTACATACTATTTTACAGCTCTCCGCCTAGCGCCGATTTTCTCTAGTATTCAATCGGACAAAAAACAAAACAAAAAGACAAACAAATAATTATTCAAACATGTAAACAAACTTGAGTTTTAGTAGTATATAGATAGATATAATCGTAACCATACATTACACTTAACCATTAACTAAACTACCCCTGCAACCAATTATTATAAAGTAACACAAACTTTACACCTAAACCCAACGCTATACGTGAATCTAAACCTAAACCTAAACTGCAACACAAATCTTACATCAAATCTGGCATTGGATCTTAAATATAAATCCAAACCTAAATTTAAATATCGTATAAATCTTTCCCAGCGACTAAAACTCAACTAAGTAGTACACAACAAACAAACTTCATTCAAATTTAAATTGGATCTATCTAGTAAATCGGACAATGACCCACATTACAAGATTGATCTTATCAAATAATTCACCGTCACAAATCCCAGTTTACTTTTAGTAAGCTAATAAAGTTCCGGCCGATTATGTATATATATATATATATATATATACTAGGCATACTGCCTAGCTTCGCTTAGGTTTTCAAAAAAGTTGAGAAATTGAATGATTAATTAATAGGCGATTGGCTGTTATATTAAATGTCTAAATTTATACAGTGGGGTACTTTTTTAGTACCCATAAATTGATAGAATATTCGCAACTTATTACTCGCAAGGTTATTAGAACTGAAAGGGCTTTCATAAAAATTATCAATCAAATATTATATTAAATTACTTTTGCAATTAATTTTACAATTACAATACAATACAAAACTTAATTTATAACACAATATCCATTTAAAACAATGCTATACTTTATGATTTTTGTTTTTTCTTAAAAAGAGTATACAAAATATTAAAAAATTGTTACATTAAAAAGTTACCTCCCCTGCTCATAGACCAATTGACCAAATTTCGTATAATGAGAATTTCACTCGCAGTCATTTTTAGCCCTCTTCGAGGGCTTTAATGCTGACCAACAGGTTTTCCATACGGCCCATCTATCTATAGAGGTGTATGCAAAAAATTAGCCAGTTATACAAAGAGTAAGTACCCTAAAGTCTGCGTTGAAATGACCCTCTGTTTTTCCCATAAAATACAAAGATTATATAGGGAAATACAACTGGTCAGTTTTGACCGCTTTACGAAGTTTTCCCAGATATGCCGAGTTTTTTGTGACACCCCTAGGTGTTCTTCTACCACCTCACAAAATATCAAGGGGGGTCGTCGGAGGAAATTTTTTTTCGTAATAGAGCTCATATAAAGAGAATTTCACTCGCGGTCACTTTTTAGCCCTCGTCGAGGGTTTTGATTGTAACCGACAGTTTTCCCTAAAGGTCAAGCCATTGACCTAGGAGCATGCAAAAAATTAGCCAGATATACTGAGCTTAAGTACCCTAAAGTCTGCGTTGAAATGACCCTCTGTTTTTCCCATTAAATACAAAGATTATATAGGGAAATACAACTGGTCAGTTTTGACCGCTTTACGAAGTTTTCCCAGATATGCCGAGTTTTTTGTGACACCCCTAGGTGTTCTTCTACCACCTCACAAAATATCAAGGGGGGTCGTCGGAGGAAATTTTTTTTCGTAATAGAGCTCATATAAAGAGAATTTCACTCGCGGTCACTTTTTAGCCCTCGTCGAGGGCTTTGAGTGTAACCGACAGTTTTCCCTAAAGGTCAAGCCATTGACCTAGGAGCATGCAAAAAATTAGCCAGATATACTGAGCTTAAGTACCCTAAAGTCTGCGTTGAAATGACCCTCTGTTTTTCCCATAAAATACAAAGATTATATAGGGAAATACAACTGGTCAGTTTTGACCGCTTTACGAAGTTTTCCCAGATATGCCGAGTTTTTTGTGACACCCCTAGGTGTTCTTCTACCACCTCACAAAATATCAAGGGGGGTCGTCGGAGGAAATTTTTTTTCGTAATAGAGCTCATATAAAGAGAATTTCACTCGCGGTCACTTTTTAGCCCTCGTCGAGGGCTTTGAGTGTAACCGACAGTTTTCCCTAAAGGTCAATCCATTGACCTAGGAGCATGCAAAAAATTAGCCAGATATACTGAGCTTAAGTACCCTAAAGTCTGCGTTGAAATGACCCTCTGTTTTTCCCATAAAATACAAAGATTATATAGGGAAATACAACTGGTCAGTTTTGACCGCTTTACGAAGTTTTCCCAGATATGCCGAGTTTTTTGTGACACCCCTAGGTGTTCTTCTACCACCTCACAAAATATCAAGGGGGGTCGTCGGAGGAAATTTTTTTTCGTAATAGAGCTCATATAAAGAGAATTTCACTCGCGGTCACTTTTTAGCCCTCGTCGAGGGCTTTGAGTGTAACCGACAGTTTTCCCTAAAGGTCAATCCATTGACCTAGGAGCATGCAAAAAATTAGCCAGATATACTGAGCTTAAGTACCCTAAAGTCTGCGTTGAAATGACCCTCTGTTTTTCCCATTAAATACAAAGATTATATAGGGAAATACAACTGGTCAGTTTTGACCGCTTTACGAAGTTTTCCCAGATATGCCGAGTTTTTTGTGACACCCCTAGGTGTTCTTCTACCACCTCACAAAATATCAAGGGGGGTCGTCGGAGGAAATTTTTTTTCGTAATAGAGCTCATATAAAGAGAATTTCACTCGCGGTCACTTTTTAGCCCTCGTCGAGGGCTTTGAGTGTAACCGACAGTTTTCCCTAAAGGTCAAGCCATTGACCTAGGAGCATGCAAAAAATTAGCCAGATATACTGAGCTTAAGTACCCTAAAGTCTGCGTTGAAATGACCCTCTGTTTTTCCCATAAAATACAAAGATTATATAGGGAAATACAACTGGTCAGTTTTGACCGCTTTACGAAGTTTTCCCAGATATGCCGAGTTTTTTGTGACACCCCTAGGTGTTCTTCTACAACCTCACAAAATATCAAGGGGGGTCGTCGGAGGAAATTTTTTTTCGTAATAGAGCTCATATTAAGAGAATTTCACTCGCGGTCACTTTTTAGCCCTAGTCGAGGGCTTTGAGTGTAACCGACAGTTTTCCCTAAAGGTCAAGCCATTGACCTAGGAGCATGCAAAAAATTAGCCAGATATACTGAGCTTAAGTACCCTAAAGTCTGCGTTGAAATGACCCTCTGTTTTTCCCATAAAATACAAAGATTATATAGGGAAATACAACTGGTCAGTTTTGACCGCTTTACGAAGTTTTCCCAGATATGCCGAGTTTTTTGTGACACCCCTAGGTGTTCTTCTACCACCTCACAAAAATTCAAGGGGGGTCGTCGGAGGAAATTTTTTTTCGTAATATAGCCCATATAAGGCGCCGGTCAGTCGAGGTCAGTTTTGACCCCCTCTCCGTAGACTTTTCGGCCAACCGTCACCGGCCTTCGTGTTCTATTGCCCGAAGGCACCATCGTGCCAAATTTGACGCGCCTGCGGCGCCGGGAAGTGCCCTATCGGGCACTTGACCACTTTGCTTTATATATATAGATATATATATATATATATATATATATATATATATATATATATATATATATATATATATAGAGAGAGAGAGAGAGAGAGAGAGAGAGAGAGAGAGAGACTATATATATATAAATAAATAAATAAATAAATAAATAAATAAATAAATAAATATATATATATATATATATATATATATATATATATATATATATATATATATATATATATATATATATATATATATATATATATATATATATATATATATACATATATATATGGTGATAGGACAAATGATTTCAGGACAAATTATCCCAGACAAAATATCTCAGACAAAATATCTCTTGGACAAATGATCTCAGGACAAATGATCCCAGGACAAATGATCTCAAGGACAAATTATCTCACGGACAAAAGATACCAGGACAAAATATATCAGGACAAATGATATCATGGATAAATGATCTCAGACAAAATATCTTAGACAAAATATCTCACAGCAAAATTGTAATAGTGAGTAGGATGATTTTAGTTGATCTTTAAACATTTTTTTTTATTCACCATGAGCGGCTGTACATTAATATAGACTGCTACAACCTTACACGCGAACTGTATTCCGCGTGGTCTTGACTCTCACGACACCTCGCAAGCACGTGTTCCTTTTCAACTATAAAAACAAACTGCTCAGTCAATAAAAATTGTACATGCTATAAACTTTCGTACGCAATCACTTGTTTTGCAAAAGTACACGGCATACGCTACGTAAGTGAGATAAATAATTACATGGAATATTTTTATTTATTAATTTTTAAAATTAATTGATTAATTAATTAATTTATTTATTTATTTATTTATTTATTTATTTATTTATTTATTTATTTATTTATTTATTTATTTATTTATTTATTTATTTATTTATTTATTTATTTATTTATTTATTTATTTATTTATTTATTTATTTATTTATTTATTTATTTATTTATTTATTTATTTATTTATTTATTTATTTATTTATTTATTTATTTATTTATTTATTTATTTATTTATTTATTTATTTATTTATTTATTTATTTATTTATTTATTTATTTATTTATTTATTTATTTATTTATTTATTTATTTATTTATTTATTTATTTATTTATTTATTTATTTATTTATTTATATATATATATATATATATATATATATATATATATATATATATATATATATATATATGATATTTTTAGTTAGCTTTTGATTAAATTAAATTTAGATTTAAGCATAAGCGTAAATTTGCACTTTGAACTTTGAACATGTAAGACTTTAATGCCCCCACCCCCACCCCCAACGAAATAGAAGTTATATTGAAAATATATACATTTGCGTGTGTCAGTCCCCAATCCCGCCCAAAACAGTTTAGTACGCCCCCCCCCCTCCCCGAAATCATCAAGTCCACCCCTCTACCCGAAAATATTAAGTACACCCCCTACCCGAAAATATCAAGTACACCCCCCTCCGGGAGAAAAAAGTCTGAAAGAAACAATAAATAAATCATTCAGCCGTCAAGGGTCGGCGTGGACGAGACGATAAAGCTCATGGTTGGTAAATCGAAAAGATTGAGTTCGAACCCTCGGGCAGATGAGGCTCGTTAGCATGGGACAGCAACTCTTCTAGGAGAGACAACTCCAAAATCAAACAACTGTTGCCTTGTAGTTTGTTCTTGGTTAGACAAAGCTATGTAAGCAAATCCAAAAATAAAAGCAGGCTGAAATCGGAGTCAATTGCCTCAATGGCGTATAACCAGTTGACACGTATCCTTAATTGTGATGGAGGCGTGGTCGAGTCGGCAAAAGTTAATGGATAAAGAATTCGAAACAAAAATCCACGAGTTCAAACCCTCTCGCAGATAAGGTTCGATCCCTTCCAACACTAAAATAAAAATTAGGAACGAAGAAGAATAACAAGGGCGCCGTCATTATTATTAAAGCTCATTTAAATTGTTATTATTCAAACTTCCTACAATGGCATCGGAAAACCTAACACATACTTAGTGTTTCTTTCAGAGCGGGGCAGAAGTTAAAGGAAATAATTTCTGTATAAATTATGTATTATTTCTATTTCCTTTGGGATTAGGGAAGGAGGACTGAAATAGCTAAGCAGAAAAGAAAATATTTACACGCAAGGAACACAGTTTGGCTATTAAGTGTTTTAAGGAAGCGATTCAATATAAAATTTTGAATCTTAATAATTTTAACTTTGTTCTGTGTTTATAGGCAATG
Source organism: Physella acuta (assembly GCF_028476545.2). Classification (NCBI taxonomy): domain Eukaryota; kingdom Metazoa; phylum Mollusca; class Gastropoda; family Physidae; genus Physella; species Physella acuta. The sequence continues at coordinate 954,653 of NW_026731839.1, read as the reverse complement.
TTTATAGAAACTAGAAACAACAGAGAGTCAACTAAGATGAACATCTTACTTTACAAGCTGATGAAACTGATCGTCATTATAATATCGATTTTGATAGCATGCGCCAGGTAAATATAAACAAAGAGTGCGGGCGGTAGTAAAAACACTAATGGAAATACTCTAGCACATTAACATAATGTTATCCAATAGCTAGACTTAGCTTACTGATCAAATACAATTCAATCGTTATATATATATATATATATATATATATATATATATATATATATATATATATATATATATATATATATATATATATATATATATATATATATATATATATATATATATATATATATATATATATATACTAGCGTACCCGTTTCCCGCGTTGCCGCGGGATAGAAGAAAATTGGACTAAATGTATTAGAAGGATTACACCAACGCGTTACCAATCATATGTTCTTACACGCGTGACCGTCTTTTCTAAAAGTGAGTTATTTAAATGTAAACAATACCTGCGCTTGGATCTTAAATATTGGGACACGGGTTTACCTACACTACCGCATGAAAACAATGAGTGTACATTAATCACTCACCGAAATAATATGGTAGAACACACTTCGGTGACCGCCTATGTGTTAGAGACGTAGAGGGGCGCTCTCAGGGCCCCCACCCCCCGATTACATTTCAGCATAGGTGCGGCGTACGACCCCTGGCTCCTTAACACTAACAGGCGCTATAGTGCCAAATAGCATCCTGTTAATAATGATGCAGATTTCGTCATTCGCTAAAGTATTACACCTTACTCTCTATGCAGGACGCTCGATTAAAGGATGCCAAGTGCCAACATAGTCGCTCTAAAACTCTGGGCGCCAAACTGTGTATTGACGAAAGTTCTACCCTATATGGCGCCGCCCATAAGAAACTTTAGTTTTCTTTTTCGCAGAAATATTCTCGGGAGTATTCTCATCTACTCCCTAAAGTTTCATGGTACTCGGATGAACCGCATCCGAGTTTTATTTTTTATAAACCGTGTATAGAGAAAGAAAAAAATCGCTCCCCCGCCCCTGGGGCGCCGCCCTTGCAATATTAAACAATATTTTTTTGCAGAACCCTACCATTGAGTGATCTAATCATCTCCCCAAAGTTTCATGGTACGCTAGTATATATATATATATATATATATATATATATATATATATATATATATATATATATATATATATATATATATATAAAGCAATGTATGTGTGTGTGTCTGTCTGTGTGTGTGTGTCTTTTATGCATTACCACACCTCTTATCACATCGCCATCGAACTTTGGGAAGTCGTTAAGAACATTCCTGGGGAGGTTTCTGGAAAAAAAAAATTCAAATTCGCATGTGTGTCGCCCCGTCAGGGCGCGATTTTGTTTTTTCTCTATATACGGTATAAAAAAAATAAAAGTCGATTGCAAATTCACACTGTTCATCCAATCGCCGTCAAACTTTAGGGAGTTGATTAGAGCAATTCAGGGAATGGTTCTTTAAAAAAAAAAATCATTTTTAATTTCGCAAGGGCGGCGCCACGGGAGGGTGCGATTATCCACTATATATGGTTTATAAAATAAATAAAAGTGAGTTGCAGTAACACCGTTCATCCGATAGACATGAAACTTTGAGATGATGTTGAGAATAATCTTGGGGAGGTTCCTGCGAAAAATAAATTTCACATTCACAGGGGTGGCGCCTCGGCAGGGCGCGATTTGTTTTTTTTCTCTATATACGGTATATAAAAATAAAAGTCGAGTTTGGTTTGACACCATTCAACCCATCGCCATCAAACTTTGGTGATTTCATAAGAAACTCTGAGAAAGGGTTCTGTATAAAAATCACTTTTAATTTCAAAAAGGGCGGCGCCACGGAAGGGTGCGATTTTTCTTTATATACGGTATATAAAAACAAATGTCGATTTTGGTTTGACACCGTTCATCCAATAGGCATGAAACTTTGATGAGTTGATTATAACTCTCAAGGGTAGGGTTCTGTAAAAAAAAGTTAATCTAGCAAGGGCGGCGCCACGGAAGGGTGCGATTTTTCTCTATATACGGTAAATAAAAAGAAACGTCGATTGCGGTTTCACAGCATTAATCCGATAGCCATCAAACTTTGGTGAGTTCACTAGAACACTCTGGGGAAGGATTTTTGTTAAAAAAAAATCATTTTTAACTCCGTAAGGGCGGCGCCACGGGAGGTGCGATTTTTCTCTATATACGGTAAAAAAAATAATAAAAGTGAATTGCGCCGACACAGTTCACACGATCGTCATGAAACTTTGGGAAGATATTGAGAATACTCCTTGAGAGGTTTCTGCGCTAAAAATATTTTCAAATTTGCAGGAATAGTGCTTTGCGACAGGGTCGTTGAGCTACAAAAATGAGAGTAGGCAACTATTGAAACAGACACCGCTGAAGAAAAACAAAACTGGATTATAAATGTTAAAATAAAAAGTGTGTAGCATGATATTTGTTTGTGTGTTCATTTTTACCATAGCATAACTGTATCTGGTTCGTTGAGTCTGTGCTTATTAGGCTAGTTCATTGATTATTTTGACGCATTTCATTATTAGCAAATAACTACTTGGATTAGCGGTAGAGCGTTAGACTACCATCTGGAAAGTCTCTCTAATATGGGATTAAGTCAGTGGAATGTCAGTGAATCCACCCAGCTCTGATTGGCATCTAACTACCTAACTTAGGTTAAGAAGGGTAAAGGCGGCTGGAATAAACAAATGAGTTCTACTTCTTCTGCCGAATCTTTACATTTTTATATAACTATCCCGCAGGTAATTCACAACAGCAAACAATTTCTGCTTTTTAAAAAAAAGTATTATTGTAAGCCCATTTTTTATACCATTTTTAAAACTCTCTTTAACATCTAAATGCTGCTAAATAAAATAAAATCGAATGTTCATCTCATTATTATTAAGTGAATCCATTTTTTAAAATATTTTTATGTGAGCGATATGGTGTTTCTCAATGGTGAAGTTTTGCTGTCATGCGGGCATATATTGGTAAACGTGGTAACCATTTTTTTAGCAATACGTTGCATTGTTGCAGAATAGTAGACTGTGAAGGAAACTGTGATTTATGACTGTTTAAAAAACTGCGTTCTTCTACAGTAAAGTGGAGGTGGGGGGTGAGGGGGGGGGGGGGGGGGGGCGAGATCGGAAGTTAATTTTTTTACTTCAAATATCACTTTTTTTAGACTCCCTGGCGGACGAGGTTCGTTTGCTGAAGACAACTACATATCTCCACTATCAAACAATTACTGCATTACACTTCGCTAACCGGACGAAGTTCGTTAGCTAAAAATCGCAACATAACTCCATAATCAAACAATTACTGCATTACACACTGTCGCTTGGTGGACAAATTCTTCGGAAGTTTAAATCGAGAAAAAAAAATTTCTGAAATAGGAGTCAACGGGATATACTTCGCATACTATTTTGTGAGACCTGACCAAGTATGTCGACAGTGTAATTACTGTTAGTAGTTCTATAAGATTTATCGATTTGTATATTGTGTTACGCCTATAGGAAAGATATTGACCAGTTTAAGGATATGTATTAATTTAAAGGTTTGCCCAATATAACGGACACCAATCTATCAGCCAGATAGTTGGCGAACGCTCCCGGATTCGTTTCAATGATTATACACAGATGGCGACAAGCCTAAATAAAAGAAAGCTAACACACTAGTTCACTAGGACTCGTAATTGATGTCTAGGGGAAACACTAGAGAAACTACTGATGCCAACAATACATTTAATCTGCATATAACTTGTAATGAGTGTACAAAGTCGTGGCAGAACACTAGATTTATACAGGAATAAAATAGATTTACAGAATGAACAAAACCCAACTTACAATTTGCGGGAAAAAATAATATGATACACTATCACAGCTTTTAACACTTCAGAAAAATCACCACAGTTTACACAACGCTGCTATAAGCATAACGTATTACTAAGCCACTAGTAATATAAGAATATGCTACTTAAATTATTTAGCACTACACGGCAACACACAGGGCTTATGTCTCTCAACGACGTCTGGTCAAGTAACTGCCTCGAGACACCTGTGCGCAGTCTATTTATAGACTTAGGCAACATGGAAGGTCACCTTCAAATCATAAGGCCATTGGTGGGGGGTATCATCTGGTCTGAATCAATCAATCATATCTTGATGGAAAATTTCTGAGTCTAAGACTCTCTTAGTAAGACAGCGGAAAAAACCGGTCATTGCACCACAGACCATATATGGTATTATAACAAATGTCAAAATAAAATTACCAGACCTAAGTAGGTCACACCAATGAGTCAACAGTTTATTGAGTTGGGCGTATAGATGAAGAATTTTTCATTTCAAGGTCACGATTAATTCTTTACGCTAGGGATTCATCTGATGAAGAAAACGGGAGGGGGGAGGGGGGAAATGGACCCTGAAAAAAAATTCATTTTGTTTGGGGGGGGGGTGGTCGGAAGAGATGCTAGGGAGAAACTCTGATAAAAAACAACAGGTAGATAAACATAATAGTAACTACATTTTGTTGTTAATAAAATAATTTGTATATAATGTTTGTATGAAAATAAAAAAAAACGGAAAGTTAAGCGGTTTAACAGATACAAAACGTTTTGTAATTTTTATTATCTGCCTTAGCATACAAGCATTTTATTAAATACGCAATGTACTTCTGGTTACTTACGCTGAGTAATATAATGTAAACCAAACACTGCTCATAGTGTTTGTAAACAAAGAGTACGTAAAAAAAGATTAAATTATATTTTGTATGCTTAGTTTTTAATTTAATTTTTTTACAAAAAGCTGACATAAACATTACAGATTGCAATTTTAAAAAGCTTTAGTATTTTTTCTTCTCACTGTTAGTTCATTTCTTCAGTTAGACCTAAATCATGTATCTCGCCTTAGTTTTAAATGTTTTAATTTTTTTTTGCTCCTAATAGCCTTCATTAGATCGACCGACTGGACGATTGTAAGCATTCTCGTGAACGACAGCTCACTAGATTGTGATTGCGTCTAGCTAGTAAATATAACTTATCTCCCATTCCGCTCTTAAATATAGTAATCTATCGAGTGATTTAATATTTTATTTCCCCTTAGTTTCAACAACGTTTAATTAATTTTTAATGACTGATTAAAACATCTAATTATATTAACAAGTAAATATACTTGCATTGTCATTAAAGTGGAACCTATCAGGAAAGTTTGAACGAAATGGCTATATAAGAAATGGGTAAAAAATCAGTTTCATTATTTCCACAAACCCACACACACACACAAACAAGTAAACAATTTAATATTTTCTTTAAATATATAACACTTCTCTTTTTTTACAAACATTTTCAGACGTGTTTTGTCTACAAAAATATTACACAGGGAAGTAACCGGAATTATATTCCGAAAGTAATAAATAAATATAAGCTAAGAGAGATAATAAAAATTATAAAACATTTTGTAGAATTTAAAGCGCTTAACTTTCCATCATTTTACGTAAATTTTCAAACAAACAGCATATCGTTTATTATATTACTTACACAGTTTATTTAGTATTATTATGTTTATTTACATTTTATTTACAAATGTTATGTTTTTTTTCCATAAGGCATACACATATTTAGACATAATTTAAGATATATATTTACGATATTACAATTTTCAGAAGTCAAATGTACTCTGTGAGTTCAGTCTAAAATTTTAATTTTGCAATTGAGTTCAATGAATAAAATTATCGATCAGTCATTTTAGAATTTTAAAATTATTTTTAACAAGTTATTTAAGTACATAGCATATTGCATACATTACAGATAGTTTTAAAATTTACTTCTGTCGATTCTGAAATAGAATTCTGCCGGTCATTTTCTATAATGTAGTGTGTGCCTAGGCTAAATGTATTATATTTATTACAGTGGCGTTGCTAGGTCAGGTGTCGTCAGGTCCGGAACTTCGTGGTGACATCCCCACCCCCCCCCCCCTAAAAAAAAGGTATATAGATATATAAATACACACACACAAACACACACCCACATATGTATATATATATATATATATATATATATATATATATATATATATATATATATATATATATATATATGTGTGTGTGTGTGTGTGTGTGTGTGTGTGTGTTTGTGAGCAGAGGGGCTACAGAGGCCTATAATTTAAATATATGCCACATACGGAAACATGTATGTGTATATGATTTATTCTCTGCAGACTTAATAGCAACGATGATTATCTAAAGTCTGTAAATGATACAGTTGGATATAGCATTGTTGTCTAAAATTCAATGTGTAGGCACGGAGAGAGAGAGAGAGTGTGTGTGTGTGAGAGAGAGAGAGAGAGTTTGGCCTCCCCTAATAGTGGTGTGCTAGGGAGAGGAAGCTTAGAATACGCCGCTATTTAGTGACGGGTAGAGGACTTCCTGAAAGACACAGTTGACCAAATAAGACCCCCTCCCAACCACAAAACCAAGGTACCGTCTCCACTTGTTTATAAACACTGAATTATTTAAATGTAAACAAAACCATCGCTATATTTCTTAAATCGTAGGCCTTGTATGTCGGGGCACGATGTTTTCGGACGTTTTTCATAGATTGAACTTTCAGGTTCGCTTGTGTGTATCCGTCCAGTGCTTAAAACAACCATATACCGTAAATTCAGTGACATTCTGACAACAGAAGAAAATAGAAAATGTATTTTTACACGCTGGTAAGAAAATGCAGCCATTAAATGTTTTAAGTGTAAATATGAAGTAAAGATTCTAAATAATTTTAACTTTGTTTTGTGATTATAGGAAACATGTATTGGAACCAGAAACAACACAGATCCAAATAAGATTAATATATTACTTTACAAGCTGATGAAACTGATCGCCGTTGTAATTGTTATCCTTACTAGTCCATACAGGACAATATGAAGAAATAGTGCGGACAGTAGTAAAAACACTAATGGAAAGGCTCTATCACAGTGAAACAATGTTATTAGTTAGCTACTTTTACCTTACTGTTCAAATACAAAATCCAAACATTACGTTATATATATATACTAGCCGTCCCGGCCAGGCCCTGCTCTGGCTTCTGTGAAAAACCCTTCTGTTAAAGACCATCACCTGTGTGTTTAGTAATCATCATAAACCCGGCATTGCCCACCCAAACCACAACCAACCAAAACAACAAAACGCAAACATAACGCTAACACAATTACAAATACAAACGAAAACAAAAACTTACAACAAACCAACCACAACCACAAACACCAATACGAACACAAAGAAAAAAGCAAACGAAAACAAACCAAATCCAAACACAAAACCAACCACAAACACAAACCCAAAGAAAAAAACAAACGAAAAAGCAAACGAAAACAAACCAAATACAAACGCAAAACCAACCACAAACCCAAAGAAAAAAAACACAAAAGAAAAAACAAACGAAAACAAACCAAATCCAAACGCAAAACCAACCTCAAACACAAATACAAACACAAACCCAATGAAAATAAAACACAAACGAAAACGAAAAAAGAAAGAACAAAAACGAACCAAATCAAAACGCAACCACTAACGCAAACCCAACCTAAACACAAAGAAAACACTAACGCGAATATAAACGCAAAGTGCTCACGGGGCTGAATCGCCTACTTCAACTTAATAAACGACTATAGTACCCCAACTTATTCATAGTCTTTTGCACTCACTTTAATGAACGTAGGCGTGAAACCGAACACGGGAGGGCCGGGACCCCAAAAAGCTCCCTGTCTGGGCGCCAGAGGACGCACCATGACGTCACCGCCTGATTGAACTTAGTAAACGCCTATAGTGCATAACTTATTTATAGTCTTTTGAACTCACGCGAACGTAGATACCATAGCGTACACCGGAAGGCCCGGGGCGCCAAATAGCACCCTGTCGGGGTGCCGGAGGACGCCCGGATTTGATTCACTTAAAGACTATAGTAACCTTTCTTATCCATAGTCTATCGCACTGTTTAAAACAAAATTATGCAGCATAGCGCTCACATGATAGCCCAGGGTGCCAAATCAAACCGTGCAGGGGCGCCGGCGGACGCGCCTGTTTCAATTTAGTGAACAAAAATGATAATACTCCAAGCTTATCCGTAAATGGAAAGAAATAAACGTATATGATTTGTAGGACCTGGCTTATTAAATGTTATTGATTTAAAAAAAAAATAATAATTATTGAACAGTATGTTCAGTGTATAGAATAAACAAAAGGCAGTGTTAAAAATACCTAACCACATTGCACTTAATCAATCCCCGCTAATTGTGTAATTATTTTTTTTTCTTAACACCAAAAACAAAGTAATAAAATGTTAATTCTCTCTTCTTAAGGATTTATTTTTCATTAAAGGGAAGTAACTTTGCAGTCAATACATTTCCGACACAATTTTAGAAATTTTATAAACGTCGATACACTTTTAAAAAATTTTATGTCGTGTTCATAATTGAAAATTATTCTTCTAAGTAAATAGAATGAAAATTGTTTTTAAAGACTTTCAATGGTAATTTTTCGACTCGTAAATTTAGACTTTGAGCACGATAAAAAATCTAACACTTAAATCCGTAGAAGTGTCAACGACAAACTTTTTTTTTTTTGCCACACGTTACAGAACTGAGCTTTATATATTAGATATATATATATATATATATATATATATATATATATATATATATATATATATATATATATATATATACGTATGCATGTATGTATGTATGTATGTATGCATATATGTATAGCAAAGTATACCAGGCGTATTAATAAAGAAAATATTTTTGTCATGGCCTATTTTATGTAAAGCAACCACCTGCTATGTAATGCCAAGTAGAAAACGTACGATGTGCGATTTATTTTCTTTCTCTCTCACTGACTAAAGCATTTGGATAAAGCAATAGGAAAGACATAAGGATGGCATTTGACTATCCTTTGCCCGATGTAAAAAAGCAAAAGTACTTTGTTATCCAGGCCAAACTCTTATTACTAACACATTTCATCTTAACAAATTCATACATGAATTGGCTACATACCTCAAATAATGTTTTCTATGTAGGCTTCAAAAAGAATATATAATTACAATGGAAAGATACATAATATAAGATACACAATTTATCGTTTTTTCATTACCTCCCTTTTTTTCTGATGTTTATTAAAATATCTTTCTTTATTGCTGATTTCTTCCCTTGTGATATTACGATTCAACTTGAAAATATATAAACCAATTAACAACTAAATATATAAACCAATTAACAACTAGTTTACACTATTAGTTATGATTAACAGGACAATTTGTTCTTGAATTTTGTTTTACAAGCATATATATAAAACACTTTGAACAAAGAAACTGTAGTCGTGAGCAGTGGGCGACTCCAGTTGTAAGTACAGGGTGGGCGTCACAAGTAAACAACTGATGAAATCAGATTGAAGTTAACAAAATGTACACTATCTACACAAGCATCTAAGGTACTCACAGGATAAAAGTAAACAATAAACATTGTGAGTTTTATAACAAACTATTTAAAAAATGCCGATAGCTAATCATCATAAAAAAAATTATACTTAAGATAAAAGCTGGATTTTTTGTATTATTATACTCTTTCCTATCATACAAGAACTATGTTTTTTTTTAAATACCAAATAAAGGCTATAATTAAAAATTAGCTTGATTAATTGTCTGTCACTAACAGGGTGACTGCCTGCCATTGCATTGCTCTGCTGGTAAAGTGTTGGGCGACAGAAATTGTACGACAGCTTTTGACTTTGTCAAGGGGCTGAGTTATAACTTACAAATTGTGTTAACAAGTGACGCGGAGCACAACCAAATGTTTTTAAATAAACAACTTCTGGTTAATTTAAAATGCTTGAACAGCCAGGTAAGAATAAAATACAGATTGTATTCTTTTTTTTCGAATACAAAAGCAATTTTTAAAAAAATTAAAAGCTAAAAAACCATCGTCATAAAAATATACTTTTATAAGATTAAAAACGAGCCGACCCGCTGCGTATCATACGCCGCTATTTAATTGCTTTTTTTTCTACTTTTCAGTAATTTATAATTTGTGAATTCGACAGTACCAATGCTGCCACTGAAAATATTTGCTTAAAAACACTAAACCCCCTCCCCCCTCCCCCCCCCCCCCACGTGAAAGCAGCCTCCTCTTAGTTACCTCCTCTAAGTTTAAATCGTTTCAAACTAAATTATCTGCCCATAATAGCCGTCACCAAACCCGTCTCTATGATTGTAAAATGTAAACAGCGTGATCACAGCTCACAAGACAATGTGGGGTGGGGTGGGGGTGGTAGTGATAGTGATAGAGAGAAAGAGAGGGGACTGCAGGGCGCGCTTGCAGCTTGTTTTCTAACGGCTCCCAGAAGAGAATTATATATATATAGATAATATTATATTATAATAATATTAAATTATTTCTAAATTACAAAACACGTTATAATTCTTTTAGATCACTGATATTTTGAAACCATACGTCCTATTATTCGTGGTCCATCTAAATATTATAATGACAAACAAACTTGGATCTGTGGGAGATTTCAACATCAAATCTGCCGTCACGATAAGGGCGAACTATAACATCGTATCAAGTCATAATTTCACCAGAGAAGAAGTGGAAAACGTGCTAACCAACGAGGAGACATTCTATAATTTAAGCATTATATTGAATGAGTCTTTGAAAATAAAGTAACGTGCTGCGTTCTTGAGCGGCGAGTTAAAGAACTATTCACATTTTCATTCAAGCCAAACAGCGGGTCATTTAATCTGCTTGGATATCAAACAAAACAAATCTTTCGTTGAAAATAATGAAGAAGAATATTATTTAGATTCGTTTATCAATCTTAGAAGAACGTTAACCTGTAGTTTTGTGTGTTTTAATAAGTCTAACTACATTTTGAATGTGTTAGACAAAGATATCCCACCCTTTCCAATGTTGACCATTTATCAAAAACCTACAAAGCTGATCTTCACAAAGAGCTCGGAGCTGAATTTCTGGGAGATAAATGAACAGGGCGTGTTGAGGGTTTGTGTTGAACTTCCGGGCAGAAAGTTGGAGGAGGTAAAACAAAACAAAAGATTGCATGAGGGGCAAGAATCATTTTGGGACGTGGCTTACATTTTAACATTGGCATGTCTGTCAGCTTCAATGGTGTGTCTTCTATTAACTCTTGTGACGTATATTTGGTTCCCTGTGTTAAGGAACACTGCAGGAAAGAACACCATGTTCTTGTGTGCTACGCTGCTATTGGCTCAATGTTCTCTATTGGCAAGTTCGCATTTGTAAGTTAGTATTACCTTTGTACAACACGCTTTACAAAATCAATTATTATCATATTACCCAATTTAATTATCGCACTTCAATTGTACTCAAGACAAAAAAAATTACTTTCATTTATCAATTGAGTAACACACTCTATCCTTTTCATTATCGTTTCTCTCACTTAGTCTGGGTGAAACTCTATCCTTTTAATATTTGTTGAAATATCTCTAAATAAAGAACCCCTCCAAGTATTATGTGCACCGCCTCTGGAATCTCCACCCACTTCCTCTGGCTCTGGATGTTGTCCTGGAGCTTCACCTGCAGCTACCACATGTTTCAAATCTTCACGTCAAAGACACCAAAGTGTATAACGGCACAGTCAGAAAGACGACAGCTCTATAAAAACACTTTCAGGTTACTGATTCTGCCCCTAGTTTCCGTGTCCATGGTGATTATTTTCTCATATGTCTACACACAGGGGCAGATCATTGGTTATGGTCACGTGACTTGTTACCTGGATTCTCCACTTCTAAATGGTAAGATGCATATTATAGGTGTAAACAGACAAAAACATATTTGTGAATATTGCAATCATACAGTGGTTATAATAAAATACTTATTGCCTTATTGAAGTTTTAACTACATAACATTAAGCAAGCTGGGTTTAAAGCTAAAATTAATTAAATTTACTTTTTAAAATCATTAGTATAATTAAGTTATATTATGTTTTTTCTCGCCAGGTGTGACCTTTGTAGGTCCTCTCACTCTGATTACAATAAGCAACGTCGTCTTCTTCGGGATCACGGTTTACAAGATACAGAGCACCATAAGTCTTCAGTCTGCCGAAACTTTCAGAAAAGACAACCAGCATCACATCTACGTTTACGTCAAGCTGTCCCTTATGACTGGAGCATTTTGGATATTGGCGATCGTCGCAGAAACATTGAACAGCCACGTTTTAAGGTAAAAGTAATAAAATACATTGATTACACCTTGTAAATAATGTTTATTAAGTTAAACATGTTTATTCCTACATAATTTAAACTACTTTAGTTGTTTAATAATATCCAAACGTGTTATTGTGTTTGTATTTCTTTTGAAGCAGTATTATTATTTTTTTTTGTTTTGTTTTAATGATCGCATTTAAACATTATTAAAAGATGTTAATTTCTAGACAAAGCATATCAAGAAACGCACGTTAATTACAACATGATTATTTTAATTAAATAGCTAAATTGTCTTTCTCTACAGGATGATATCCATTACCTTAAATGGGTTGCAAGATGTCGTCATATTTGCATCTTACGTATGCAATAGTCGAATCTTCAATCTGTTCTTGAATCTTAAGAAACGCAACTCCACAATGGTCTCGGCTGGTGAAAGAAACTAATAAAACTTCACAAATTAATGTGATTTGTTCGAAATGTGAAAAGTACAAATCAGCCATGCTTTTATAAAAAAAAACATAAACCATGTTTTTATTTTTTATTTTTTTATTTTTTTATTTATTTATTTATTTTTTGCTTTGAAATTAGAATATATTCATTGAATCATTGCTGCCAAAGGACAGCTTTGGTATACTTAAAAATTAAAATAATCAGCTTTGCATACGCTTAATATCCGTCTTTATTTGCTTCCTATAACGCTATGTATTCTAATACTGGGACACTAGGCAGTGCTGAAATATAACTTATTTACTGACTATTTCATTTTAAAATACGATTCATTGTTCTAGGAATTATTTTCATGTATTTTTTTTTTCTTTTTTTAAAATTTACATAGAAAAGAATTATTACTTTTACTCTTAATAATTCAATACACTGTATTATAAGTCTTCGTCATTATTAGTGCGCCAAATTAATCTTTTATGTTTTAAGTAACCCAGATTTACATGTGTCGTTAATTGTCTGGATTAATCACACACACTTTTAGCCAACAAAAAAGTGAAAATAACGAAATGGATGATATATATATATATATATATATATATATATATATATATATATATATATATATATATATATATATATATATATATATATATATATATATATATATATATATATACGCTAGTGTATTCGTCAAGCGTTGCTGCGACTTTGGAAGATAACAATGTGACGTGGATCGTCTATAACGAAAATATGTGGGCACGGGGAGAGTGTGTGTTAGAGTAGCCTCCCCTAGAAAGTGGTGTGTTAGCGAGACAAAGTGTGTGAACGAGGCAATGTGTGAAGCAATGTGGTGTGGCGTCAACAATCGTGTACCTACTCGTCAGTTTTACTTCTTGTCATGCGTTCCCGTAATTGATGATAATTATGATAATTATACACCCATGATACAGATTAACGTGGCGGATTGTATTTATTTATATTTGTTACACTTGGCCCAAACGAGCCAAAATACATAAGAAGCCGAATGTAACAACTATTTCATGAACACCTCTCATGATAACATTCAATTTATATTGTATTTTTTAAACATAATTTTCACACAACTACCGAGACGTCCAGCTTAGTTGTTGGGGTGCTAGATTGTCCACACTACCACTGAACCGCCAGAGCTTAGTTATTGGGGTGCTAGTTTTAGTATTTGATATAGCGAAACATTCGTATCACTCTCAGTTTGTCAACAGTATATATTAAAACTTTTGCCACCTTTAATGTATAAATCTCTTTAGAGATCTCTATGTTGACTTAAAATAGCGAAAAATATTGGCTAATTATTAGTTGTTCGCATAGTAATTGTATCAGATTAGTTACGACAATGAATTAAAATCACGAATCTTATTACAAAACGTACCATAAGACTATCATATTTAAATAAAAATAAAATATTTTTAAAATGTAAATTTTTGTATCGTGGTGACTTTTTATTTCAAAGTTTTGTATGAATTAATTTGGTAATTCTAATATGGTATTTTATAATTTTTAATTTAGAGTTATCATTTCACAAATTAGCGCTTTAAACTGTATTCAACACAACATTCTAAAATATGTAATGAAACTATAATTGTATTTTGACGCTGAGCAGATTTCAAGGTAAAATTTGTTTTCTAACAAGTTATGAAAAATTAAAAATAACACACACAGAAATTGCGATCGCATCGAAAACTCAGGACGTTTGTTTTACTTCTAAAATGTACGAAGGAGAAATATACATAAAAGAGAGCGAAAATAACAATCGCATCTCAAAACAATCTCCCCTACCATCTTCAACAATTTAAAAAAAATGTATTTAGAAACGCTATTTCTCCGTTTAACAGCAGCTACATGTTACCGGTTGACTACCAACAGAGTTACTGCCCCTTACGATGTAACCACGAGCAGATTGTGTAGATGTACTCAGCTGAGAAATGTTACGTCCCTTATTGTCACGCCTGTAGCTGTGAGAGACCGGCTTGTGAGATCTACGACAACTGCTGTCCTGACGTCACGGAACCTATTACCCCATACTTAGACCTAACGACCCTGTTTAAAAAAAATGTGATCAACTCCAAACCAAAGAATGGTACAGAGAATTACAGCCCGATTTTAACGTACGATGAGAAATTCTCCGACAGAACGGTGCTGTATATACACTCCTACACTTAGGGGTTAGGGAGGTCGGCCGGTAAAACTTAAGGTTGGAAAACTTTAAAGTGCCGAGTTCGAACCCTAAAAAATGACGTTTGATAGTTGCGGACAGCAACCCATCTAGGAATGAAAACTGTATAATCAAACACCTCCTGCCTTGTAGTTTGCGCTTGGCTAGACAAAGGCTAAGGAAGCGAATTCAATTTGAAAAGCAGGCTAAGATCGGAGTCAATAGTCTATTTTGCGCATAACATATTAAAAATATTCTTTGTAAGTACACATTAACCACCAACTACAGGGGAAGCGGGTATGACACCATGACGTAAACTTGCTAACTATAAATAAAACAAGGCGGCATCCCGATGTAGTATAGTCGAGTATCTATAATAATCGTTAATATTAACTATCCAACGTTTATGGCAATCACGCGGAGGAAGGGGTTGACACTTGCTGAAAGCTTTCGCAAGGTTACTTAGGGAATATTATTGTTTGTTTTTTTGTTTGTTTGTTTTTTATTATTTTTTTTTATTTATTTTTTTTTGAGTAATATTAAACACTGGTAAGTCAATCAACGATCGGGGTAGGGGTGACTTCACATTAAATTATTTACTACGAAAATAATGCTTTTTCCATTTGAAATGATAACTGTTAGAGTTAAATGCCTTACAGATATTGGGAGGGGTAGACACTAATTGCAATATAGAACAATTGATTAGAACAAGATGTCCCTTCTAACAAAATGGATTGGGGTAAAACCACATTTGACAATTTAAAATCAACATAAAATCGGTTATTGTTGTTATGGTTAGCCCTTCTATGATTGCAATTTGTTGATTTATTTATAAAATAATCTATCACATGCATTCATATTTTCAACCATTACCATCCTAATTGTACAGAAATATTCATAACACTTGTAATCGAGATCTTCCCGCAGACTTCAAATAGCTAAAAAATATAATTGGTTAATTACCAAAACGTAGTTTTATCAGATTTATTAAAGTAAACTCGTGGATCTTTTTACAAGACTATCCTATTTAAAATGAATTTTCTCTTTAAAATAAACTATTTAAAAGAATAACTTTTGATTTTATGGTGACATTTAATCAAACCAATGCTTCTCTGTACATACATGTTTAACTAGACAAATAAACTATTTAACATAGACGAATAAACAAATAGAGATATAATAATTATTAGAAAATGGAAACTCGACGTTTGACAACTTTCATTTTAAAATCTGTTTGTTTTCTAATAACGAACTCTGAATTTGCGACCGCCACTCAAGACATTCATCTTACCTCTAAAACTTACGAAGGAGAAAGAAACATAAATGCTGCTGATAATGTGCATAGCATTTCAAAAAGATCTCCACGAACACCTTTGGAAAAAGCTATTTTTCCGTTTAACAGCAGCTACATGTTACCAGTCGACTACCAACAGAGTTACTGCCCCTTACGATGTAACAACAACCAGACTGTGAAGATGTACTCAGCTGAGAAATGTTACGTCCCTTATTGTCACGCCTGTAGCTGTGAGAGACCGGCTTGTGAGATCTACGACAACTGCTGTCCTGATGTTACAGACACCTTCTACCCCATAATTTATCCTAACAACGAGACTGCGATGAATCATTGAGGTGCACTTGATATTTGTAAATTGAAACGTATTTTGTATTAGAATGTTGGGTCTTAATTTAACACCTAACTAAACTTCAATTACAAGGCATAATAACGTTGCTAGGTTTAACGCGATATGGAAATACTGCCTGCACTTTCAACGTATGAAAAAGTAAAGTCCCTCTTTAGACCTAGCGATCCATTGGCTAAATAAAGTAGAGTTAATATGTTTCTTGATCTCGGCGTATGAAGTAATGTTGTTGTAGGCACCATTTCAATGTACTTCTATGAGGGTAATGATAGATCATGAAAGTTAATAACAGATTACTTTTTGTTGCAGGATCGTTTCCATCCTCCTCAACGGTCTGCAGGGGGTGGTCCTGTTCGTGTCTTACAGCTGTAACAGACGTGTCTATAATATGTACATCAGTTCTCGTGGCGACCACTCTACCTCGACCACAGCCTCGGTCGTAGCACGGAACGTCAAACTGCGACTGGCATACCCAGAATAAACATTTACATGAGAATTTTAAAACTCACTTCAGATCGTTTTATTGTTCTCGGTTGTTTTTGGTTTCTGGTATGTACATCAGTATATTGAACTATCTGAATCTAAACTTAATGAAGAAAGATTGTTCGTGTTGTATACTCTTGTGGAAAATGACAGAATCAAAGTAACATCTTTTTCTTCTTACCGAAACCTTTTTTGTTGTATGGAACACACAAAGAAAGAGTAAGATGTTCTTTCATTTTAAGCTGCTACCTATCATTTAATCTTATTGCTACTTAATTCGATTTTACTAAAATGTGGCTAATTGGAAAGGAAATAATTACAATGACCTTTCAAAATAATCTGATGTTTAAAATGTTTGAAAAGCCTTCAACAATGTCCCCAGCATTTTTTGGAAAAAATATCTTTATTAACCGGTCTCATTCTGAAATTTTGACGTAGCTTAAATGTAAATAATTATTAAAACATGAGCTTTTATAAAACAAAGGATTCTGTCTGAGATTTCTGAAAATTTAAAAGATTCAATATTTAATAATATCAGATTTGACAACTTATAGTGATATACATAAACATTGTTATTTTAGAGATTTATTTACTATAATTCATTTTGTCGACATAAAAATTTTTTGTTTTATTACACCGACTTTTGAAAAAATGAATAGTTGTTAATCAACCTTAATTATCATTTAAAACAACAGTATTATATTTTAAAACTTATCTTTAAAAATAATGTTATCTAGATATTAAAAATTACGTTTACGTAAATGTGTTAAAAATGGTAAATTGTTTTTTTATTATTATTAATATTATTAATAATTGCTTTTTAAGATCATTAGAAACTGGCTGAAATTACATCGTATAAGTGTTTTTAAAATACGGCCCAAGTATCAAAGCATTAAGCATGAAAACACACACACACACAAACACACAAACACACATACACACTCATTCATATATATATATATATATATATATATATATATATATATATATATATATATATATATATATATATATATATACATATATATATATATATATACTATTACGGTGCTATTTAATCAACTCACGATTTAATTTCCCATCCCCTTAGACGCCCAACAGTATAATTTACCCACAAATTCCTTAGTGATCTAAATGTTACATTTCAAGCTCCACTGCTGATTTCAAACAACTACTAATGAGCAAATTAATTATTAAAGTACCCGACGGTTGTTAATGACATTTGATTCAATGACGTTTAACAAACACTATCATTGTTAAACAAAGAACAGACGCTAATGTATACGAGATTTAATAATTTTTCAATAAAAATTGTAACAGAATAGAGTTGACCTTTCGGTGCTATATTTCAAGAACAATATGTGTATATCTTATTATGATAATTATAATTGAATGATAATTTACCTGGAAATTAAACACTTTTAATTAATCAGTTTGTTTTTATGTTAAGCCGAATAAAATATATTACTTGGGAAGACACAACTTAACTATTTATATGCAAAACCTTGTTTGTTTCCTACTTAATTCAAACCATGGGGTGGGGGCGGGGGAGGGGGGGGGGGGGGGGTGGAGTACTTGTTGGATAGCAGAGCGCGCGAAGACTAAACCGAAAGTCTGGAGTTCGGACCCTGGACACATGAATTCACCCGACTCTGATGGGTACTTACGCAAAATTGTTAAAGTATAGGCGGCTGTTCGCAGAGCTGAACGAGAAAAAGTTGATGATGAATTCCCAACCCGTCAAAATTATCAAAATATGACAAGGAGATAACATAAAAAAATCACTAGATATTCAGTTTACTCCCAAAGCTCGAAATGGACATCTTCGGTACAGGGCAGTATTGCTCATATCTCTGCAACATCGCCGCCCCTACTATGGCTAGTATAAAAGAAGCTACATGTTGAAACAAGTTAATAAAAAGTCTAGTGACAATTTATGCACAATTTCCTTAATTAATTTTTTGTGACCGAACGAAAGGATATTTTTGAAAACTTTCTTCGGCAATATTGTTCTAAATTATGGCAGAAATCGATTGGTAAATGTTTCAAGTCGCTAGGTGGTCTGGTTGCTGAGATATGGGGCCAAAAACTGCATTTTTTCGAGGTTTTAGGGCTTTTCCGGGAAATCTAGGAAGGAATTCCGGGAATGTTTTTGGCCCACAATCATCCTCGGAATTTGCTTAACATATTTGCTTTTGGAACTAGTCCTCCATATTGCATCGTTGAGGAGGAGATACGACTTAAAGTTACGGACACACATCCATCCAGAAATGACGAGTTAATAATCGCAATTCCTGTAAGGAAATTGCGCTAAAAAGCAGTTTTTTAATGTTAGTTATTTGCCGCTCAAAATATTTTTTTTTAAATAAGATATTTTTGACTTATCTTATGGCTAGATTATATTAAAAATTAGATTCTGATATCTTTGCATTGCCATCGGAAATGAATCGGGGATGTTGGAAAGATCTCGTGGGTTAAAAATGAGTTACAAAATTTTCCACAGACAAGCAAGCAAATAATATAAACTGAAAAAGCAAACTGATAAACAAACAAATGAACAATGTAAACTACCTAAATCCTTATTTAAAAAAGAAGCCTCGTTTGGATATTTCACCTACACTACTGCATTCAAACATATACAAACGATTTATTTTTTATTTTATTAGTAAAGCCATTACTCAGACTCTCTACTGATACAAATGTTACTCAGATGAATCACAAAGAAATATAATAAGATCAAGTAAAATCTAATTACCGCTCGTTAAACTCATGTAACCTACTGTAGTCTTCAACATCCTTTCATCTCAATTGGGTATTTACTTGATATCTCCCAGCAGGCTTCTAACGAATGATGTCAGCTAATTACTTAAATACTCGACGACGTCTAATTATAATGGATTTATTCTCTTAAACAAACTCTAACTTGGTAATTCACTATAAAACTTGGTAGATGCAAATCGCGTTTTAAAAATGTGATTTGTTGCCTACTTAATTTCCAGAAAAAATTTTCAAATGATCTAATACCGATTTTTGTTTTCATAAAATGTGTTAAGTGTGTACAAGAAGAAACGAACAAAACATGATAAATCATAGCGTGACAAGGTTTATGTTAAATTTTCTTTGTTTTCTATTTATTTCTAATCAGTTACAAATAATACTAAGCATTCATGTAGCTTCTATTGCAAACATACAAGGAGAAGGGGACGCAATTGAAGTCAAGAGCGTTAATCAAATTCTAGACCGATCTCCGCGATCCCTTTTATCGCACATGTTGTTTCAGATCCCCATTGTCATCGCTCCTTTCAACAGCAGCTACATGTTACCGGTCGACTACCAGCAGAGTTACTGCCCCTTACGTTGTAACAACGGCGTCACTGTGGAGATGTACCCTGGCATAATGTGTTACATCCCGAACTGTTACGTCTGTAGCTGTGTGAGACCGGCTTGTGAGATCTACGACAACTGCTGTCCTGACGTCACGGACACCTTCTACCGGGTAGTCGATAGTTTTACGGATATTGTGATTAATCCGAATCCAAAGAATGACACAGTACGTTTCAGCCCAATTTTAACGTGCGATGAGGAATTCTCCGACAGACCGATGATGTACATTCACTCCTGCCCACCTGAGTACATGGACATGCGCACAAGAGAACTGTGTGAGCAGGAGATGGCGACTGACAACCTAACACTGGAGAGTTTTACTCACGTCGAAGACGACTCTACAGGTGTGCTCTACTGGAACACGTATTGTGCCCGGTGTAGCGGCGTCAATCAGGTAAATCTTTTTTTTTTATTCGTCGGAAAAACTTTTCATATAATTTCTTTTTATATTATTTAGATATAATTTGAAGCTAAATGCGATATATGTCGAAAGACTAATGCTGTTTTTGTTTTTTTTTATTTTGGTTAAGTTCCCCTTCGCACCTGACCGTAAATAGGGCAACTGAAATAGAGTTCACCTGCGTCTGTGGCCTCAGCATATGAATGGATAAGGTGTCAGCACTGTGTCCAGCCACTTTAATTTCCCTAGTGTTCTATCCATTAGGGTGACCACGCCATTCCTTCATACCCTGAGGTCAACAAACATATACACTCAACATCCACGGCCCTATGGAGCGTTAGGTCTGAAAGAGGAACTTTACCTTCCACGTAAATATAATAATAAACCAAATCCTATAGGCCTATATATAGTACACTCCAATAATCTATGCAATGCATAAAATCACTCAACAACTTAAATCTGCATACGCTTGAGTTGCAGCCAATTGTTAATTAAGCATCAAATAACTTTCTAACGGATTTAACTGAGGTTTACTTCTCATATTAAGATATAAATCTTTAGGTTTAGGACTCGATTTCATATCTGCATAAATTTTACTCTAAATGTCACTTTAATGTCACTTAAATTATCTTTAATACTTTATCTTAACATGTTTTCTTATAGAGCACCACTCTACCATTCCAAATCCAGTGCAAACATTTTATGAACGTGTACACTGAAACAGAACTTGTTCATCTACTGAGAGCCGCAGTAAAACATTGTGTTGTGGTTCATATCACCCACGAACATGAAAATAGCACACCCTGCATTGATACACGGCGTATGTAAGTACTTCGATGTATTCAACACAATGTATTAATAGACATCGTATAATTTTTAACGTATTTCTACACGTTTATTTACACAGCAGTATTTAACCAATGTAATATAAGATAAAATAAATAAAAAGACCTATTAAAGATGTTAAAGACGTCGTGTTGAGCACAAAATACATTTCATTTTATTTTACTAATTCAAAATAGTCGACTTTATAACTTTCTTTTTTTTGAAAACACAAAGAATATCTTAATGTCTTATACGTAATTGAATTTTAATTAGAAAAACCTAATTACTATGGTGAAAATTGTTAATAGGTAAAAGAAACAATCAGTGGCGATTTAAAGGGGAGCTGAGAGAACGTAAGCCCGGGGCCCCCGATTTTAAAGGGGCCCTTACAAACAATAATAAATTTTGCTACGGCCAGTTTCCTATTCCCGTTTGAGACACATGCAATGGATTAATTTAATATTAACACGAAAAATAGAAGAACCAAATGTAAGATATTACCTATAGTTGTCTGTCTTTTCTAAATTACTACTTATATATTATTACTATATAATTAAATTTAACAAACAAAATACTATGTAAAGATATCGAGTACAAGCAGTTAACATTTTTATCTTTTTTTTCAAAGGAAATACATAGACAGCTGTAATTCTACAAATTCAAATTCTAAGTATAACCACGACGTAACTACAGCTTGTCAAGAACTCAACAAGACAATTCACAAAGTATTTACCAGGGAACCGGGAGTGCTGTATAAAAATATTTTCTGTGCTATCTGCCACACCGTGAGTACTTTAATCGCTACAATTTGTGTACGAATAGCACAACAACAATACAATATTGTAATACGTTCTGCCTGCAACCATATAAAATACAACACTCCAAAATCTATAAAATTTCCTCTTTAATATTCATAATCTTATAACTAATTCCTAAAGCGTTAAAACATCATTACACAATCAAGACAACAACTGACAAGCACTATGTTCTATTGCAGGAAATTTTTTATGGAACTTGCTTGAACGAGATCAAAGATCCAGGAAAA
Source organism: Physella acuta (assembly GCF_028476545.2). Classification (NCBI taxonomy): domain Eukaryota; kingdom Metazoa; phylum Mollusca; class Gastropoda; family Physidae; genus Physella; species Physella acuta. Next base: position 931,967 of record NW_026731839.1, on the reverse strand, counting down.
ATCATAAATGTAAACCGACCAATCGTAAGAATTTTTTCTTTCATTTTTTTAACAAAATATTTACATTGAATGCACACTACCTCAGAATATTAACTTCAACAACACATAATATTTGAATATTAACATATTAATTATATTTTGGGAGTATTACTAGATTCTTGTTTTCAAAACACAGGTGTTTTAAAACATAAGTTAATGGTTTTGTATACATTTAATAAATTCCAAATGCGGCACATTTTAAAATGATACTTCTCGTTGTAGTTGATCATATATATATATATATATATATATATATATATATATATATATATATATATATACTTGAGAAAAAATGTAATCATGATTATAGCCATTGTCTATTTATAATACAGGTGGTATTTCCTTCGACTGTAGCGCAACATACAACAAACGGCGTCCAGTTACCTTTTTCTCAGTTGCTCAACATTGGATGGTTGACCGCGAGAGATACGGTTAAAATAAAACCGTATGAACAAGGAAACTGCAGTCGTGAGCAGTGGGCGTCGCCAGATGTAAGTACAGGGTGGGCGTCACAAGTTAACAACTGATGAAATCAGATTGAAGTTAACAAAATGTACACTATCTAGACAAGCATCTAAGGTGCGCACCATATAAAAGTAAAAAGTAAACATCGTGAGTTTATAACAAGCGATTTAAAATGCCAACAACTAATCGTCATTTAAAAAAATATACTTAAGATAAAGCTGGACTGATTGTATTATTATACCTTTTCTCATCATACAAGAACTATATATATTTTTTTTTAATACAAAAGGTTGTAATTAAAAATTAGTTTGATTAATCGTCTGGCACTAACAGGGTGACTGCCTGCCACTGCATTGCTCCGCTGGTAAAGTGTTGGACGACAGAAATTGTACAACAGCTTTTGAATTTGTCAAGGGGCTGAGTTATAGCTTACAAATTGTGTTAACAAGTAAGGCGGAGCACAATGAAATGTTTTTAAATAAACAACTTCTGGTTAATTTAAAATGCTTGCTCGAAGACTTAAACAGCCAGGTAAGAATAAAATACAGATTGTATTAATTTTTTTCGAAAACAAAAGCAATTAATCAAAATAAAATATTTAAAAGCTAGAAAAACCATCGTCATAAAAATATATTTTTATAATAATATTAAATTATTTCTAAATTACAAAACACGTTATAATTCTTTTAGATCGCTGATATTTTGAAACCATACGTCCTGGTTTACATGGCTAATCTAAATATTATAATGACAAACAAACTCGGATCTGTGGGTGATTTCAACATCAAATCTGCCGTCACAATAAGGGCGAACTATAAGATCCTATCAAGTCACAATTTCACCAGAGACGACGTGGAAAACGTGCTTACCAACGAGGAGACATTCTATAATTTAAGCATTATATTGAATGAGTCTTTAAAAATAAAGTTGCGTGCTGCGTTCTTGAGCGATGAGTTAAAGAACTGTTCACATTTTCATTCCAGCGAAACGGCGGGTCTTTTAATCTGCTTGGATATCAAACAAAACAAATCTTTCGTTGAAAATATCGAAGAAGATTATTATTTAGACTCGTTTATCAATCTTAGAAGAACATTAACCTGTAGTTTTGTGTGTTTCAATAAGTCTAACTACATTTTGAATGTGTTAGACAAAGATATCCCACCATTTCCAATGTTGACCATTTATCAAAAACCTACAAAGCTGATCTTCACAAAGAGCTCAGAGCTGAATTTTTGGGAGATAAATGAACAGGGCGTGTTGAGGGTTTGTGTTGAACTTCTGGACAGAAAGTTGGAGGAGGTAAAACAAAACGAAAGATTGCATGAGGGGCAAGAAATATCTAGGGACGCGGCTTACATTTTGACAATGACCTGTCTGTCAGCTTCGATGGTGTGTCTTCTGTTAACTCTTGTGACGTATATTCGGTTCCCTGTGTTAAGGAACACTGCAGGAAAGAACACCATGTTCTTGTGTGCTACGCTGCTATTGGCTCAATGTACTCTATTGGCGAGTTCGCATTTGTAAGTTCGTGTGACTTTTTTACAACACGCTCTACGAAAAAAAATGTTTTCTCATATTACACAATTTAATTAACACTTAAGTTGAATACAAGAATAAATATTCATTTCATTTATCAATTTTAAAAAACTATCGTTTTCACTTTTATTTTTAAAAATCTTCTAAATAAAGAACCCCTCCAAGCATTATGTGCACCGCCTCTGGAATCTCCACCCACTTCCTCTGGCTCTGGATGTTGTCCTGGAGCTTCACCTGCAGTTACCACATGTTTCAAATCTTCACGTCCAACGCACCAAACTATATCACTCCCCACTCTGAAAGACGACAGCTCTACAAAAACGTTTTCAGATCACTACTACTGCCCTCGGTGGCCGTCTCCATGGTGGTCATTTTCTCATATATCTACACCCAGGGGCGGGTCATTGGTTATGGTCACCTGACTTGCTATCTAGATTCTCCACTTCTAAATGGTAAGCTGCAGATCATACGTGTTATAGTCAGAACAAATGTATGTGAATAGTTCAATCATAATGTGGTTATAATAAAATAGTTATTGCCTTATTGAAATTTTAACTACAAAGCATTAAGCAAGCAGGTTTTAAAGGAAATTAAATTAAATTTACATAATAAAATCATGAGTATAATTAAGTAACATTCTTTTTTTTTTCGCCAGGTGTGACCTTTGTAGGTCCTCTCACTCTGATTACAACAAGCAACGTCGTCTTCTTTGGTATCACAGTTTACAAGATACAGAGCACCATAAATCTTCAGTCTGCCGAAACTTTCAGAAAAGACAACCAGCATCACATCTACGTTTATGTCAAGCTGTCCTTCATGACTGGAGCATTTTGGACATTGGCGATCGTAGCGGAAACAGTAGACAACCACGTTTTAAGGTAAAATGTAATAAAATATGTGTAACATTTTAATTACAAAATGTATATCATTGTTATTTAGTTAAAGATATTTATCCCTACACAATTGAAACTTAAATAGTAAAGCTAACTTGATTTCAAATATGCTTACACTCTCTTTTGCAAACAGTATTAGTTAATTTAAAATTAAATTATCTCATTTTAAACAGTAATAAAATATATCTTAATTTCTACACATAGCCTTGTCTATTAGGAAACGTACGCCAATCATAATGGGATTAACTCTTCTCATCTACAGGATGATATCCATAACCTTAAATGGATTGCAAGGTGTCGTCATATTTGTATCTTACGTGTGCAATAGTCGAGTTTTCAATCTATACTGGAATCTTAAGAACCGCAACTCCACATCGGTCTCGGTTGTTGAGAGAAACAAATAAAAATTCACAAACTATGATGTTGATGCTCGCAATGTGAATTGTAAAATCAACTACGCTTTATGTTGCTGTTGTATTATTATTATTATTATATATATTTTTACATTTTTTTTTTCAAATTAAAATGTTTAATTGAGCTATAAGTCTAGACAACTATTTTTTAATTTTAAAATTTAAAATCAGCTTTGGTTACCCTAAATACCCGTCTTTAATTCCTTCCTCATATCTTGTTTTTCTATCACTATGTAGCCTAATTCTGAAACACTCGGCAGAGGTGAAATATAACGCATTTACTGGCAATTCACTACTAAATTTTGATATAAAAATATATTTTAAAATGCATTTCAAAGTTCTAGGGATTGTTTTTATAAAACTTTTTTAAAAATCTAAACAGAACAAAATAAGGTCTTTAAAAGTTACAACAATGATTTAGTGACCAACATTTATCTTTAAAATGTGTTGTAAAGTGTGTGAATTAGCCACATATTTAAACCTAAAAAATAACTTGTATCTGTTGCATTGGCGGAACTAGAACGAAGGGTCCGCAAAAAAACTTTTTTAGACCCCCCCCCTCCACAAGGATGAACGGTGTTAAAGAGCAAATAGAGAAAAATCGCACCCTTCCGTGGCGCCGCCCTTGTGAAATTAATGTATATATTAATATATATAGGCCTATATATGTATATATATATATATATATATATATATATATATATATATATATATATACAAAAACAAAATACGAACATAGGATACTCATTGCTGGCCTGATCGGGTTTTGAAAAAAAATATGAATTAAAACAAATTACAACATCATGTCATGTGTGTAAGTGCATTAGTAGGTTTTGTGAAAATCAGTTTTGTTTTATCTCTGCTATAAGACCGCTTGACTTAAGTTTGTCAAAAGAATATAAATCATGTAAGCTTTGTATAAGTAATGGTGTCTCGTGTTATGTTTATTTTTATGTTTTTTTGTATTTATATTATTAATTTTAAATACATTTCCTTTTTATAAAAAAATAATGATGAAGATAAGTAATTGCTTTTTAATTTGTTTAGTACAAATCTATTAAAAGGAGCTTATGAGAACCCTTATTCGACTATTTAAAAAAGGGAAATAAGTCATGGAAATGGTTTGAACATTTGTGGGAGAAAGAGGACTCGGCTTTCATAGTGTTTTAAAAACAAAGGAAAAACGAATACACAAGAGCGTGGGGGTGGTGTCTATAGAATAAAGATTATCCAACCGCAGCTACGGTAGGCTGTTTTACATAACAACCGCCAAGTAAAAAACGCAAGAACATTATTTTTAACTAGAAAAAACTTTATTTTGGTCGGCTTTGCCCCCCCCCCGGCATTGCGGGGTCTGGCGGCACTGTAGTTCCGCCCCTGATCTGTTGTTGTTCAAAATAATATGTCCATTAAAAAATAAGAAAATATTAATTATGAAATATATATCATGTTCTACTAAGAAGACTCTAAAATCGCATTGCTTTAATATTTTATTTTGAGCAGTCAAATAATGTGTTTATTTTTAGGAGATTGGTAAACGGTCAAGATTTATAATCTAATATTAAACTAATCGTTCAGGGTCTGAATCCATAGTATATTGTAGTTAAATTTATCGTCGGAGTGTATACTGAGGTCTCATCAACACCCTCGCTGGCAGCAGTCGATGCAGGAGTCAACGACATAAAAAATGTACGTATCGGGAATTTTAACAACTTTGTCAGAATTATTTAAATAGAGCAAAAATTGATGACTCATTTTAATATTCGGATAATAAAACGCGTTTTATTGACTTGTAAAGATTTCACTGTTAACTGACTAGTGATCAAAACTTGGGATACTGTTGAAAATGTTTCCTGCAATGGCGATGAAACATAAAGTTTAATGAAAGCAAAACTAAATATACAAAAAAAAATGAAAAATTTTACCAGTTTAAAAAAAATTTAATTTACCATTTGTGATCAAAGATTTTAATTTCTGCTTTAAAATTTTAAAATTTTAAAACAATTTCAGCAGCTATACATTTGATAATGCATTTCATATTTCCAAAATTTTATCAACAAAACTACTTCCCATATTTTCAAAACACTCATGAGGTATGAATGCAGCTGATTTTATCAGCTTTATAGGTGACTTTGACACATTCGACTTTAGAAAATGCATCATTACTCAACCCATCAATAAACCCGTTTCATATCAATTTATTGTTAGTATGGTTTATTGCCATATTAAATCAGTTTTTCTCCACATTATAGTGATCCTATAGAACATGGCAGTCATTTGTTTCGGTGACTTCGCCATATAAAATGATTATGTTTGTGTTGTCAGCACTATGCCCAGGTGCATTTACACTTCATAACGTGAGTCAGGTACCCAAAAGAGCTGGGTGAGCTCGGAGACGTCCTAATGACTCAACCTACGGATCACAGCTCGTGACTTTTGTGTTTTCAGCCGTGCGCCTCACCATCTTGCCCAGCTTTATAATCGGAGTTATAATTAGAGTAGATTGGTCCTGAAATCTACTATTTTCGATATTTTGAAATTGTGGCTCTATTTGCAGAAATTAAGACAAAAGCATCGTATAATAAGTCATTCTCCTATCATGCATTGGTATCACACCTTTGAAAGTAATAAAAATAATGGTTTTAACCACATCTTGAATGTGTAAATATGTTTATATAACGTCTCAAAATAATATACTTTACTGCAATAAGGGTGCATTTGGACATAGGAAATTGATTAAAGCCGTTTTAGTGCTACATTTACAACTAATTAGCTGTTTGATTTGATTATGCTGTTAAATAATGTGATGAGATTAACGCGGCGAAAGCAATAAAATTTAGGGATCATGATAAAAGCTATGTATTCATTGGAGGGAAACAAATAATGGTACAGCATTTTCGATTGTAGAAAGAAGAAACAGATCTTTGTATGTTGTTATCAAACCCATTCTATGAAAACCAAAAAAACTATCCGACATCAGTCTGTTGTTTATAGTAAAAATGAAATATAGTCAATAATTAAACACGAAATTAGAAGTAACCTAAACCCCGTTATTCACATCATACGTGACAAAGACGAAAAATAACTTAAATAAGATATTACATTTGCGTTATTGTATCTAATGTATAAATATATTTTATATATTTATTTTGTACATTTTAGAAATGAGAAACCCCTCGCGCTCTTGACAAAGGTTATGAATTGTTTTGTTATGTAGCCACGGTGGTATTTGTTTAATTGGAAGAAAGCCATATTTTCTATCACTGTGATACTTAGAAATACATTAGAAATAAGAAACCCCTCGCGTGTTTTTCTACGGCCATGTAACATAGCCACGGTGGACATTATTCAATTAAAAGGCATATTTCCTTTCACTCTGAGACGCCCAAAGGTAAATCTTTACCAGTTAGAGGAGTTAATGTCGTCACTGGACAGTTATTTGAGATCTCTAAGTGGAGATCAAATAACGACTAATGTACCAGTTAATTATTGAATTACTAGAAAGTTTGTTAATTACATTCAATTTTGTTTCGTAATGACTCCATCATTATCATTATAAAACTTAGCACAAACATGAATTATCAGAAGACATGATACGTTTTCAATAAACTATACATTTATGTTAGTGACACATTTTGAAAAAGAAAATTGTGTCTTGTATTAATGTATGCACTATGTGACAGGATGTTTTCAATCATCTTAAGTAAAGTAATCGGTGCATCATAAAGGCGAATAAAATAGATTCATGACGAGGGGAAAATATGTTGTCAAAGATCTTGCAAAGATTTATTTGTTTAATACTAATGTATAAACAATTAGAAATAGCGAGCTCTGGCGATGTGGCTGCCACGATATCACAAGATATTAATTTTACCACCCAAGCAGACAGAAACACAAGTTTAGTCAAGAACAATACACTTCAGACTTCACAAAGATCACAAGATATGAAAAATATTCTGTTTAAAAACGCCCTCCCTCCGTTTAACAGTAGCTACATGCTACCCGTAGACTACCAGCATAGTTACTGCCCCTTATGATGTAACCACAACCAGATTGTGAAGATGTACTCGGCGGAGAAATGTTACGTCCCTTATTGTCAAGCCTGTAGCTGTGAGAGACCGGCTTGTGAGATCTACGACAACTGCTGTCCTGACGTCACGGACACCTATTATCCAATAGTCAGACCCAACGACCCGGGTCAAAAAATTGTGATTAACTCTAAACCAAAGAAAGGGACAGGAAAATACAGCCCCGTTTTGACATGCGATGAGAAATTCTCCGACAGACCGGTGCTGTACATTCACTCCTGCCCACCTGAGTACATGGACGTGCCCACGAGAAAACTTTGTGAGCAGGAGCAGTCGATATACTTCCTAACACTGGAGACTTTTACTCACGTCGAAGATGAATCTACAGGTGTACTCTACTGGAACAAGTATTGTGCCGTGTGTAACGGCGTCAAGCAGGTATCTCTTTTTTAATACCTGTTAAATTACGTACTTATAGTCTCCACCGCAAATATATCATTAAAAACGTTTCAAGAATACTAAATCATATTTAAATGTCTAATAAATTAGGCTGCTGACGATTGATTTGATATTCTATTAGTTCAAACACAGCATAAATTACAGCCAAACTAATAGCGGTTTATACTCTTTAAATATGGATTAAAAACAAGATTAAACTTGTTATTTGGCTAATGTTATCTTAATATTAAGTTTACTATGTCGTCTTTGATTCAATGACATAATAATAGCAACAAATAGTTCATATGAAAGAAATATTAATAATGTGTTTGTCTCATCCACGATTGTACACATACTATACAACACAAATGTGTGATCGCATTACTACATGAAGTTAAATAACATTTCTATAATGCCATCTCCCAAACAATGTAGAATTCTTAAATTTCCCCCTTACAAGCCTCAACAAAACGCCGCGAAATATTTTTTGGCACTACGAAATACTTGATAAAATGAATTAAAGGAAGCATATTAATTTACAGGCAATAATAAAAATAGAACAAATAATTATTAGATGTTTTATTTTTTCAAACGGATGTATAAATCAATGTGTATTATATAAAGCGGGAGCCGGACGTTTTCCCAAATGGGTACTTGCTCGAATGCAACATATGCCCGAAAGCCACTTGCCCGAAGGTCGTTTGCATAAAAACAAAGTTGTTTATAAAATTTAGCAAACAGCCTTCGGGCAAGTTCCTTTCGGGCATTTGTCGCATTCGGACACGTGTCCATTCGAGCATTTGTCCCATTTGGGCAAGTGACGATTGGGAAATTGGGCTTCATGCAAACGGCATTAGGGTAAGTATCTTCGGGAATTTGTCCTAGACCCTTATAAAATTGTGTATATCATTTCTATCAATTGCATCCGATTAGAAGAACATTTAAAGAATTGGAATCAAGATTGTCCACGTAACAAAAACTATGTTGCTAATAATACAATATAAAACAAATTAATTAACTGACCGTTAAATTACACTTGTTATAAAACAATGACATATTTCTCCTTGCGTTTTAACATTCGTAGTGTAAAATATTTACAAGTTTACATCTTCATGCGCTGAGTTCATTAAAATATGTTCACTTCTCTTGGACATTTTTTGGCGTATTAAACGTAAGGTTTACGTTTGTTAATTTTAAAGCATGTTTAAGTATTACATATCACTTTCAGAGCTATGTGATAAGTAGTCGAGTACCCTTGGGTTAGAAGTATATTGGTTGTGGTAAGTCCTGTGTTTGTAATATTTATCCCAAACTGAGGTTTTACGCGGTGAATTATGTATAATAAATTACACATCTAAAAAAACATTTCTGGCAAAGGGATTTTATTAAATTCACAAATCACAAAAATAAATCGCTCATTAACAATGAACTAATAAGTAAAAAATAAATATAGTTTGTTGTAAACGTACTAAAGCCATATGCTGGTATGGAAAAAAAAGCTCCTGTTACCGTGTGATGTCAAAAAATGTGTTTTCTTCTCCTTATCGTGAAATAATTAGAGTTCAACCTAGAGTCCTTTAATCCAGCGACCGCTTGTGTTTAATTTAATCTTGTTATCTCCGCTTTTATTGTTAAAAATAGTAATGATTACATTTCATTTTAATGGCTAGTTGTTGATGTAGTTCGATTAAAAAATATATATTCGTGCATTGTAAACCAAGATCTATCACTCTTACAAATTTCTGTTTAATAGGACAATCAAAAGTGTGTTAAATAATGATTCTAACATTTTCGGAGGCACACACTCACAGTGCAAGCTAAATAAAATCCTTTAAAACTTTAGGTAAAATATGTATAACTAAGAGTTAAATTCAGCGCTTAATGACTGAAAACATTATGTCGTTGCAGGCTCATGAAACATTTTAACACTACGTGCTGTTAAATTATGTTATGTTTTACCTTATTACCGTTGCGTTTTATATTTATCACTAAACATGTGATGTGCGTTTTTAAAAAATGTTATTTTTGTATGTTTATCATATTAAATATAATTCCTACAGATCTCCGCTCTACCTTTCCATATCCATTGCGAACATTATATGAATGTGTACACTGAGACAAAAAGCGAGCGTCTACTGAGAGATGCCGTAATACATTGTCTTGTCCATCATGTCGTCCATGACCATGAACGCAGAACCCCATGTATTGACACTAGAAAAATGTAAGTAGTTTTTATTTTCTCGAAAACAAAGTATAGAGGAAGAATTGTAATCGTGCAGAAAAATAAAATAGAGATTTTCACACATCTCGATGTTTTACGCCTCCCTGAGTCGGAAAAACATAGTTTTCCTATTTTTCCGTATGTCTATGTGTGTATGTATGTGTTTATGTACACCTGTGTGTCTGTGAACACGATAACTTGAGTATACGCAAAAAGAATTGTCAAATTCGTCTGGGTGTAGCCCCGGCAGTGCGCGATTTTTTTTCTCTATATACGGTATTTAAAACATAAAAGTCGATTGCGGTTTGACACCGTTCATCCGATCGCAATGAAACTTCAGGGAGATGATTAGAACATTGTAGGGAATGTTTCTGCAAAAACATTTTGTTGTTATTTTTTTAGTTTCTTAAGGGCGGCGCCCCGGGAGGGTGCAGTTTTTCTCTAAATACGGCACATAAAAATAAAAGTCGGATGCTGTTCGACACCGTTCATCCGATCGCCAAGAAACTTTGGGGAGTTGACAAGAATACACCCAAAAAGGTTTTGGGGGGGGGGGGGGGGGTTTAAAGTTCGATTTCACTAGGGCGGCTTCCAGCAGGGTGAGGTTTGTCGTCCCGGGCTATCCCCAGAGCGATATGGCGCCTATGTCCGTTTAAACATAGCGAAAGATTATGCATAAGGTTGAGTTCCAGAGTCATTCACTATACATAATCAGGCGATTATGCCGGCGCCCCGGCAGGGTGCGATTTTGAGCAGCGGGCTTTTTTTGGATGGTAGTGGAGATAAACCCGTGCATCGATAAATATTATCCAAGAGCAGGCATTGTTTACTGTTAAATAAGTCAATTTTAGAAAACAAGGCCACGCATCTAAAAGTAAAGGATTGGTTAAGCATTGTTGAGAATACTTTCGGGGAGGTTTGTGCAAAAAAAATAATTAAATTTTGCATGGATGGCGCCCCAGCAGGGTGTAATTTGGCACCCAGAGTTATTTTGTGAGCCCCATGGCGCCTACGTTCCTTTTAAACAGTGCGATAGACTATGAATAAGATGGGGCATAAGATTGACTAAATTGAGTCAGGCGTGTTCGCCGGCGCCCGACAGGGTTTAATTTGGCGCCCCAATTATCCCGGTAGCGCTGTGGCGCATGCGTTGGTTTTAAATAGCTTGATAGAATATGGATAAGAAGTAGTATTATAGTCGTTTACTAAACTGAATTAGGCGCGTCCGCGCATGGTACAATTTGCCAGGGACTATCCTCGGACTTTCTTCTAGCTCAGCGGCAGCACTCAAGGGCGGCAAGCTACTTTTAAATATAATCGATTTATTTATCAAGGTCTTTAAGTCAATTTAACAAATAGTTTATTTTTTGTTATCTGCTGTGTGGTAAATTCGCTATTCATAATGAGTTTAATGGAAAGAGACTATAAAGCATTTGACAATTACTGGCTCCTTTATCAATGAAAACTAATTATTTTGCTTTTTAAAACAAAATTAATTAGGATGTGTTTAATCAAATGTTTTTTTTTAAATATATATTTTGTTGTCAAGGAAATACATCGACAGCTGTAACTCAACAAGTACAAAATGGAAGTATAACCAGGAGGTAGCTATGGCTTGTCAAACACTGAACAAGACAATTCATGAAGTCTTTATTAGAGACTTAAACATGCCGGGTGTACTGTATAAAAATATTTTCTGTGCTATGTGCCATATGGTGAGTATTTATGAAAGCATATCTTTATGTTTATCGATGAGGCATATGAGGTACCACATATAGTTCATTAATTGAACTGGTGCAGTCTTTAACACTTTTCCATCTCCAGTAACATCTAATCAAAATAACTTACATTTAAACTATTAAACAACTATCATAGTCAATTACATACATGTATATATTTCACAAAACCAACAATAATTTACAATATACTCAAAACGATGTGGCCAAGCGGTAGAGTGCTAGAGTGCTAACTAGAGAGTTCCAATCCGGGTTCAAATCAGTAGAACGTCCCTGAGTCCACCCTGCTCTGATGCGTACCTAACTCATGTGAGGAAAAGTTAAGGCGGCTGGGCATAATGCTGACCACAGTATCGCTTCCTATGCCGAGTTAATAGAAATAGGTAAACTCTACTTCACTTATGCCATGAACAGTCAGGTTAAAGAAGGGAAATTTTACTCAATAAATAAATACATCGTTTAGATATTTCCCACCACTTCTAGGATTTTTTCCCTCTGTATGGAGATTGTTTACAACCGACAAAGAGAAGCGTCTTTCCTTTTCCTCAACCTATCGTAAGTATATTTTTATTTCCTTTTTTCTTCTTTTTTTTCTTATCATTTATATAATGTCCTATTTACTTAATTAGATCACTCTATGTTCAATGCAGATAAATTTAAACAACGGGTAAACGACATGTGTATCACTGTTGTCTTTTTATGCTTGTAACTAGGCAGGCTCTCCTTCGAATGGGACTTCGTCTCTAGCTAGTCGCTGCCATGTACCCATTTCTCTTCTCCTCAACATTAGAAAGGCTCCATTGGACTTGTTGGATATAAATCCGTACGAACAAAGAAAATGCGGACATGATTATTGGACGTCGCCAGATGTAAGTAAACATTTACCTTCAGCTGATCAGAAAACAAATTTCAAAATTTTAAATTGCCATTTGTCCAGAGTACTAAATTTGGATTTTAAAAAGTTTAGCGAACTAAAAATAAACATTGCCATGAGTAACGTATATTATTATGTCAAAACTAGCTATCCTTATATTGCACCACTTTACTTGTTACGCGTTGATGCAAACCAGTCCTAAAAAACAAAGTATCGAAACATGTTATAAGGTTTTCATCAACTTGTGGACTATCGTGTATTTATAGAATTGTGACCTTGTTTTCTAAAACTGTGTAAACAGCACAGGCGTTCTATTGGATCTTCGATGATGTAGCGCGGGCTTGTCCAGACTACCGCCCCAGACGCCCCTTAGCGTGCTGTATGAACGCCCTGAGTGTAGATTAAACACCCCTTGTAATAGCAATATGAACGTTGGCACCATAGTGCCAAACCGTATACTGGGAAAATTCTCATCCTGTATATATATATATATATATATATATATACAGAGAGTGAGAGATAGTGACTAGCTGCATTCCCGTGCTCCGCTACAGTCAATCTCTTTTTTTATGTACCAACTTGGGAACAGAATAAAACCAAATACAAACACACACAAAACGCCATCACGAACGCAAACATAAACACAACGCATACGCAAATTGAAAAAACACTAAACGCAAACACAAACACAAGAAAAACACAAACGCAAACACAAACATAAACCAAACACAAAAGCTTTATCAAATTGCTGTTTCAAACTAATGGCCTCTATTCCACACATTCTTGAATTACCGTGCTGATATAATTATTAAATATTTTACTTAATTAGTTTCATTCGACTGTTATTAAAATGTGTTCCATTTTTTTCTACGAATCTAAGCGAAATATTATTTGACATTGAACCGTTATTTTTGTTTTAGCAATATGCCTGTATTTAATATTTTTATAGCGTTCTAATGTTAACGAATGCATAAGAGTAAAAACTTTGTCAACACTCAAAAAATTTTTAGTCGTTACATAAATAAACTCTACTCGATAACTTATAATAAGACAATGCGATTCAAGGAAAATGCACAGCATGTGGTGATGTTTACTTTTATGGCTCTATAATCTATACCGATAACGGACATACTGACCCGCAACCTGACTGCTTATATTATAGATTTTTATTTCTTATTTTTAAAGCACTACGATTTAACATCTTGCTATAATATCACAGGGTGACTGCATCCCACTGGAGTGTTCAGCTGGGAAAGTATTGCACAAAAGAAATTGTACAACAGCTTTTGAACTGATCAGAGGTCTGAGTTATAACTTAAATATAATATTATACACCGGATCAGAAGATAGCAAATCGTTATTGAATAAACTGACTTACGTGCTATTACTACACCTGGTCGACAAAATAAATTGCAGGGTAAGACAATCATAATGAAGACAAAAACATGTAATTAAGCAAACATAATTATCCAATACACGTAAAGATCACATTTTAAAAATGTATATATATATATATATATATATATATATATATATATATATATATATATATATATATATATATATATATATATATGTGTGTATGTGTGTGTGCGTGTGCACGTGAGAGTACGTGCATGTGTGTTTGTATGTGGGAGTATATTTATGTGGGTGTAGGTGTGGATGAGGGTTCTGTGTGTAATGTCGTGGGTACGTGTGAATGAGATTGCAATTAAAATCAATTTAGTGCTTGTTATTTTAATTGAATTTACCAAGAAAATGTAAGATTCAATACATATTTATTCAGATTGACGAACTACTAAAGAAGTATGCGTTATTCTACATGGCTGACATAAATGTTATAATAGCTACCCAACTGGGATCAGTGGGAGACTTCAACATTACTTCAGTCCTGACATTTTGGACAAACTTGAAAATCATATCTAACCAAAATTTCACCAGAGACGACTTTGAGGAAAGAATTTTAAATGAAGAAATATTACATAATTATAATTTCACCGTTGAAGTTAATAAATCATTGACTTTAAAACTATATTCTATGAACTCGATTGGTGATTCGAAAACGTGTTTACATTTTAATACTGAAGAAACATTAGATCGTTTAGCCTGTTTGGAATTTCAAAAAAATATTTCGATTGTTGAAAACGAACACGAAAAATATTACATAGACTCATTTATTAATCTCAAACGCACATTAACCTGCAGTTTTGTGTGTTTTCAAAAGTACCTTTACGAACTGGATTTGAAAGACAAAGATATCCCACCAATTCCAATGTTGACCGTTTATCTAGAACCAACAAAGCTGATCTTCACACAGAGATCTGATCTGAACATGATGGAGATAGATGAAGATGGCGTGTTAAAGATTTGTGTTGAGCTTCTGGAGCAAAAGGTGAAAGAGATGAAACGTAACGAGCACTTACTGCATGAAAAACAAGCATCTTGGGACGTAGCTTATTGTTTAACACTGACCTGTGTTACGGTTTCAAGAGTTTGTCTTATACTGACTCTGGTAACGTACATGCGTTTTCCTGTGCTCAGAAATATTGCAGGAAAGAACACGATGTTTTTATGTTCCAGTCTACTATTGGTCCAGACTTCATTACTGACCAGCTCACATTTGTAAGTTATTTTTTGTATCATTTTTTCTTTGCAATTTCTTATTACTAATATATTATGGATAATTAACAATTTTTGCTTTCATATTTATTAAGAACCGCTCCAAGTATTCTGTGTACTGCCTCTGGAATCTCCACCCACTTCCTCTGGCTCTGGATGTTGTCCTGGAGCTTCACTTGCAGCTACCATATGTTTCAAATCTTCACGTCCAACGCACCAAATTATATTACTCCCCACTCTGAAAGACGACAGCTCTACAAAAACGTGTTCATGTCGCTAATACTGCCCTCAGTTGCCGTGTCCATGGTGGTCACTTTTTCATACGTCTACACACAGGAGCGGGTCATTGGTTATGGTCACCTGTTGTGCTATCTAGATTCTCCACTTCTAAATGGTACGTTTAGTAGATGGAAAAGAACATACATATTTGAACCACATTGATAAAAACGTATTGTCGTTGTGCACGTAGAACTGAATCAATTTGAAATATGAATAAAATTAAAAAATTAATGTCAATACAATGTACGTTGTAAAGTCTCCATTTATATGTTTGTAAAAATTCCATTTTCTCGCCAGGTGTGACCTTTGTATGTCCTCTCACTTTGATTACAATAAGCAACGTCGTATTCTTTGGGACCACGGTTTACAAGATACATAGCACAATAAATCTTCAGTCTGCCGAAACTGTCAGAAAAGACAACCAGCATCACATCTACGTTTACGTCAAGCTTTCCTTCATGACTGGAGCATTTTGGACATTGGCTATCGTAGCGGAAACAGTAGACAACCAAGTTTTAAGGTGATTGCAGTACAATTTGTAGCCTACCAACTAAATTTAGAACTAGCAATTAATAAGTTAATTCAAATGAAATTGAAAGGTCATTTTAGAGTAACTTTTATTTACAAGAGCTTCATTAAAAATCCTCAAAATTCTTATTTTATATTTTATACGACTATATAAATAAAAGACATGAATTAAGTTTTCCTTACTCCTTAGGTTAATATCCATCATCTTAAATGGATTACAAGGTGTCGCCATATTTGTATCTTATATCTGCAACAAACGAGTCTTCAATCTGTACTGGAATCCTAAGGGCCACAACTCCACGATGGTCTCCGAGGTTGAGAGAAACTAAAATTGATGAAATTATTTCCTGGTGTAAGAGAAATTTAAAAAGTAAAATAAACCATGCTACCATGAAAAAGAAAGTAGTTTTATGTTTCGGAGTTGACAAACTAAAGCATTGATGTGCAGAGTAAAGTTGTATATTTAACTAGTAGTTTGTATAGCGCTTAATGTGTGTGTTGTTTATTCCTGTTTGAAATAAATTGTGTATATTATTTTCTCTATTTTCTCATTCTTCCTACTAGTCTTTATTCTGAATTTCAAAAAAAACACTAGTACAGTAGTATCATTTAATTTCTAATTCCTCACTAGCAGATTTTTATATTTGCACTTCTAAGGCTCTTTATGTAATTGTAGGTAAAGATCAAAATAAAGGATTTTAAAAATTCACCAACTGAGCATTTTATTAATGTCTTTAAATGTTTTTAATTTCTTTAATGTTGTAATCACCAGTTAAGAAAATTGCCATATATTATGCTCCATGCTCAAAGCATGAATGAGCTGTAATTTATGTAAATAGTGCAATGACGACTTTAGATTAAGAGTAAACCAAATTAAAAAATCAGAATATTCGCATTCATATAGTAATTTAACACTAACGGATGAGAAATTTAAAAAAACAAGTGATAAGTAACATGAATCATTGTCTGCTAATATAACGCTACGCATTTTTGGACAGAATAAAGCGTGGATAATAAACGTAAGCTTTACTTGTTACATAGTAGTGCAGGGTCTCAACGTATGGTATGTAGAGTAGAATTTTAATGTAAGTCTTTGGTCCAATGTAGCATTTTCAACAACTCATGTGGAACTGGTACTGAACTAATTCATTATTTAAATTTTTATTGCCGTTTTTTACAATATGAATTTTAGCTAAAAATGTGTAAGACTGTTTTCGATTTAAAGAATACTAATAATTATTATAAAACGGGGTTCATAAGACTTTCTATTACCATCTTTAACCTAATTTATTAAAGTCGAGACTTAACAGTTAAAATACAAATTAATCAATTTTTGTGTTTCAGTTCTATAGTTATACATTTTTATGGTTTAATTTATACCAATCTCATTAACCGATATTTACAAATTACAATAAGATGTCGAGTCTCTTGGTCATTAATTTTAAAATTGAAGTATTTTAACACAAAGCATGCATCAAAATTATGACTTTTATAAATGTTGAATGAAAAGAAAAAATGTAAATATACGATACTAAACCATAAATTGTTATGCATTTAATTAGAACAATCTGTTTGAAACCACCATATGATCTTAAATTCGACAATTGCTTAATGGCTAGTTAATACATTTAATCACGAAGTAAATTTAAAACAAATCTAATTGCTGTTAAAGAGACACACACCAGTATTTAGCAGTGTCGGAACTTGAAAAAAAGCCCCCCATCCCAGCAGATGTTTTCGTCCCCCTATATATACTTATATTATATTTATATATACAAATATATATATATATATATATATATATATATATATATATATATATATATATATATATATATAAGCGGCTAGGTAGAGTGTCAGTCTGTCATCGTTATAGGCACAGACGCCCGGGTAATAGATAATTAATCCGGACCAAAGTCATTAGAACGACCCTGAGTCCAACAAATTCTGATGGATACCTAACTCATGTTAGAGAAAGTAAAGTCGGCTGGTGGGGGTGGGGGGAGGCAAAGTGCTGACCACATCTTCCATTCATATACCGAGGTCAACAAACATATGAACACGACTCCATTTGCTCAGTGGATCGCTATGTCTGATGAGGATTCTTAACTTTGTACTATACATTAAACGATTAACTGTTATTACGTACCTCTACCTCTGGTAAAGTTAACGCAATATCCGGATTCGTTTTGGATGGTCTTAGACTGATGACTTACGAAACTAAAAGATGACCAGACAAAAAAAAAACTCTCCGTGGACTCGAATATAATGTCTAGGGTAAAAACACACACGAAGACCTTCTTCAGCTAATAATACTTTTAATCAATCTAGAACACAAGTTTAAATAATTAATAGCTATGTAAAAACAAGAGAAATATATAAATAATGAAAGACCCAACTTATGAGTTAAAGAATAGCTCACTGAACCTGCTAAAGCTGGATAAAGTACCTAAGTAATCAACACAACCTACACTTTATCAAAATGAGACACAGAAAAATACTAAATACACTGGTACTTAGAGATAATTGCTGCTTAAACTAGAAAATACAACATAGTGTCAAACGTTGCTCTCTCTCCTGTGGATATCTAGTGGGCTGCTGTGCGAGGAAAATTCCTGCCTTATATACGACTCCAAATTATGGGATGTCGACCTCAATGATAAGGACCATTGGGAGGAAGTAGCCAAAGCACGAGCCACATGAACTCAGTGGTGAATACTATCACAAGAGCGTGATAGAAAATTTCTTTAGTTTGAACAACAGACCACTCAAGGCCACATAAATATTCATAAAATTAAACAATTAAAAAAAGGAGACCTAAGTAGGTCAAGGTATAAATTAGGCCATATAGGATAATGGCACGATTTTTTGTAATATTTAAGCCATACAAAACAAAAACTGAAAAGTATTAATATGTTTGTTTTTTTGTATGGAAAGAAATGTGTTAACACGATATTTTTTTTTTGCACTCGTAGTATGTCTTATAATGTAAGCAATCATAAAATTTATAAATTGTAGCCTCCTCGAGGGTTCGTGAGCTTTAATTAATTTTATTTTATTTCTCGCTTACTTAATAATTAGTCTACTCGTTGCATAAGGCTCATTCACGATTTTGATTTTTTGCACGATTATTATTCTCCCTATCGTATGCGAGAAAGTAAAACGCTAGAAATTTAAATTGTAGAAATCAAACTTTTCCATAATGCCCGTCAGTCTACAGCGTGTTAACTTACTGTGACAGTGTTAACATGCTAAGAATATCTAAAATTGTTTTTATCGTAAGAGTGAAAGCTCATGGCTACGTGTACCTCTCGATTTTACCCACTATTCCTCATAACGCTAGTCAGTGATTGCAGGAGGACATTTAATAAATATTTACTGACTAAACTTTTTGATGTCATTGTGGCTTTTTGGTGTGCGCACAAACTCGTACTACAGTTACCGTACAATGTGTAGTACACCATGACGATGTTTGAAAGGAAAGAATGTTTGATTAGATGTGTCTCATTGTAATCAACATAACTTTCCCAGTTGCTTTAAAATTTGCATCATTTTAATTCTCTGTAATCCCAAATTTATTTCAGCTCTATTTAAAAGCCCAAACCCACCTCAGCCCACTACGCCGATGGAAAAAAAATCCCTTGAATCATCATTTAATTACACATTTGCGTTTTCAGGTTTTAAAAAAATGAAATTGTAATTAGACGTTTTGTATTAGATCTATGTATAAGTAAACCCTCTTAAATGAATGAAGTATGCTACAAGTAAGAAAGAAGTATTACTAGATTTTAATGACTAGTTGCCAAATTTCAGCTCAGTCGGACAGTGGTAGGTTGGTTAAATTAAGATTCCAAGATTTGAAGAGCCACAAATAAGCAAGCAAAATAAAAGCCTTTAATAACACCGAAATTATCACTCTCTTCAAGTAGTTCTTAACATTTTAGTGGTACCGAACCCCACCAGCTTCAGATGCGAGTTCACTGACAATTCGTTATAGGAAAAATAACACGATTTTTTTTCAAAGTCACAATATAACTTGTTCTATGGTCAGCACTGACAAAATCCCCGGTTATTACCCAATGCTATGTTCTGTACATTCACGTCATGAAGCATTTTTTTAGCGCTGGATGAGTGACGAAAATTGTGTAATTGACACTGTTTTTTTTATTAGTAGAAACGTTCAATTTACCTAAAAACTAAACAAAGATATCGTGTTACATATTACATTTATAATATTCTTTACGATACCGTTTTAAATTCTGTGGAGCTAAAGAGTTGTTAATTAGCAAATTAACCACTCTTATTGGCCTAAAGATGTGGAATATCAAATTCTATACTGAGTATAATTATACCCTATACATTATATAATTCGCGTTTCTGTTTCACAACGAATAAATTTACTTTTAGGAAATTCAGATATAAGACCAGATGAAGCAGTTACAATTAATATTTTTTACTTGAAGTTATAAACTAGCAACCACATTTTTGTATTCATATTTTAAATCTAATAATGTGTTTTTATCTAAAATTTTGTGTATGAAAAAATTCAAAATCCAAAAGACTGATGGCTCGACAAGTTAATAGCTGTATCCTTAGGTTGATTTATTATTTAATAATTTATAACCATTTCACAATATCAGACTCTGACTATGGAGCTGCTTTACTTAAACAAGAGACTAACGCCACGTCAAGGGACATATCTGCAAACAAACCTAGCAGCGGAGTAAAGGACATAACTACACTGAAAAGCGTCATCAACGCTGAGGAACATACCGAAATCGAAAAATCTTCTGAGCCGTATGTCCCAAGTTACTGGTATCAGTCTATGAATGGTGAGTCTAATTCAAGCAAAGTCGACTTCCAACCTGTGTCTCAATGGAAATTTTCGACATTAATCCAGCCTGGCATGAAACAATTACTGTACAGATCCCCAAGAACAGTGGGTAATTCGCAGTTTACAACACATAGTGGTATTTCTCAATTCAACAGCAGCTACATGTTACCAGTCGACTACCAACAGAGTTACTGCCCCTTACGATGTAACAACAACCAGACTGTGAAGATGTACTCAGCTGAGAAATGTTACGTCCCTTATTGTCACGCCTGTAGCTGTGAGAGACCGGCTTGTGAGATCTACGACAACTGCTGTCCTGACGTCACGGACACCTACTACCCCATAACTTATCGTAACAACGAGACTGTGATAAATCCTTATCCGAAATACGACACAGTACGTTACAGCCCGGTTTTAACGTGCGATGAGAAATTCTCCGACAGACCGGTGCTGTACATCCACTCCTGCCCACCTGAGTACATGGACAAGCGCACGAGAGAACATTGTGAGCAGGAGAAGGCGATATACTTTATAACACTGGAGACTTTTACTCACGTCGAAGACAATTCTACAGGTGTGCTCTACTGGAACAAGTATTGTGCCGTGTGTAACGGCGTCAATCAGGTATCTCGTTTCTTATGCTTGTTAAAAAATTACGTACTAATAGTTTTCATTGCAAATATATTATTAAAACGTTTCAAAAATAATAAATCATATTTAAATGTCCAATAAATTAGGCTACTGACGATTGATTTGATATTCTAACAATTCAAACACAGCATAAGGTACAGCCAAATCAATTGCGGTTTATACGCTTTAAATATGGAGTAAAAGCAAGATTAAATTTGTTATTGGACTAATGTAAACTAATTATAACCTTATCAATGTCGTCTTTGATTCAGTGACATAATAATAGCAACAAACTAGACTACCCGTCATCCCTATGATAACTGTGGGTTTCGGGGGTCATCCATAAAAAGCATCACGTCTGTCACTTATCTTGACAAAAAGCCAGACCCCACATTCAAATAGACGTCACACCTCAGACGTTTTTGTCTTTTAAAAACATCTATTTCGGCTGAGCATAGGTCTGACAAAACTATCCCTTTATATGCTGAGATCACTAAAACAGGTCAACTCTACTTCGCCTGCCCAGTGTCTCCCAAACTTAGACATGTTTTGTCTTTTAAAGCACCGATCAGAGTTTCTTCTAGACATCTCGAGCGGAGGGAGGTGAGAGGGGGAGGGCTCCGCTCCCCCCCCCCTCACGAAGAAAGTCTACCGCCCCCCCCCCCCCCGGAGAAAAAAGTCTGGAAGAAACACTGACACCAACATAGGCTGAGCATAGGTCTGACCACATTACCTCTTCATATGCTGACGTCACAGGTGAACTCTACACCTACCTATCTCTACTTCGCCTGCCCAGTGTCCAGCCAAGTCTCAGACAACATCTTTTTATCGTTTACAAAAAGATTCCGGCCTAGCATGGCTCTGACCACACTATCCCAAAAACAGGTGAACTCTACTTCACCTGCCCCGTGTCCTGCCAAGTCCCGATAGACAACTTTATCATCCACATAATTTTTTTTTTAAATTAATATTTACAAGATGTATTTCGAACCCGTACCACACAGGTGGTTAGCGATTACACTATCAACTCACCTATCTGGAAAGTTACAATTATAAGCAAACTAGGCATACTGCCTAGCTTCGCTTAGGTTTTTAAAAAACATTTGAGAATTTGAATACTTAATTATTTTGCGATGGATTGGGTGTGGAGTGCTTAAATTTAAACAGTAATGCTAACTTTAGAAAATATTGTGTTTGTTTTTAAAATTCCGTTCTAAGAGTAATAATGGAAAGTGCGCAATCTATAACTAAAATGGAATTAGATCTACACAGGTTCCATGAATAGTATATCTCATAATTTATGTCACATTGCCTTTTAAAATTAATTAATTTATTTAATTATGATACGTAACTGGATTAACAACTTAATTTTGTATCAAAACAAATGCTATACTTCGTCATTTTCTGTTTCTGTTTAAAATAGTAAACAATTATTTGAAAAACTAATAATTTTAAAAACGTTACCTCCCTTGAAAAATGAACGTATGACGAATGTCATTGTTTACTTATATTGTTTGCTTATATAAGAAATTACCTTATATGAACATATTTAACGACTATAATGGCTGTTTTCGACGGGAATAGAGTTTTTTTGTTACCCTCCAGGGTCGGTCTACGACGTCACATAATATTAAGGGGATCGTTCGTCAATTTATTTATATATATATATATATATATATATATATATATATATATATATATATATATATATATATATATATATATATATATATATATATATATCTCATATAAGGAGAAATTCACTCAAGATCATCTTTTAGCCCTCGTCGAGGGCTTTGAGTCTGACCAACAGTTTTTCCATACGGCCTAGTCATCTATAGTAGTGTATGCAAAAACTTAGCATGATGTACAGACGTTAAGTAACCTAAAAATTGTGTTAAAATGTCCCTGTTTTTCCCATAAAATACAAAAATTATATAGGGAAATACGACGGGTCAGTTTTGACCCTTTTACGAAGTTTTCCCAGATATGCCGAGTTTTTTGTGACACCCCTAGGTGTTCTTCTACCACCTCACAAAATATCAAGGGGGGTCGTCGGAGGAAATTTTTTTTCGTAATAGAGCTCATATAAAGAGAATTTCACTCGCGGTCACTTTTTAGCCCTCGTCGAGGGCTTTTAGTGTAACCGACAGTTTTCCCTAAAGGTCAAGCCATTGACCTAGGAGCATGCAAAAAATTAGCCAGATATACTGAGCTTAAGTACCCTAAAGTCTGCGTTGAAATGACCCTCTGTTTTTCCCATAAAATACAAAGATTATATAGGGAAATACAACTGGTCAGTTTTGACCGCTTTACGAAGTTTTCCCAGATATGCCGAGTTTTTTGTGACACCCCTAGGTGTTCTTCTACCACCTCACAAAATATCAAGGGGGGTCGTCGGAGGAAATTTTTTTTCGTAATAGAGCTCATATAAAGAGAATTTCACTCGCGGTCACTTTTTAGCCCTCGTCGAGGGCTTTGAGTGTAACCGACAGTTTTCCCTAAAGGTCAAGCCATTGACCTAGGAGCATGCAAAACATTAGCCAGATATACTGAGCTTAAGTACCCTAAAGTCTGCGTTGAAATGACCCTCTGTTTTTCCCATAAAATACAAAGATTATATAGGGAAATACAACTGGTCAGTTTTGACCGCTTTACGAAGTTTTCCCAGATATGCCGAGTTTTTTGTGACACCCCTAGGTGTTCTTCTACCACCTCACAAAATATCAAGGGGGGTTGTCGGAGGAAATTTTTTTTCGTAATAGAGCTCATATAAAGAGAATTTCACTCGCGGTCACTTTTTAGCCCTCGTCGAGGGCTTTGAGTGTAACTGACAGTTTTCCCTAAAGATCAAGCCATTGACCTAGGAGCATGCAAAAAATTAGCCAGATATACTGAGCTTAAGTACCCTAAAGTCTGCGTTGAAATGACCCTCTGTTTTTCCCATAAAATACAAAGATTATATAGGGAAATACAACTGGTCAGTTTTGACCGCTTTACGAAGTTTTCCCAGATATGCCGAGTTTTTTGTGACACCCCTAGGTGTTCTTCTACAACCTCACAAAATATCAAGGGGGGTCGTCGGAGGAAATTTTTTTTCGTAATAGAGCTCATATAAAGAGAATTTCACTCGCGGTCACTTTTTAGCCCTCGTCGAGGGCTTTGAGTGAAACCGACAGTTTTCCCTAAAGGTCAAGCCATTTCCCTATATGCATGCCAAAAATTAGCCAGATATACTGCGTTTAAGTACTCTAAAGTCTGCGTTGAAATGACCCTCTGTTTTTCCCATAAAATACAAAGATTATATAGGGAAATACAACTGGTCAGTTTTGACCCCTTTACGAAGTTTTCCCAGATATGCCGAGTTTTTTGTGACACCCCAAGGTGTTCTCCTACCACCTCACAAAATTTCAAGGGGGGTCGTCGGAGGAATTTTTTTTTCGTAATAGAGCTCATATAAAGAGAATTTCACTCGCGGTCACTTTTTAGCCCTCGTCGAGGGCTTTGAGTGTAACCGACAGTTTTCCCTACAGGTCAAGCCATTGACCTAGGAGCATGCAAAAAATTAGCCAGATATACTGAGCTTAAGTACCCTAAAGTCTGCGTTGAAATGACCCTCTGTTTTTCCCATAAAATACAAAGATTATATAGGGAAATACAACTGGTCAGTTTTGACCCCTTTACGAAGTTTTCCCAGATATGCCGAGTTTTTTGTGACACCCCAAGGTGTTCTCCTACCACCTCACAAAATTTCAAGGGGGGTCGTCGGAGGAATTTTTTTTTCGTAATATAGCCCATATAAGGCGCCGGTCAGTCGAGGTCAGTTTTGACCCCCTCTCCGTAGACTTTTTGCCGAACCGTCACCGGCCCTCGTGTTCTATCGCCATAAGGCACCTTCGTGCCAAATTTGACGCGCCTGCGGCGCCGGGAAGTGCCCTATCGGGCACTTGACCACTTTGCTTTATATATATAGATTTAGCGGTATAGAATCCTTGTATGAAACTTAAGTTATGCTAATAGGCCCTTGATTGCCCATTTTAAATTTAGTATTATCCCAAATTAGCCTATTCCATAGCTAAACAAACAAAGATTTATATAAAGTAAAATATTAAGGCCTGAAATAGTTTAGTATATCTAGATAGAGCTAGATCTAGAATTTACGTCTATTTAAGTCTATTTTTGCAAAATTAGCGGTACAGAATCCCCGTATGAATCTTAAGTTACGCAAATAGGCCATTTATCGAGCATTTCCAAATGAGCATATTCCATAGCTAAACAAACAAAGATTTATATAAAATAATTAAGGCCTGAAATAGTTTAGTATATAGATTTTAGGTTCTAGATTTAGAATTTACGTTTACTCTAGATCTAGATGTAGAATTTACGTTGAGTCTAGATTCTACATCTAGAATCTAGATTAGATCTAAATTTTGGAAAAATAGATCTAGATCTAGATCTAGAACCTAAGATAGATAATAAAGATCTAGAGAAATTTATTGTAAAACTAAATGAAAAAGACAGCTGAAAATTGATGTAAGTGTTGGAACGTAATAAATACAGCAAACAGACGTATTGTTGAAGTTATATCTGGCAGAAAAATTAGCTTTATAACGCGTTAAACATCTGAATAAGATACGAAATCTTGTATTGGAGCTGCCATTTAATTGTACTAAAAAGTAAACAAATCATGTGACGTCACTATTCACTCAAAGTAAAATCGTTTTTCTAAACTTTTAAAATTAATGTGGTTAATCTACCAATGAATAAATCAATAAATTAATTAACGTCTTTAAATAAATTTGTGATTAACAGTCTGTCTGAAAACAAAAATTGTTCTCTACCTACATACTATTTTACAGCTCTCCACATATCGCAGATTCCCTCCATTACCCAATCAGACAACAAAAAAAATAATCAAACATGTATACAAACTTGAGTTTAAGTAGTATATAGATAGTTCATATAAATAAAATATTGATAATTTGTTCGTCTCATCGACGATTGTACACATACTAAACAACAAAAAGTTCTTAATGTGTGATCGCATTACTACATGATATTCAATAACATTTCTTTAACGCCATCTACAAAACATTGTAAAATTCTTAAATTTCCCCTTTACCTATCTCAATCTACAAGCCACGAATTTATTTTTTTGGTCTACAAATACTTGATAAAATAAATTATAGGAGACATATTAATTTAGAGGCGATTAGGTGTTCTATTTTTTCCAAACGGATCTAATAGTCGTCATGTATAATATAAAACAGGGTTTGAAATTTCTGAAAAAAAACATTTAAAGAATTGGAATCAAGAAAGTCTGTGTAAAACAATGACAAATCTCTACTTTCGTTTCAACTTTTACACTGTAAAAATATTAAAGTTTAAATATGCATGCGTTGTTGTTTGTTTGTTTTTTTTTTGCGTACTAAACTTAGGCTTCAAGTTTTCATATTTAAAGCATCTTTAGTGTTACATATCCCATTTAGGGATAGGTTCTAAGTAGTTGAGGACCAATGGGATAGGAGTATATAAATATTTATGCCAAGCGGGTATAAAGGGAGTGTGAACGGTGGTTGCGGTGACATTGGTTAGAGAGAAATGGGGTTTTACATGAAGGTGAAATGTGTAAAATAAATCTCATATTTAAAAAAAGTTTAATGAAAAGGGCTTTTATTAACTTCACAAATCACGAAAACATATCAAACATGAAAAACGGAAGAACTAAAAAATTTTTTTAATAAATGCAGTTTGGTGTAAACTTACTAAACATATATGCTGGTATGACAAAAAATTAATACTCTCTAGTACTTGTGATCACTATAATTGAGTTTTCTTCCCCCTTATTAGTTTGCGGTCAGCGAAATCAGCCAATCGTGAACTACTTCACCCTCGACGGTCCTTTGATCAAGCGATCACTAGTATTTAATTTGATCTTGTTATCTCCGCTTTAATTCTTTAATATAGTAAAATTTATATATTCTTGCATTGTCATTTAAGATTCATCACTCTAACAAATTTCAGTTCAATCGTATACCGGGGAATGGGTTACATATAGATTCTAACATTTTCAGAGGCACACACACAAACATATACTCACAGACACACATGCTAAGCAAGTTAAATAAAACCCTTTAAAAACGGAGGTGAGATATGTATAACTCAGAGTTGAATACAGATCTTAATGAAGAAAACATTGTGCCATTTAGAGTTATTTAATTCAACATAAAAATAAAGGCCAATGAAACATTTTATCGCTACGTGTTGTAAAATTATATTTTTCTCCACATTTTACCGTTGCGTTTTGTATTTGTTACTAAAAATATGACATGCGTTTATGAAGTGTTTTTTTTTTGTGTTTATCGCTACAAATATAATTCCTACAGAGCTCCGCTCTACCTTTCCATATCCATTGCGAACATTATATGAACGTGTACACTGAGATAAAACCTGTTCGTCTACTGAGAGATGCAATTAAACATTGCTTCGTTTTTCATATCGTCCATGACCATGAACGCAGAACCCCATGTGTTGACACTAGAAAAATGTAAGTAGTATTTTGTTTATTAACTACCTGTGATGATACAAAGATGATGTGACTGTATTCTAGTTTTTTACCCCTTTTATTACTGTGCAATGAATGTTAATATTTTGTGTTACTTGTACGTTATTATTATATAGCTAATTCAAAGATATTTTCAATGTTAGGTCCTGATAAAATTTTATTTCAACAAAATAGAATGCATGTTGTTTTTACTTTAAACGAAGTAGGGCCTATAAAAAAATATTGTAATCATGCAAAAAAAATCGAGATTTTTGCAAATCTCGACGTTTTACACCTCCCTTAGTCGAAAAACATAATTTTGCAATCATGTCCGTATGTCTGTGTGTATGTGTGTATGTGTGTGTGTATCTGTGTATGTGAACACGATAACCTGAGTACCGTTACAGCTAGGTTAATGAAATTTCATATATAAGTATTATATCAAATTTGTAGATCTGTATCAACTTTTCAGCGATTTCCGATAACCAGAAGTGGTACTTTTTATCATTTCAATTTTTCATAATCCTATAACTTGAGTACTATTTCAGATAGATAAAGGAAATTTCACAAGTTAGTAAAAGATCTAATTATATGCCTTCTAAAAAAATTTGAGTAATTATCGTTGACCGGAAGTAGTAATTTACGCTATTTCCGATTTCACAAAAAACGCATGTTAATTTATAAAGAGGGGCATACTAATAATTTTCCGCACTATTATACACACTTTCTTTAGCGTTCACTCAGTGTTTCTTCCAGACTTTTTCTCCGGGGGGGCACTTGAAATCTTCGGGGGGGGCGGTAGACTTTCTTCGGGGGGGCGGACACTGTTAAAAGTATATATTTTCTATATAAATTATATAAATTTCATTTCGTTCGGGGGGGGCGGTAAAAAATTTTCGGGGGGGCTTCGCCCCCCCCCGAAGAGATGCCTGGAAGAAACTCTGCGTTCACTTGGTGTGCATTTCTTTTTTCTACGAGATTCTATTCTATTTTTAAAGTTTAAGTAATTAAAAATGGATTAATAATATTGTCTAAATATCACGAGTTGCCAACTCTCATAGTGTTATATAAGAATATTTAAGAAAATTTAGGGGAGATCACTCCCAGTTTATTTAGCTGTTTTTTAGGGGATGGGGGTGTAATAATTGTCAGCTATTTTGGCATAATACATACTTAAATTTCTAACATACAAGTAAAATATAAATATAACAGTAATATACATAATCCAAAAAGGACTAATATCCAATTTAAATGTAATTGCTTCATTTATCAATGTGAAATAGGTCTTTTATAAGTCAATTTAACAAATATTATTTTTTGTTATCTGCTGTAAGGTAAAATCGCCATTCATAATGTGTTTAATGAAAAATGACAAAGTAGTATTTGGAAATGACTGTCTCCTGTATCAATGAAAACTAATTATTTTAATTTTTAAAAAAAAATCATTAATGTAGGAGGTGTTTATTAAAACATTTTTTTTTAAATTTATTTTGTTGTCAAGGAAATACATTGACAGTTGTAATTCAACTACTACAAAATGGAAGCATAACCAGGACGTAGCTAAGGCTTGTCAAACGCTGAACAAGAGAGTTCATAAAGTCTTTATTACAGCCGCTGACATGCCGGGTGTACTGTATAAAAATATTTTCTGTGCTATGTGCCATATGGTGAGTATTCATGAAAGCAAATCGCTATGTTTATCAGTGAGGCATATTTAAGTACAACATATAGTTGATTAATTGAACTGGTGCAGTCTTTAACAATTTTCCCACTCCAGTAACATCTAATCAAAATAACTTACATTTAAACTATTAAACAACTATCATAGTCAATTACATTCATGTATATATTCCACAAAACCAACAATAATTTACAATGTACTCAAAACGGCGTGGACTAGCGGTAGAGCTCAAACAAGTAGAACTACCCTGGGTCCACCATGCTCTAAGGTACCTAACTCAGGATAGGGAAAGTAAAGGTGGCTGGGCATAGTGCTGACCACAGTATCGCTTCCTGCGCCGGGGTCACAGAAAAAGGTGAACTCTACTTCACTTATCCCATGGAAAGTCAGGTTTAAGAAGGGAACTTTTACTCAATAAATAAATACATCGTTTAGATATTTCCATCTTCTAGAAGTTTTTCCCTCTGTACGGAGATTGTTTACAACCGACACAGAGAAGCATCTTTCCTTTTCCTCAATCTATTGTAAGTATACTTTTATTTTCTTTGTTTTCCTTTTTCGTTATCATTTATATAATTCTCTTGTTTCTTAAGTAGTTAACTCTGTGTTAAATGCAGATAATGTTTAAACAAAGGGTAAACGACACTTGTATCACTGTTGTCTTGTTATGCTTGTAACTAGGCAGGGTCTCCTTCGAATGGGTCTACGTCTCGAGATGATCGCAACATTTTACCATTTTCTCTTCTTCTCAACATTGGGCAGTCTTCTTCAACCAACTTGTTAGATATAAATGCAAACAAACAAGGAAACTGCAGTCTTGATTATTGGAGGTCGCCAGATGTAAGTAAACATCTACTTTCAGCTGATCAGAAAACAACGTTCAAAATTTTAAATTGCCATTTGTCCAGAGTACTCAATTTGGATTTTAAAAAGTTTAGCGAACAAAAGATAAACATTGCCACGACTAACGTATATTATTATGTCAAAACTAGCTATCCTTATTTTGCACTAGTTGACCTAACGTGTCGCTTCAAACCAGTCATAATCACCAATGTATCGAAACATTTCATAAGGTTTTCATCAACACGCTGACTAGCATGTATTTTTGAACCAGCACTCTATTCGATCTTAGATGATGTAGTGTGGGCTTGTCCAGACTAATACCCCAGACGCCCCTGGACGTATGAACGCCCTGGGTGTACATTAATCACCCTTTTTTCCGTATGTCTGTGTGTGCGAGTGTGAGTAACGTTACAGCTAGGCTGTTGTAATTTCATATATATACATATATAAGTATTATATCAAATTTGAAATTCAGTGTAAACTTTTCTGTGATTTCCGGTAACCGGAAGTGGAACCTATTCTACTCTTGTTTTTTTTTCAAAAACCTATAACTTGAGTACTCTTTCAGAAAGATCTACGAAATTTCACATACATAAAAGTAAAAAATCTAATTGTCTGCCATCTGTCAAATTTCCGTTGACCGGAAATAGTATTTTACGCTATTTCTGATTTTTAAAAAAACTCATACGAATTTATAAAGTACTAGTATTATACACTACTATACACATATTGTTTGCTGTTCTCTTGGTGCGCAATTATTTTTTCCACGAGATTCTACTCTATTTGAAAAAGTATAAGTATGTAAAAAATGCCATCCCCTAAGTGTTATATAAGAATGTTCGAGAAAGTTTAGGGGAGAGATCAATCCCGTTTTGTTTTATTTTTTTCTGCAACCGAGTTATCTTTATGTAAACAGAGCAGTCCTAGTATTTTTGGTCATAGCTGTTGAGGCACTGATTCGTATAAATTACTGCCTAGACATCACATGGCGGATGTGTGAGAGCATAGAGTGTACGTTTTCCCCCTCCATAACAGTTCAAACTTCGGCGACCACACAGATGTCATTGACGTTGCGGGGCGCTGTCGGGATCCATCGGCTACACGTAGGGGGGGGGGGCGTGTATGAATCCTAGTTCGGTTATATTGTGTGCTTCGATATCACTATTGTAGGGACTCTTTAATGCGAACGTAGGCTCCAGAGTGCTCATGGGGGAGCCCGAGGTATGATATCGCTTTCTGATTCAAAATAGTCAGCAATTATTTTTGTCCATCGTGTCTTTAGTATTTAAAAAAATTTAATACGAAAATTGGCGCCGCCCCTAAACATTGTAAATAGCCAAGTTCCATGGCATTCGGATTCCAGAATGTAATGTTTTTTTCATGCAGTTATTTAATTGTAAACAATGCTTGTGCTATGTTTCTAGGATTACACATGTCAGGGCATGGGTTTTACCCACACTACCGCCCAGCACACCCGAGGGGGTGTTGTATGAAACCTTCAGTGTACATTAACCACGCTGTAATAGTGAGGTAGAACACACTATGGCTATCGGCCAGGTGTCATACACGTAGAGGAGAGCTCTCGGGAGCCTCCGATTACACTACCGCTTGCTCGCCTATTCTTCCCCTGCTGGGACGCTGGAGGACCAGCCTAAAATTGATATAATCAATAATTATTGTTGCCAATCGAGTCTTTAGTGCTTAAACTCTTTTAAAAAACGAACGTAGACGCCATAGTGCACACAGCGGATCACGTGGTGCTTCGGGTAACTCAACTACGGGGGAGCCGGTGGCTGCCTCTTTTGCAGTTTTATCGCTAAATATAGGAGTACAATCTATCTGCTATGCAGGACGCCCAATTAAGGGCTGGAACTTTGGGTGCCAAAGCGTGTATTGTCAAAAAGGCAACCTCCCGGCGCCACCCATTATAGTATTCTCAGCAACTTCCAAAGTTTCATGGCGATCCAATGATAGTAATGCATAAAAGGCAGACAAAGAAACAAAAATACATTTCTTTCTATACATGTAGACTAGAGTGACCATCCCCGCGCTTTGCTGCGGTCTCAGGAGATAAGCTGATGCAAAGTTTCAATACGTTACCAATCCTGTAAATTAAAACGCGTGACCTTGTTTTTTTTTTTTTTTTTTTTTTTTTTTATAACCGAGTTATCTTGAGCAGAGCAGTATTGAAAGCAATATTTAGCGGGAGTGGAATTTCTTTTTAAATTACCTCCCCTGGTATTAACCATTTTAATTGATTACTTTTTTTCTACACGACTGTTATTAAAATGAATCTATTTGTTCCAGGAATGTATTTTGACATTGATTCGTTTAATATGCTTTATTAATGTATTAAATATTTCCTTCACGATCTTTTGTTGACGCATGCGAAGAATAAAACAATGCCGACTATCACAAAAAATTAAATCGAGACACAAATATACCCTACTCGATAACTTATAATAACACAATGCGATGCAAGTAAAATGCACGACATATGGTGATGTTTAGTTTTATGGTTCTAGATCTATAGCGATGGCGAAATTACGGGCGGTCTGACACACTACATGGCCGCTTATATTACAGATTTTTATTTATTATTTTTAAAGCACTTTGATATAACATCATGCTATGATATCACAGGGTGAATGTATCCCACTGGAGTGTTCAGCTGGTAAAGTATTGCACAAAAGAAATTGTACAACAGCTTTTGAACTGATCAGAGGTCTGAGTTATAACTTAAATATAATATTATACACTGGATCAGAAGACAGCAAATTATCATTGAAAAAACAGGACGTTTGGCTATTCAAATACCTGATCGACAAAATAAATATCAGGGTATGACTATCTTAATGAAAACCATAGCATATACTTAAGAAATCTTATTTGCAAATACACTGAAAGATAACATTTCAAAAGTATATATATATATATATATATATATATATATATATATATATATATATATATATATATATATATATATATATATATATATATATGTGTGTGTGTGTGTGTGTGTGTGTATATGTGTGTGTGTGTGCGTGCGTAAGTGAATGTGCTTGTATATGAATGTGTGTGGGTATGAGTCTATGTGGGTGTAGGTGTGGATAAGGGTTCTGTGTGTAATGTCGTGGGTAGGTGAATGAGAGTGTGATTAAATCCATTTAGTGCTTGTAATTTTAATTTAAAGTTTACAAAGGAAATGTTTTTTCCAGTAAGTTTCAATACATATTTATTCAGATTGACAAACTACTAAAGAAGTATGCGTTATTCTACATGGCTGATATAAATGTTATAATAGCTACCCAACTCGGATCAGTGGGAGACTATAACATTACATCAGCCTTGACATTTTGGGCAAGCTTTAAAATCATATCTAACCAAAACTTCACCCGAGACGACTTTGAGGAAAGAATTTTAAATGAAGAAATATTACATAATTATGATTTCACAGTTGAAGTTAATAAATCATTGACTTTAAAACTATATTCTATGAACTCGATTGGTGATTCGAAAAAGTGTTCACATTTTAATACAAAAGAAACAAAAGATCGTTTAGCCTGCTTGGAATTTCATAAAAATATTTCAGTTGTTGAAAATGGCAACGAAAAATATTATATGGACTCATTTATTAACCTCAAACGTACATTAACCTGCAGTTTTGTGTGTTTTCAAAAGTACCTTTACGAGCTGGATTTTAAAGACAAAGATATCCCACCAAATCTAATGTTGACCGTTTATCTAAAACCAACAAAGCTGATCTTCACAAAGAGATCTGATTTGAACATGATGGAGATAGATAAGGATGGCGAGTTAAAGGTTTGTGTTGAGCTTCTGGAGCAAAAGGTGAAAGAGATGAAACGTAAAGAGCACTTACTGCATGAAAAACAATCATCTTGGGACGTAGCTTATTATTTAACACTGACCTGTGTTACTGTTTCCATAGTTTGTCTTATACTGACTCTGGTAACGTACGTGCGTTTTCCTGTGCTTAGAAATATTGCAGGAAAGAACACGATGTTTTTATGTTTTAGTCTACTATTGGCTCAGACTTCATTACTGACCAGCTCACATTTGTAAGTTATTTTTTGTATCATTTTTTCTTTGCAATTTCTTATTACTAATATATTATGGATAATTAACAATTTTTGCTTTCATATTTCTGAAGAACCGCTCCAAGCATTGTGTGTACTGCCTCTGGAATCTCCACCCACTTCCTCTGGCTCTGGATGTTGTCCTGGAGCTTCACCTGCAGCTACCACATGTTTCAAATCTTCACGTCCAACGCACCAAATTATATCACTCCCCACTCTGAAAGACGACAGCTCTACAAAAACGTGTTCATCTCGCTAATACTTCCCTCATTTGCCGTGTCAATAGTGGTCATTTTCTCATACGTCTACACACAGGGGCGGGTCATTGGTTATGGTCACCTGTTGTGTTATCTAGATTCTCCAATTCTAAATGGTACAGTTAGTAGATCGAAAAGAACATAAGTATAATTCAAACACATTTAAAAAGGGTATTGGCGTTGTGCAATTAGCACTAAATTAATTTGACACAGGCGTAAAATTACAAATTTAGTATAAATACATAAACGTTGTAAAATCTGCATTTATACTTTTGTATAAATTCCATTTTCTCACCAGGTTTGACCTTTGTAGGTCCTCTCACTCTGATTACAATAAGCAACGTCGTCTTCTTTGGCATCACAGTTTACAAGATACAGAGCACCATAAATCTTCAGTCTGCCGAAACTTTCAGAAAAGACAACCAGCACCACATCTATGTTTACGTCAAGCTGTCCTTTATGACAGGAGCATTTTGGACATTGGCGATCGTAGCGGAAACAGTGGACAACCAAGTTTTAAGGTGATTGTAGTATAATTAGTCGCCTACCGGCTAAATTTTGAACTAACAATTAATATGTTGATTCAAATGAAATTGAACAATCATTTAAGAGGAACCTTTATTTATAAAAGGAGTATACTCTTGAAGTTCTTTTCCATGCAGTTAATTAAAAAACCTAAGAAATCCATTAAGCAAAACGGCCGATACTTTTTTATTGTGATTTTAAAATTAACGTTTGTATCTATTTTGGGCGAATCATGTATTTATATTTACTTAATTATATATATATATATATATATATATATATATATATATATATATATATATATATATATATATATATATATATATATATATATATATATATATATATAGTCAATGCAAAATTTAATTCTGATCAAAATCTATCAAGAAACTTACTTATTTTACATTTTATATGACTAAATAAATAAAAGACATGAATTAAGTTTTCCTTCCTCCACAGGATAATATCGATCATCTTAAATGGATTACAAGGTGTCGCCATATTTATATCTTATGTCTGCAACAAACGAGTCTTCAATCTGTACTGGAATCGTGGGGGCCGCAACTCTACGATGGTCTCCGTGGTTGAGAGAAACAAATAAAAAAAATAATGAATTGTGTGAGAGAAAATTTAACAGTAAAATAAACCAAGCTATTATTAATAAGAAAGTAGTTTTGTGTTTTGAAGTTCACAAACTTAAGCATTGATGTGCAGAGTAAAGTTGTTGTAAGTTATTTATATTTATTTAGTAGTTGCTCAGCACTAAATAAAAGTAAATAAAATACTGAAAAAAAACTTTAAAAAACCACGTTTTTCTTGTGGACTAAAAAGTAGAAAATAAATTTTTCTTCCGACCCTAGGGGATCTACCAATGACTGCTCGTAGATTTTGTGCTTCCTCGAGCTGTGCAGGTTCTTGTGATGACTGTTCATACATTTGATGACAAAAAACGTGGGTACGTTCACCATCAAATTTCCAAAATTCGTGTGTTGTGTGCCCGACCCACGTTTTTCGTCATCAAATGTATGAACAGCCATCACAAGAACCTGCACAGTAAAACAAGTTAATTAAAAAAGTCTAGTGACATTTGTGCGCAATTTCCTTATGTTATCTAAAAATAGCTCTGACGTATAATGGTGGGGTGCGTTCAAGCTAGAAGAAAAATCCGTTTGTAGGTGTTTATGTAATTTTAAAATTTGTGACCGAACGAGAGGATATTTTTGAAAACTTTCTTCGGCAATATTGTTCTAAATTATGACAGGAATAGATTGGTACATGTTTCAAGTCGCTAAGTGGTCTGGTTGCCGAGATATGGGCCAAAAACTGATTTTTTTTCGAGGTTTTTTGGCTTTTCCGGGAAATGCATGAAAGAAACCCGGAATTTTTATGGCCTATGCTCATTCTCGTAACTTGTTTAACATAATTGCTTTTGGAACTAGTCATCGATATTGCTTCGTTGAGGAGGAGATACGACTTAAAGCCCGGACACACATTCATCCATACATTCATCCATCCATCCATTCCCAGAAATGACGAGTTAATAAACGCAATTCTCCAGAATGGAAATTGCGCTAAAAAAAAGAATTGCACACAAAGTGAACGCCAAATAAAATGTGCATAATAGTTTGGTATATTATTAGTACTAAAATAAATTCACATGCGTTTTTTTTTAGAAATCGGAAATAGCGTAAATTACTGCGATGGAAATTACTCAAAATTTGACAGAAGGCAGAGAATTAGATCATTTACTTACAAGTGAAATTTCATTTATCTATCTGAAACAGTACTCAAGTTATCGGCTTTTGAAAAATTCAAAGTAGAAAAAGTTCAACTTCGGGTTATCGGAAATCGCTCAAAAGTTAATACGGATCTACGATTTTGAAATAATACTTATAAATGAAATTTTATCAACCTAGCTGCAACGGTACTCAAGTTATCTTGTTTACACACACAGACACACAGTCACACAGTGACACATACACACACAGACATACGGACAAGATTGCAAAACAATGTTTTTCCGACTCAGAGAGCCCTAAAACGTCGAGGGTTGCAAATATCTCGATTATTTTTTTTTTGCATGATTACAAGACTTTCTCTATACATACAAATGTCCAATCTGTCGCAGTACTGCTAAAAACAAGTTAATAAAAAGTCTAGTGAAAATTTAAGCGCAATTTCCTTATGTTATCCATAACAATTTTAAATCGAGATAAATCACATATTCATCAAATAAATAATGCAACACAAGTAGTTTTAATAATTCAAAACAAAATAGAAAAAATATTTATTAACGAGATTTTAAAAATTTGCGGACGTGTAGGGGGTATTTAGTTGTCGCGCTCTCTATATTGCTATATAGTACTGTAGTGTATTATGTATAATGTAATTTAAAAAAAAAATTGTGACCGAACGAAAGGATATTTTTGAAAACTTTCTTCGGCAATATTGTTCTAAATTATAACAGAAATCGATTGGTAAATGTTTCAAGTCGCTAAATGGACTGGTTGCCGAGATATGGGCCAAAAACTGCATTTTTTTTTTTTCGTTTTTTTTTTGCTTTTCCGGGAAATCCAGGAAGGAATTCCGGGAATTTTTTTGGCCCACAATCAACCTCGGAACTTGCTTAACATATTTTCTTTTGGAACTAGTCCTCGATATTGCTTCGTTGAGGAGGAGATACGACTTAGATACGACTTAAAGCTGCGGACACACATCCAGAAATGACGAGTTAATAATCGCAATTGTCCAGTATGGAAATTGCGCTAAAAATGTTACGAAAAACGTGAAGGGATAACTGTGTATAATGATAAAATACCTAAAAACAATTATGATAATATAATCCATCAATAGTACAAAATGCCAGATAAAATGTGTTATCATCTAACCCTTGCGGTCAAAAAGGCTATTAAAGTAGATTTTACCTGTTTCTGTGAGCTCTACATAGCAAAGAATAATTTGGTCAGCACGATGCCAGACGCATTTCCTTCCATTACTAGAGTACATGTGACTCATAAGCTACCTAAGATCACTAGTTCAGGATCTGTAATCGAGGCAAATGGGCTAACAATCAAACTTTCTACGGTCCGACACATGAAATTAAATTTAGAACTAATCAAAATCAACGTATTCAGTGCACAGAAATAGGCCTACTACTTTCCATGCATCGAAAAGAAAAGAAAATGCCTTGTTACCTTTCTGTTTTGTATTTAGACTTCAAATTCGTTTAAAGTTAGAGAAAATGTTTTACATACTTTAGAAAGAAACGCATAGAGAAAATATTTCATATGAGTGTATAGCCCCTGCGTATGAGAGTTTTAATTGTTTTGATTTAGTATGCGTTTCATTCAAGTTGTAATACCAGAAATTAAATTAATAGCCGTCTGTGTAGATTTCACAATTGATAACTTGGTGTTGAACTGAAATTGTGTTACCCTACTTTAAACAAAAACACATAGATCATTACAACAAAAAATTCAACAAAGGGCATTAGCCCCCACCATCCATCATTTAGATAACACAAGGGATTAATGGCTTAGTTTTCTATTGCAGAATCTGTCACGATTGTTGATTCCGTTAATTTATGGGGACAAGATACACATGTTTTCGATAAAGTTTTAATTTTGCTCTCCAAAATTTTTATTTCTTAATTCGGTACTAATACCTTTTATCTATCTAACCCGAACATTTTGGACTTCATCAGCTTTCGGTTATCCATTTATCGCGATGTGAAACATGGTACCCCCCGGCATGTTTTCACACTACTACGCGGACAGCGGCTACAGAGTCATTTCATATGACGTCACGTCCGTTCGTGAATGTAAACATCCGCCATCGCGGTGAACAGATCTACATTCAAAATGTTGATCTGTGCATTGAAAGGTTGTGATACTCGAAGTGGCAGATCTAAAGGGATTCCTTTATTTCGACTGCCAATGGTTATATTAAACCAAGATGATAGAGATCGACAGTTAACAGAACGTAGACGCCGTCAATTTTTAGTCAATATTCATTGCAGCGGTGTGAGTGAAGCAGCGGCAAATAATATGCGAATTTGTTCTCGACACTTTGTTTCAGGTAAGGAAAGTCTTCATTTTATTTATAAAAGATAACTATTAATAAAACAAATATGCTCGACCTTCACAATACTAATAGTAAAAGACAAAGAATAATAAGAATAATAAGATTTAATAGTAGGCCTAATAATAGTGTTTTAATATCTAGATCTAGAATCTAGCTCTAAACATGGCGTAAACGAAATTCGGACCACAGATCTAGATTCTGGATTAGGGTGACTGGCTCCGCTGGGTAGACATAGAATCTAGAATCTACTTATTTACTTAAATTTAATTACAAAATGTAGATCTACATTATATTTAAAATGCACCAATAATAAATCAAAAGTAGTCATAATAGGCCTAATAAAGCCTTTAATTGTCTCTAATATCTAAAATCTTGCTCTATAATCAAATCATTATTTTAGCAAACGAAATTGAAATAGATTGTATGACTAGACTTAGATCTAGAATCTGCTACTTTAATTAAATTTTAAAAAGTTTATACAAGTATGTAGTTGATATTATTGTAGTAGAAGGCTTTAATAAATTACTAATGCCTACCTACTTTGTGTCTTTTTACAACAATATGTATCTGATACTGGACTGAGTTTAATTAAATTCAAATGCATATCTAGTAATTAGTCTACTAAGTTTATGTAGCCTAGTAGTAGAATCTAGATCATACCAGCCAACAACAAATAACCACATTACTATTATTTGGTTAATGAATAGGCTAATATTTTTTTTAATCCACTGTTTATAAAAGAAACAAATCAAGCTAGAAACATTACAAGTGAGAGCGTTTAGAATAATAACAATGGACCCAGTCTACAATTGATACAATTGCAGGTCTACATAGGGCCTACATTCTAGTAGTTTACAGTAGGCACCTAGTATGTAGCTAGTATACTAGTGTGTAGCTGTCCAGAGTTAAGATTATTGGATGTAAAAAGGGATAGTACCAACTAATCTGCCTGAATGCTTTCCCCTGATAAGCCATGTGTGCTATAAATGACATAACATGACATCGAGGTGAGAAATATTGAGGGGAGAGCAGTGGGACTTTCCCCTTTGTTCTCCCTGTTGGGCCCTGAGGGTCAAAATTATATAAGAGCTACTATCTCTGTGGGGCTCGGTATCAAGGAGGTGAGAAAAGTTCAGGGGAGGGCAGTGGTACTGACTCCTCTTTTGTTTTATTGTGGGCTAGAAAGAGGTGGGGGCTGGCCATCATGAGGGTTGAACATCAGTATAAATGTGTCTGATCACTTTCCTGCTGGATTATAAGGGTTTTAAATTGTATAACATGCTACCCAGATTGACTGAGATCTAAGAACAGCAGTGGTTATTACCCATGAATTATATTAGCCGTTGTAGTGTGGGTTTTGTAGGAGTTAAGTGGTCTCACGTTTGCTACAGTAGTATGGTTGTACTAGATCTATTGCTACTTAATCTTTTACTTAACAGAGAATCTAGAATCTACATTAACCAGATCTAGATAACCCATAATATATTACTGCATTTAATCATATTCGTCTACTTAAACTCTAAACGCTAACAGTATTATTAACAATATTTTATTTAGAAATTTCGGCCACATATTTATATTATCCAATAACAGTATAAGGATCTTCAATTCATAAGAGTTCAAGTTTTTTGTTTGAAAGAATAGGCATATTTGCGTAAGTTAAGTTTTTTTTTTAAATACGTCTTTCTTTCTCCTTTATAAGTTGCCTAGATAGCTGAGATAATAGTGTACTTATTATTACGCAGGTGGTGCGGGATCGATACACACCAAGTCAAACTTAATTTTTTTTATGTAAATCTTCCGATTTTTTACTATAAAGAAAGGAACTACTTCATTCAAATTTGATCTAGATCTATAGATCTTCTCATAGATCTACTCATCAAGACATACGCTATGAAATATATACTATTTTATCGGTCAAACTAATATAAATTACTAAAAAACAACATAATGACCATTGAATAGCCATATTTTTAACGGAATCATTTAAGTCAGTGTGTGTCTGTGTTATGTTAAATGTGTCGGAATTTTAGCTAATTAGTTATTTCTTTGCTTTGACACTAATATCGTTCAACGTTTACTAAAGCACATTGCGTTTTGACCAATTACTATTTCATAAATTATTTTTCTCAAACAAGTACAACATTTTAAAATATATAGGCCTATAACTCACGTGAAAAGGGTACCCATGGCTAGTGTAATATATAGGTTTAGAATTTGAGTAAGAGTTCAGATTTTACCTTGAGGGCGTTAATTGCCGAGGAGGGGGGGGGGGGTAATTTCTCCGAAGGGGGGTAAACAGTGGCGTAGCGAGGTCGGTTGTCACCCGGTGCGGCACTTAATGGTGTCACCCCCCCCCCCCCCTCAGAGGCGTAGCGACCCTTCCCGGGGACAAACTTTCAAATTTTCGATTTGCACCCCCCCTCTAACTTTCGATTTGCACCCCCCCCCCCCCTCAAACTTTCGATTTGCACCCCCCCTCCTCAAGTTTTCGATTTGCGCACCCCCCCCCCCTCGAACTTTCGATTTGCACCCCCTCCCTCAAGTTTCTCTCTATATATTTTCCTATTTTTTGCCTTGGTGTCACCCCCCTAAATGGTGTCACCCGGTGCGGTCCGCACCCCCCGCCCCCCACCCTCGCTACGCCCCTTGGGGTAAATACGGGGTGGAGAATTCTGGGAGGTAATTGACAGGAGGTAATGTCCTGTAAAACAATCACTGTTATTATGGTTAACCTTTCTTTGATTGCAATTAGTTGATTTATATATACAACGATCTATCACATGCATTCATGTAAGTTTAGTTGTATGGCCCGGGTGTATTTTTCTATGTATGACGCACCAAAAATGACGAGTTTACTCCACTTTAAATTTTACAATATTAGGTGTGACAAACGACGTTTTGACGCCACTGTGAATGATAATATCTGAATAATTATACTTTTTTTCTGTTTACATCAGCTATCAAGAGTCCCACTAGAGTATATTATTATTATTCTTTTTATGTTGATACGATTGTATCGCAAAATCTAGTCGATGCAAAAAAAAAACATTTTTTATTTGATCAGAAGATTAAATTCCCCTCACTCAGACACGATTAACAGTTTTTTATCAGCCATTACCGTCTATAGTGTACAAAAATATTAATTAGTCTGGTATTCAAGATCTCCTCGCCGACTTCAAATAGCAAAGAATATCAGATGACTGGTTAATTACCAAAAAGTAATTTTATCAGTAATTACTTCTGTGGATAAATTAAATTCACGGATCTTTTTACAAGACTTGCCACTAGATTATTCTATTTAAAATGAATTGTATCTTTTAATAAACTATTTAAAAGAATAAATTTTGATTTGATGGTGACATTTGTTCATTTCAATGTTTCTCTGTAATACATTTTTAACTAGAAAAATAAACGATTTAACATAGTTGAATAAACAAATAGAGAAATAATAATTATTAGAAAATGGAAACTCGACGTCTGGCAATTTTCATATTAATATTTCTTTGTTTTCTAATGACGAACTCTGAATTTGCGATCGCCACTCGAGACATTCATCTTACCTCTAAAACTTACGAAGGAGAAAGATACATAAATGCTGATGATAATGTGCATAACATTTCAAAAAAATATCCACGAACACCTTTGGAAAAAGCCATTTCTCCGTTTAACAGCAGCTACATGTTACCAGTCGACTACCAGCAGAGTTACTGCCCCTTGCGGTGTAACCACAACCAGACTGTGAAGATGTACTCAGCTGAGAAATGTTACGTCCCTTATTGTCACGCCTGTAGCTGTGAGAGACCGGCTTGTGAGATCTACGACAACTGCTGTCCTGAAGCCACGGACAC
Organism: Physella acuta; assembly: GCF_028476545.2. Taxonomy (NCBI): domain Eukaryota; kingdom Metazoa; phylum Mollusca; class Gastropoda; family Physidae; genus Physella; species Physella acuta. The sequence goes on along the minus strand of NW_026731839.1, from coordinate 888,550 downwards.
CTTATATCCCATAATTTATCCTAACAACGAGACTTTGATTAATCCTTATCCGAAAAATGACACTGTACGTTATAGCCCGATTTTAACATGTGATGAGAAATTCTCCGACAGACCGGTGCTGTACATCCACTCCTGCCCACCTGAGTACGAGGACGTGTCCACTAGAATACTTTGTGAGCAGCAGGTTTTGACTCTATCACGGGACAGTTTTACCCACGTCGAAGACAAATCTACAGGTGTGCTTTACTGGAACACGTATTGTGCCGTGTGTAACGGCGTCTATCGGGTATTTCTTTTTTTATACCTCTTAAATTACCTGTTAAGTTCCATCGCAAATATATCTTTAAAACGTTTCTTTAATAATAGATCATATTTAAATATCTAACAAATTAGGCTGCTGATGACAATTGATTTTATATTCTAGTAGTTCAAAAAAAACTTAAATTACACCCAAATTGATTGCGATGTATACTCTTTCAATCTAAATTAAAAACAATATTAAACTTTGTTATTGGACTAATGTAAACTCATTATTAACTAAACCAGGTCGTCTTTGATTCATTGACATAATAAGAGCAACAAATAGTACATATTAAAAAATATAAATAATGTGTTCGTCTCATCGATAATTGTACACATACTATACAACACAAAGTTCCCAATGTGTGATCGAATTACTACATGATATTAAATAGCATTTTAATAACGCCATCTCCAAAACCATTTAAAATTCTTAAATTGTTTCTTTATCTGCCTGTATCTACACGCCACGATGTATTTATTTAGCCCCACAAATATTTGTTCAAATAAATTATAGGTGCCATTTTAATTTAGAGACAAATACTTGTCCTATTTTTTTCAAACAGATGTAATAATCAACGTGTATTATATAAAAGAGTGTGTCAGTTGCGTCAATTGCTCCGATAAGGAAAACATTTGAAAAATTGGAATCAAGAAAGTCTGTGTAACCACCAACTTGTTGCTTATAATACAATATAAAACAAATTAACTAACTGACCGTTAAATTATTATTCTTGTTATAAAATACTGACAAATTGTGTTATAATATGTTACATTTAGAGCTAGGTTATAAGTAGTTGAGGACCCATTGGGATAGGAGTATACGAGTTGTGGGGGTCTACGACGAAATTCCGAAAGACAGGTGCCCGAATGCCGATTGCTAGAAGGCTGATTTCCCGCAATGGACACTTGCCCGAATGCGAAAAAAAGCCCGAATGGACACTTGCCCGAATGCTACAAATGCCCAAATTAATTAAGAACGTCTTCCTGTTAATATTTTATGTTCACTTTATTTTTGGTAAGATGTGTATTGTTTATCAAAATTTAAAATTTAAATTGATTACAAATAACTATTTGGTAATACATAATATTAAAATTTTTCGGGCAAACGGCCTTCGGGAAAGTGGCTTTCGGACATTTGTCGCATTCGGGCATTTGTTATTTTTTATGGTTAACGAATCAAATGTAATTCCTACAGAGCTCCGCTCTACCTTTCCATATCCATTGTGAACATTTTATGAACGTGTACAATGAGACAGAAATCGATAAACTACTGATAGCTGCAACTGAACATTGTGTCGTCCTGCACATCGTCAATGACCATCAACGCAGAACCGAGTGTGTTGACACTAGAGAAATGTAAATATTTTTTTTGTTTTTCAACTAACTGTGATGATATAAAAATGATGTGAGTTTATTCTAGTTTTTCAGCCCTTTTTCTACAATGCAAAGAATGCTAATATTTCTTAACTAATACGTTATTATTATAAAACTAGTTAAATGATATTTAAAATCTTAGATCCTGATAAAATTTTATTTAAACAAATTAGTTAGTATGCATGTTGTTTTTTAGCTGGTTTTTATGGGGGGGGGGGTTGTAAAAGTTGTCAGCTAGATTGGCAAAATACATATTTAAATTTCTTACATGCAAGAAAAATATAATTATAACAATAATGTGCATAATCGAAAAAGGACTAACACGCAATTTAAAAAAAAATCAATTTATTTATCAAGGTGAAAAAGGCCTTTTAAGTCAATTTAGCAAATAGTTTATTTTGTTATCTGCTGTAAGGTACATTCACCATTCAGAATGTGTTTAATGGAAAGGTACAAATGAAGTACATGAAAATTACTGTCTTTTTTTCGAATGAAAACTAATTATTTCACTTTTTTTTAAAAAATAAAACATTACATTAGGAGGTGTTTAATAAAACAATTTTTTTTTATTTTTCTTGTAAAGGAAATACATTGACAGCTGTAACTCAACTAGTACAAAATGGAAGTATAACCAGGACGTAGCTATGGCTTGTCAAACACTGAACAAGACAATTCATAAAGTCTTTATTAGAGTCTTGAACATGCCGGGTGTACTGTATAAAAATATTTTCTGTGCTATGTGCCATATGGTGAGTATTTATGAAAGCAAATAGCTATGTTTATCGATGAGGTATATGAGGTACCACATATAGTTGATGAATTGAACTGGTGCAGTCTTTAACACTTTTCCCACTCCATTAACATCTAATCAAAATAACTTACATTTAAACTATTAAACAACTATCATAGTCAATTATATTCATGTATATATTCCAAAAAACCAAGCTAAAGGTTCTAATTCAAGTTTAAATCAGTAGAACGTACCTGAGTCCACCCTGCTCTGATGTGTACCTAACTCACGTGAGGAAAAGTTAAAGGGGGGGGGGGCTGGGCATAAGCTGACCACAGTATCGCTTTTTGTGCCGAGGTCACAGGAACAGGTGAACTCTACTTCACTTATCCCATAGACAGTCATGTTTGAGAAGGGAATTTTTACTCAGTAAATGAATACATCGTTTAGATATTTCCCTCTTCTAGGAATTTTTCCCGCTGTACGGAGATTGTTTACAACCGACAAACAGAAGCGCCTTTCCTTTTCCTCAATCTGTCGTAAGTATATTTGTATTTCCTTTATTTTCCTTTTTCCTTATCTTTTATAGAATGTTATTTATTTTAATTAGATAACTATGTGTTAAATGCAGATAGTTTAAACAATCGTAAACTTTTGTCTTTCTATGCTTGTAACTAGGCAGGCTCTTATTCGGATGAGAATACGTCTCGAAGCGATCGCGTCAATTTACCCTTTTCTCTTCTTCTCAACATTGGACAGTCTTCTTCAATCGACGTGTTGGATATAAATCCGTCTGAACAAGAAAACTGCAGTCATGATGAATGGATGTCGCCAGATGTAATTAAACTTTTACTTTCAGCTGTTTAGCAAAAAAAAAAGATAAATACTGCCATGAGTAACGTATGTTAGTATGTCAAAACTAGCAATACTTATATTGCACCAGTTTACTCACCAAGCGTCGCTGCAAACATGTCCTAAACACCAAAATAGCGAAACATTTTATAGGGTTTTCATCAATGTGTTGACTATCGTGTATTTTTAGATGCGTGACCTGTTTTTTAAAACTGTGTAAACAGCACTGGTGCTCTATTCAATCTCCGATGGTTTAGCACGGGCTTGTTTCAACTTCCGCCCAAGACGCCCCTGAGCGTGCCGTATGAACGCACTCGGGAGCTGCACTGGTTACACTACCGCTGAGGCGCCGGGAGTGTCTCCTGATTCGTATTTATTCTCGTTTTAGTGCTCTTTAAAAGAGTATGGGCGTCATAGTGCTCACCCACATAGTGCAGCCTGATCGCTGAACTAAGTTGTACACCTGACCCTTTGTACACAAGCCCTATCATTACATTAAAGGTGCTTAAATGGCCGCTTGGGAACTCTAAACCCCAAATGCACCCGATTACAAGGTGGTCACCATTCGAGAATGTAATGGTTTTTCCCTGCAGAAATCTATCCAGGAGTATTCTAAACAACTTCCCAAAGTTTCGAGACTATCAAAATAAAGAAATGCATAAAGACAAACCCACAGACATTCTTAAATATATACTAGCTGCGGTACGGTGCTTCGCCAAGGTGCATCTTTTTTAAAATGTACCAACAGAAAAAAAAACACAAATATAAAGGAAAACAATCGCAAACGCAAACAAAAACAAAAACGCAAACAAAAACACAGCGCAAAGCGCAATACGCAATTACAAACGCAAAGACAAATACAAACACAAAAGAAAGCACAATCTCAACACAAACGCAAACTCGAACGAAATCGCAAACTAAACTCAAACACCAAAGAAAACAAACGCAAACACAAGAGCAACAGCAAACGTACACACAAAAAACAAATGGAAACACAAATACAAACACAAAAGAAATCAAACACAAACAAACGCAAACGCAAACTCCAACAAAACTCCAACACAACCAGAGTTTCTTCCAGGCATCTTTTCGGCATCTCTGCCGCCCCCCCCCCCCCTTCCCCCCTGCGAAGAAAGTCTACCGCACACTACCAGTGTCCGCTCACAACGCAAAACAAACGCAAACACCACTACAAAAAAAAACACATACAATAAAAATGCAAACAAAAACCAAAACTTCAAACTCAAATGCTTTATCGAATGGCTTTATGAAACAAACGAGTGTATACAAACGCTCTCACGCACCACCGAACAACACGCTTCCCTGGGAGTCTGCGTCCAGTGACAGCCTCTCCCACTTTCATTTTCTCCGAAAAAAAAACTAAAAAAAAAAAAAAAAATAGTATGAAAATTATGAAAAGGAGTAAATAATGTGTCAACAATTAAATAAATGTAGGTCACATAAATAGATCATACTCCATAACTTACAATAAGACAATGCGATGCAAGTCAATGTACGGCAAGTTGTGTTTATTTTTCTGGTTCTAAGATAACACATTGGCAATGGCAAATGTAATTAGAATCACCGCCCAGAAAAAGCCTTTCCAGCATTCTCTAATTTCACCATCCATTTAAATAACACCGAAAAACAAAGCAAAAAAAATGTGGTTTTAAGAGATCATATAAATTTTAAAAAATTCAATCATAAAACTGTGCCAACTAATTAGAAAATACAATAAATAATCTTAACCATTATCTGTTTTAGTTATACACCTTAACATATTATTTGGTATCATTTCTCCTGATACATTTTGTCCTGGTATCTTTTGTCCGTGAGATATTTTGTCTGAGATATTTTGTCTGAGATCATTTGTCCTGAGATAATTTGTCCTGTCACCAAATATATATATATATATATATATATATATATATATATATATAGATATAGATATGGATATATATATATATTATTTATTAGTATATTATTTATTAAATATTTTACTTAATTAGTTTCATTAGACACTTCTGTTATTAAAACGTTTTCCTTTTTTCTAGTAATTTAAGCGAATATATTATTTGACTTTGAACCGTTTATTGTGTTTTAGCTATTTGAGTGTATTTAATAGTTTCTGTTCTAATGTTAACGTATTCAAAAGAGTAAAAACTTTGTCAACACAAATTTAACTCGTTACATAAATAGACTCTACTCCATAACTTATAAGACATTGCTATGCACGTAAAATACACGGCATATATTATGGCTTTAGAATCTAAAACGATGACGGAATGACGGGCGGAATGATACACTAACTGGCGCTTATTTTATAGATATACATTTATACATATATTTATTTTTAAGCTCTTCGATATAACATCTCGCTATGCTATCACAGGGTGACTGCATCCCACTGGAGTGTTCAGCTGGGAAAGTATTGCACAAAAGAAATTGTACAACAGCTTTTGAACTTATCAGAGGTCTAAGTTATAACTTCAATATAATATTATACATTGGATCAGAAGATAGCAAATGGTTAGCGAATAAACTGGAAAAGGAGCTCCCAAAGTACTTGTTCGAAAAAATATATAGAAAGGTAAGACTATCATAATGAAAACCAAAACACGTCATTAAGCAATCATTATTATCCAATAAATACACTTAAACACAACACTAAAAAAGTTTATATATATATATGTATATATTATATTATGTGTGTGTGCGTGTGTGCGCGTGTGTGTGTATGTGTGTGTGTGTGCGCGTGTGCGTGTGTGTGTGTGCGTGTGTGTGTGTGTGTGAATGAAAGTGTAATGAAAAATCCATTCAGTGCTTGTGATTTTAATTTAAAGTTTACCAAGAAAATGTAAGTTTCAATACATATTTATTCAGATAGAAAAACTACTCAAGATGTATGCGTTATTCTACATGGCTGACATATATGTTATAATAGCTAACAATCTCGGATCAGTAGGAGACTTCAACATTAATTCAATCTTGACATTTTGGATAAATTTTAAAATAATATCTAACCTAAATTTCACCAGAGACGACTTTGAGGAAAGAATTTTAAATGAAGAAATATTACATAATTATAATTTCACCGTTGAAGTTAATAAATCATTGACTCTAAAATTATATTCTATGCACTCAATTGGTGATCCTAAAAAGTGTTCACATTTCCATTCAGAAGGAACACAAAATCGTTTAGGCTGCAGGGAATATCATCATAATAGTTGTTCGATTGTTGAAAATGAAAATGAAAAATATTACGTGGACTCATTTATTACCCTAAAACGAACATTAACGTGCAGTTTTGTGCGTTTTGAACAGTCATATTACGAACTGGATTTGAAAGACCATGATGTCCCACCAATTCCAATGTTGACCGTTTATCTAGATTCAACAAAGCTAATCTTCACTAAGAGATCTGATCTGAACATGATGGAGATAGATAAGGATGGCGAGTTAAAGATTTGTGTTGAGCTTCTGGAGCAAAAGGTAAAAGAGATGAAACGTAACGAGCACTTACTGCATGTAAAACATTCATCTTGGGACGTAGCTTATTGTTTAACACTGACCTGTGTTACAGTTTCCATAGTTTGTCTTATACTGACTCTGGTAACGTACATGCGTTTTCCTGTGCTTAGAAATATTGCAGGAAAGAACACGATGTTTTTATGTTCCAGTCTACTATTGGCCCAGACTTCATTACTGACAAGCTCACATTTGTAAGTTCTTTTTGTATTTTTTTCTCTGCAATTTTCTATCACTAATATATTATGGATAATTAACATCTTTTGCTTTCATTTTTTTATTTATGAAGAACCGCTCCAAGTATTCTGTGTACCGCCTCTGGAATCTCCACCCACTTCCTCTGGCTCTGGATGTTGTCCTGGAGCTTCACCTGCAGCTACCACATGTTTCAAATCTTCACGTCCAACGCACCAAACTATATCACTCCCCACTCTGAAAGACGACAGCTCTACAAAAACGTGTTCATGTCGCTAATACTGCCCTCAGTTGCCGTGTTTATGGTGGTTATTTTCTCATACGTCTACACACAGGGGCGGGTCATTGGTTATGGTCACCTGTTGTGCTATCTAGATTCTCCACTTCTAAATGGTACGGTTAGTAGATGGAAAAGAACTTAAATATTTAAACCATATTCATAAAAAGCTTATGAGCGTTGAGCAATTGGCACTAAATTAATTTGAAATACAATATACTCTGTAACATCTGCATTTATATTTTTATAAAGATTCTTTGTTCTCGCCAGGTGTGACTTTTGTAGGTCCTCTCACTCTGATAACAATAAGCAACGTCGTCTTCTTTGGGATCACAGTTTACAAGATACAGAGCACCATAAATCTTCAGACTTCCGAAACTTTCAGAAAAGACAACCAGCATCACATCTACGTTTACGTCAAGCTTTCCTTTATGACTGGAGCATTTTGGACACTGGCGATCGTAGCGGAAACAGTGGACAACGAAGTTTTAAGGTGATTGTTGTACAATTTGAAGCCTACCAACTAAATCTTGAACTAGCAATTAATTAATATGTTGATTAAAATGAAATTGAAAAATTATTTTAGTGTAACCTTTATTTACAAGAGGAGTACACTCTTGAAATTCCTTTTGGAAATCTTTTCCGTGGAGTTAACTACAATACGTAAGAAATCTAGTGAGCAAAACGGCCGACACATTTATAGTGTTGTCGGTAGTGATTTTAAAATTAACGTATGTTTCTATCTTTTGCGAATAATCTGTTTATATTTACTTTTATATATATATATATATATATATATATATATATATATATATATATATATATATATATATATATATATATATATATATATATATATGTATATATATATATATATATATATATATATATATATATAATATATATATATATATATATATATATATATATATATATATATATATATATACATATATATATATATATATATATATATATATATATATATATATATATATATATATATATATATATATATATATATATGTATATATATATATATATATATATATATATATATATATATATATATATATATATTTATTTATTTATTTATTTATTTATATATATATATTTATATATATATATAGTCAATGCAATATTTAGTTCTGATCTAAATCTATCAAGAGACTTATTTTATATTTTATGTGACTAAATAAATAAAAGACATGAATTAAGTTTTCCTTCCTCCATAGGATAATATCCATCATCTTAAATGGATTACAAGGTGTCGCCATATTTGTATCTTATGTCTGCAACAAACGAGTCTTCAATCTGTACTGGAAACCTAGGGGCCGCAACTCCACGATGGTCTTCGAGGTTGAGAGAAACACATAAAAAATTAATGAATTAATTTCTTTGTGTAGGAGAAAATTGAACAGTAAAATGAACCATGCTACTATAAATAAGAACGTAGTTTTGTTTTCCGAAGTTCGCAAACTGAAGCATTAATGTGCAGAATAAAGTTGTTGTATGTTTTATATATTTAATTAGTATTTTGTTAAGCGCTTAATATGTGTGTTGTTTAATCTTATGTTAAATAAATTTTGTATATTATTTTCTCTATTTTCCATTACCTTTACTATTTTTTTCTCTGCATTAAAAAAAACTAAAAAGCTCTAAATGTAGAGCCGTGTCATTAAATTTCCTCACTACCAGCTTTTTATATCTGCACTTTTAAGGCTCTTTATGTAATTCTATGTAAAGATCAAATTAAACGAATTTAAATATTTCAACTACAATGTTTTTTCTTAGTTTCTTCTAATGTTTTTAATCACCAATTTGGAAATTCGCCATATATTATGGTTCATGCTCAAAGCGAACGAAATTTTCAATTTCTTGAACGTATTGTCATTTGTGTAAATACCACTTTAGATTGAGAGTAAACCAACTTTTAAAAATCAGAATATAGTATTAAACACTCACGGATGAAAATTTAAAACGGCAATTGAAAAGCAACATGAATCATTGTCAGCTAAAATAACACAATTCATTTTAGGGTAGAATAAAGCGTGGTCTTTTTTGTTGTTACATTGCAGTGCTGGGTCTCAAAGTATCATCTGTAGTGTAGATTTTTTAGGTCCAAATCTTCGTCTTTGGTGCCAATTTTATTTTCAACAACTCATGTGTAACTGGTACTGAACTAATTCATTATTTGAATTTTTGTTGCCGTTTATAAAATATAATTGGATCTTAAATTGGGTTAAAACAATACTAATAAAAATAAAACATGAATTATGAGACGTTCCTTTACCATATATAACCAAATTTATTATTTTCGAGACTTAACAGTTTAAATACAAATTAATTCACTTGTGTGTTTTAGTTCTATAATTATAACAAGCACACATTTTTATGATTTAATTTTTACCAATCTTATTAACCGAATTTTAAAAATTAGAATAACATGCCAAGTCACCGAGTCATTAATTTTAAAAATGAAATATTCTAACAGAAAGCACGCATCAAAATTTTTACTTTATAAATGTTGCATTGGAAAGAAAAAATTTAAATATACCAGACTAAACCATAAATTGTTATGCATTTAATTGCAACAATCTATTTTAAACCACCATGTGATTTTAAATTCGACAGTTACTTAATGGCTAGTTAATACATTAAATCATGACGTAAATTTAAAACAAATCGAATCGCTGTTAAAGTGTCACACACCAGTATTTTGGCTTTTTAAAATGTACAAAACAGAACTGTGAGACATACAAATGTCCAATTCTTTCGCAGTATAGATCAAAAAATTGATGTTACGAAAAACGTGAAGGGATAACTGTGTATAATGATAAAATACCTAAAGACAATTATGATAATATTATCCATCAATAGTACAAAATAATGCTGTCCTGACGTCACGGACACCTACTACCCCATAGTTAAACATATGGATCTCGGTAAAAAAAAACTTTGATTAACTCTAAATGAAAGAAGGTTACAACGAATCACAGCCCCGTTTTGACATGCGATGAGAAATTCTCCGACAGACCGGTGCAGTACATTCACTCCTGCCCACCTGAGTACGACATGCACGTGCCCACGAGAGAACTGTGTGAGCAGGAGATAGCGACTGACAACCTAACACTGGAGAGTTTTACTCACGTCGAAGACGAATCTACAGGTGTGCTCTACTGGAACAAGTATTGTGCCAGGTGTAACGGCGTCAATCAGGTAACTCTTTTTGTATTCAACACGAAACATTTTAATTGTCCATTGTTTTATATTAGTTACACATTATTTCTCTGTAACATTATAAGATTTTCTACAAGCTAAACATTACGACACATTTATATCAGTATTTTCTATTAACTCGAAATTACTTCTCATAAAAACAACATCATACCTGTGTGATTATATTATACATACATTATACATAAATTCTAATTATTAGGACTTGCTTAAAGCAATACAATTTTTTCTTCTTTTGTTCATTTAGAATAGATTACTTTTTGATGTCTCTTTTTCCTAATATACACTACTTTTAAACAGGATATAAGACATTTAAGTTTAACCAATACACATGTAGAGCTTTTTTAGCATAATGTTGATTGAATAAAATGCTGACTTAAGGCTTAAGAAATTAGAGTTCTTTTCTTAAATGTTTAGAAATGATATGATGGTTTCGTTATTTAAAAACAAAAATTAGAATTCAATTTGTGTGATTGGTTGTAAAATGTGCAATGTTAATAGCTTTTGAGATTTTAATCATGTAATATTTGTTTACAGAGTATACACCTGCCTTTCCAAATCCAATGCAAACATTTTATGTTCGTGTACATGAAAACAGAATTTGTGCATCTGTTATGAACCGCGATAAAACGATGTTTCGTCGTCCACATCATCGATGATTATTAAGAAAGAACGTCGTGAGTTAATATAAAGTCGATGTAAGTATTTTCTATGTTTTTATCTGTTTTGTTTTTTACAAGTTTCTTTTGTTTTTGTTTTTTTAATTGATTTTTTTTTGCTGAATTAAATGTTTATTTCGATATTGTAAGAATACTAAACTTAAACATAATTGCTGGGGTTTTTTTTTTAATTATTAAGTTTTAAAAAGTGTATATATCCGTTGTGGTAAATCGCCGAATTAGATACAAAATAATCAGTTGAACAATGGACAATTGAGACAAAGTTTTTAAAATAAATATTGTCTACTTTTGGCAAACTAACTAAATAATTTTACAAATATTTCGATTTAATCCCAAGGAGTTAAGTGTTTTCAATTTTAATTTGATGTTGAAGGAAATATGTCCATAGCTGTACCAATGCAACATGTAAGTATGACCAGTGGCGTAGCGAGGTCGGGTGTCACCCGGTGCGGCACTTCATGGTGTCACCCCCCCCCCCAGAGGCATAGAGACCCTTCCCAGGGACAAACTTTCAAATTTTCGATTTGCACCCCCTCCCCTCAAATTTTCGATTTGCACCCTCCCCCCCCCTCAAGTTTTCGATTTGCACCCCCCCTCGAGTTTTTCTCTATATATTTTGCTATTTTTTGCCTTGGTGTCACCCCCCTAAATGGTGTCACCCTGTGCGGTCCGCACCCCCCGCGCCCCCCCTCGCTACGCCCCTGAGTATGACACGGACATTGCCACGGCTTGCGAAAATCTCAACTCACAAAGTCTCTGTGGTCGGACAGAAAATACCAGATGTGGTGTACAAAATCCTCTCTGCGCCTTATGCCACATTGTAAGTATTTTTCTATTTGTGTTGCACCATTTTTGTGTGAATATTTTTACATTGTTTCTCTGCTTTACCATAACCCCCACCGTATTCCCAATATCAACAAAATTCAAACATTTAACATTTCCATACTCAAATTTATAAAAGCCACATAAAAAAATTTAATTCCATTTTCGAACTTGAAGGTCCATGGGGCAATTGAAGTAGAGTTCTAGCGCTTTACCGCTAGGTCATATGTCCCATACAAGCCAAATACTTAAAGATTCATGTGGAAATTGAACTGTAGCTCTTCTCTTTATATGAACTCAGCAAATAATGGGCTAGTGTGGTCATCATTATGCTCAGACGCCGTTATTTTCTCTTACATGAATCATGCAATGGGTAAATATGCGCATGCGCATAGACTGTAGCCTAGATTTGAAATCGAGACTTTGGTGATAGCTATCGTGCTTTCTACCACTCGTCAACGACGTCGTTATACATACTTATAACATATATATATATATATATATATATATATATATATATATATATATATATATATATATGTGTGTGTGTGTGTGTGTGTGTGTGTGTGTGTGTGTGTGCGTGCGTGTGTAAATACTTATATAATATATTATAACATAATAATTTGAACGTACGCCTTCAGGAAGTCTCTATTTAAAAAGTTATATTAGATAGAAATTCATCACTGGATGTTTAGTGAATGGATCAGGTTGATTTTAGTGGTAAAATGAATTTTGTGTTGCATTTCTCTTTAGATTGATGACATTCTAAAATTATACGCCGTATTTTATCAGGTCAGCATGAAAATAGTAGTGTCAAACAAACTCGGATCAGTGGGTAGTTGTGAGGGGGGATGGTTTAGATAATTTCTACCAGTTGTGAGGTTTGGGGTGAATAGATAGATCTTCTTCCGCCCGTTGTGAGAGTGGGGGTTTAGAATATGATGAAAAAAAGATCCAACTCACAGTTCAAGTCCAAATATAAAGTTCTTTATTAAAATTTTAACAATCAACTTCCTTTCTACTAATCTACACTGTACTACTACCACTACTAGCTACGAACTCCCATGACCAATCCTAACACTAACTGTTCCCTAGCTCTACATATTACGACCGTCTCTAACCCCTACCTAATACCATCTCTTCTCTTCGATAGCTACCGATCAATTACTGGCCCACGCCTCAGTGGCATGGGCGGAACTACAGTGCCGCCAGACCCCGCAATGCGGGGGGTGGGGGGGGGCACGCCGTTTGGGGCACGCATCCGACCATAATCAATTTTTTTATAGTTAAAAACTTAATTTTCCTTCATTTTTGACTTGTTGTTTTTTAAAAGAATACTGTAGCTGGGGTTGGATTATCTTTATTCTATAGACACCATCTCATGTATAATTATACTTTTTCCCTTTGTTTTTAAACCATTGTGAAAAATAGGCAAACGTTTAAACCACTTCCATGACTTTTATAAGTAGTCAAATACGGGTGATCCTAAGCTCCTTTTAATAGATTTGTACGAATCAATTAAAAAAGCAACTACTTCTCTTAATTATTGTTTTAAAAATACATACTAAAGAATGATATAGTATAAAAAGGAAATGTATTTAAAATTAATGATATAAATACAAAAAGACATAAAAATAAACATAACACGAGAAACCATTACATATACATTTTTGCTGTTTCATATTCCTTTGACCGACGTGGTGTTAAGAATATAATGGCCGACATAAAATAAAACAGATTTTCAAAAACACTAATGCACTAACACACATGAAATGTAATTTGTTTTAATTGAAATAAAATTAAAAATGACATTTTTTTTTCAAAACGCGATCATGCCAGAAACGAGTATCCTATGTTCGTATTTTGTATATATATCCCATGTAACCGGTCAGCTCCTGTACGTCCATTGGTCTCTACCCAACTATCTATAGTCTGTTTCTGCTAACCTCTGTCTACTTGACCTAACTAGCGTCATCACAGTAGTATCATATCTATGTTTACGTCAAGCTGTCCCTTATGACTGGAGCATTTTGGACATTGGCGATTGTAGCGGAAACCAAGGACAATCAAGTCTTAAGGTGAGTGTAATACCATGTGTAACCTACTTACTTTAATTTTGAACTAGCAATTTTTTAACTAAATGGATATAATATTTGAATTAATGTTTCCTTCCTCTGCAGGATAATATCCTTTATCTTAAATGGGTTGCAAGGTGTCGCCATATTTGTATCCTATGTCTGCAACAAACGAGTCTTCAACCTGTACTGGAGTCCTGTGGGCCGTAACTCCACATGGTCTCATGAAATTCAGTCGGTTTGGAGTCGTTTGGAACAGCAGACGTGATCCCTACCTTTCTCCCGCTCCTCAGATTAAATTATTTTACATTTTGAATGTTATGGATTAGCAATAGTGTAAAGTTTAGCATTGGTTTTAATTATTTTAGGTACTTATGTAAAGGGTAAGATTTTATATAGACTTTTTAATATCACTCAAAATGGTTTATTTGTTGGTTTTAGTTAAAATAATTTAATAACAATATACGATAGGCTAAAATATTAGTTACTATATTACATTTTATTTTTTAAAAACATTAAGCATATTTTAGTAGAAGTTCTTTTACATAAAAAATAAATAATAGATTCATAAGGTTAATTTAAATAGAGTTTTACGATTTTAGGGCTCGAGAACTTAGATTGTCCACCGAGCTATAAAAGGTACTTGACTCACGTTACCGAAAGTAAACGCAGCTGGGTGAAGTGTACACCACATCATGCATATGTTTGTCCAAGTCACAAAATACAGCTTTTCTTTATCTTTTTTTCATACTTTTTAAATGTCCAATATATGTATTATTTAAGATAAACAATTATAAAATTCGAAATATCCTAATAGTAGGCTTTACAAAATGCATAATTTCGAAATACGTTATAAATAACAATACAATAAATAATTCTAAACCAAAGCAAAGCCTTAATGTCTCATTATATATTCTGTAAATTGAACAGTTTGGAATCTCAGAAGTGGATGATTGATTGGTACATAAGGGGTCATCCTTAAATGACGTCACGGTTTTTTGACGATTTTTACTAACCCCCCCTCCCCTCTGTCACACGTCGTCACAAAAAGCCAGACCCCCCCCCTTAAAATGACGACACACCTCAGCCTACAACCCCCTCAAAATATTGCTGTTGATATTTTTTCCAAAATCTTGTCAGAACTCTGTCAACTTAAAGTATTTCGAAAAATTCCTATTACAATTTATTAAAACCGTTACCTAAACCGCGAAATAACGGCTAAAACTCGTTTTCTAACATTGCTTTTTTATAATGCAAAAGCGTGACGTCATACCATCTGAACCCCCCCCCCCATCACACACCGTCACAAATTTACGGACCCCCCTCCAACCTACGAGTGTGACGTCATTTATGGACGACCCCTAAGCCAAGTTAACTGGTTTTTTGCTGATGTTGTCCCTCGGTTGAATTAACTGTGATGGACACTAGTTTTAACTAGGAAATTATTGTAGATGTACATGCAGCGGTCATCTAGGTACGCCTAGGCAGGCGAAAACAGAGTTGTTTGACCTTATCTGTCTGAATGGGGGGTCGGCGTGGTCGAGTCGGTAAAGCTCATGGTTGCTAAAATGAAAAGTCTCGAGTTCGAACCCTCTTCTAGGAGAGACAACTCCAAAGTCAAACAACTGCTGCCTTGTAGTTTGTTCTTGGTCGGACAAAGGCTATGGAAGCAAATCCAAAAAGAAAAGCAGGCTGAAATCGGAGTCAATGGCCTCAATGGCGCATAACCAGTTGACACGTAATCCTTAATTGTGATGGAAGCATGGTCGAGTCGGCAAAGCTCATGGTTGATAAATTCGAAAAAAAACCTCGAGTTCAAACCCCCTGTCTGAATGATCGTCTACACTAAGCTCGTAGTTGCGATATGAAATGTGCCGAGTTCGAACCCCATACAGATGAGGCTCGATACTTAAGAACAACAACCAATCTTGGAGAGAAAACTCTCAAATTAAACAGCTTCTGCCTTGTAGTATGTTCTTGGTTGGACAAAGGCAATGGAAGGAAATCTAAATCGAAAGCAGGCTAAAATCGGAGTCAACAGTCTATTTGGTGCATAAAAATATACTTTGTGAACACAAACTAACAAACGTCTACAAGGGGGTGGGGGCGATGACACAATGACGTTAACTTGCTAGCTATAGAGAAAACAATGCTACGTCTAGCTGTATTATTATCCTACTATCGTTAAACATCGTTAATATAACTTTCTACGGCTCAAAACTATCATGCGGCGGTAGGGGATGACACCACCTGAAAGCTTTACTCGGGGAACATAATATGGTGGGGTTTTTTTAAATTTATTTTAACACTTGTGAGTCAATCATCGATCAGAGTAAGGGTGACCCCACAGTTAATAATTTTCTATGAAAACAATGCTATTTAAATTAAGAGGATTAAATGCCTTAGATTAATAATAGGAGGTGACACCCATTGCAACTCGTACAGAACAATTGATCAAAACAAAAAAAATATACATTCTACCGAAATAAATTGGGGTAAGAACACATTTCAAAATCTATATATATAAAGCAAAGTGGTCAGGTGCCCGATAGGGCACTTCCCGGCGCCGCAGGCGCGTCAAATTTGGCACGAAGGTGCCTTATGGCGATAGAACACGAGGGCCGGTGACGGTTCGGCAAAAAGTCTACGGAGAGGGGGTCAAAACTGACCTCGACTGACCGGAGCCTAATATGGGCTATATTATTTCCCTATATAATCTTTGTATTTTATGGGAAAAACAGAGGGTCATTTCAACGCAGACTTTAGGGTACTTATGCTCAGTATATCTGGCTAATTTTTTGCATGCTCCTAGGTCAATGGCTTGACCTTTAGGGAAAACTGTCGGTTTGACTCAAAGCCCTAGACGAGGGCTAAAAAGTGACCGCGAGTGAAATTCTCTTTATATGAGATCTATTACGAAAAAAAAATTCCTCCGACGACCCCCCTTGAAATTTTGTGAGGTGGTAGAAGAACACCTTGGGGTGTCACAAAAAACTCGGCACATCTGGGAAAACTTCGTAAAGGGGTCAAAACTGACCAGTTGTATTTCCCTATATAATCTTTGTATTTTATGGGAAAAACAGAGGGTCATTTCAACGCAGACTTTAGGGTACTTAAGCTCAGTATATCTGGCTAATTTTTTGCATGCTCCTAGGTCAATGGCTTGACCTTTAGGGAAAACTGTCGGTTACACTCAAAGCCCTCGACGAGGGCTAAAAAGTGACCGCGAGTGAAATTCTCTTTATATGAGCTCTATTACGAAAAAACATTTCCTCCAACGACCCCCCTTGATATTTTGTGAGGTGGTAGAAGAACACCTAGGGGTGTCACAAAAAACTCGGCATATCTGGGAAAACTTCGTAAAGCTGTCAAAACTGACCAGTTGTATTTCCCTATATAATCTTTGTATTTTATGGGAAAAACAGAGGGTCATTTCAACGCAGACTTTAGGGTACTTAAGCTCAGTATATCTAGCTAATTTTTTGCATGCTCCTAGGTCAATGGCTTGACCTTTAGGGAAAACTGTCGGTTACACTCAAAGCCCTCGACGAGGGCTAAAAAGTGACCGCGAGTGAAATTCTCTTTATATGAGCTCTATTACGAAAAAAATTTCCTCCGACGACCCCCCTTGATATTTTGTGAGGTAGTAGAAGAACACATAGGGGTGTCACAAAAAACTCGGCATATCTGGGAAAACTTCGTAAAGGGGTCAAAACTGACCAGTTGTATTTCCCTATATAATCTTTGTATTTTATGGGAAAAACAGAGGGTCATTTCAACGCAGACTTTAGGGTACTTACTCTTTGTATAACTGGCTAATGTTTTGCATACACCTCTATAGATGAATGGACCGTATGGAAAAACTGTTGGTCAGCATCAAAGCTAAAAATGACTGCGAGTGAAATTCTCATTATACGAGATTTGGTCATTTTGGTCTATGAGCAGGGGAGGTAACTTTTTATGTAACAACTTTTTTAATATTTTGTATACTCTTTTTAAGAAAAAACAAAAATCATAAAGTGTAGCATTGTTTTAATTGGATATTTTGTTATAAATTAAGTTTTGTATTGTACTGAAATTGTAAAATTAATTGCAAAAGTAATTTAATATAATATTTGATTGATAATTTTTTTGAAAGCCCTTTCAGTTCTAATAACCAAGCGAGTAATAAGTTTGCGAATATTCCATTAATTTATGTGTACAAAAACGTACCCCATGGAAATAAATTTTGGCCCTAAGCATTTAACCTAACAGCCAATCACATATTAATTAATCATTCAATTTCTCAACTTTTTTGAAAACCTAAGCGAAGCTAGGCAATATGCCTAGTCAACATATAAAACAGTCACTATTGTTATGGTTAACCCTTCTCTGGTTGCAATCTGTTGATTTATTTATAAAACAATCTATACAATCCATTCATGCAAGTTTAGTTGTACGACCCGTGTGTGTTTATCTACGAATGACGCACATAAAAATGACGGTTTTACTCAACTTTGTTTAAATTTTACACCATTAGATGTGACAAACAACCTTGTGACGCCACCATACCTAATTAATTATACTTTTTCTGTTTACATCAGCTATCAGAGTCCCACGAGAGTATAGTATTATACTTTTTATATTGATACGATTGTATGACAAAATCTAGTCAATGCAAGAAACATTTTTATATGATCAGAAGATTGAATTCCCTTCACTCCGACACGATTAACAGTATATTTTCAACCATTAACATCTATAGTGTACAGAAATATTCATCAGACTGATATTCGAGATCTCCCCGCTGACTTAAAATAGCAAAAAATATTAGATAATTGGTTAATTACCAAAAAGTAATTTTATCAGATTACTTCCGTCAATAAAATAAACTCACGGGACTTGCCACTAGACTATTCTATTTAAAATGAATTTTATCGTCTAATAAACTATAAAAGAATACATTTTGATTTCATGGTGACATTTGTCTCATCCAATGTTTCTCTGTAATACATTTTAACTATACAAAATATTGTGAACTATTTAACAAAGACGAATAAACACACAGAGAAATAATAATTATCAGAAAATGAAAACTCGACGTTTGGCAACATTCATTTTAAAATGTCTTTGTTTTCTAATAACGGCATTTACGAACGCCAGTCAAAATATTCATCTTACCTCTAAACCTTACGAAGGAGAAAGATACATATATGGTGCCGATATTGTGCATAGCATTTCAAAAAGATCTCCACGAACACCTTTGGAAAAAGCCATTTTTCCGTTTAACAGAAGCTACATGTTACCAGTCGACTACCAGCAGAGTTACTGCCCCTTACGATGTAACCACAACCAGACTGTGAAGATGTACTCAGCGGAGAAATGTTACGTCCCTTATTGTCACGCCTGTAGCTGTGAGAGACCGGCTTGTGAGATCTACGACAACTGCTGTCCTGACGCCACGGACACCTATTATCCCATAATTTATCCTAACAACGAGACTTTGATTAATCCTTATCCGAAAAACGACGCAGTACGTTACAGCCCGGTTTTAACATGCGATGAGAAATTCTCCGACAGACCGGTGCTTTACATTCACTCCTGCCCACCTGAGTACATGGACAAGCACATAAGAGAACATTGTGAGCAGGAGAAGGCTATATACTTTATAACACTGGAGACTTTTACTCACGTCGAAGACAATTCTACAGGTGTGCTCTACTGGAACAAGTATTGTGCCGTGTGTAACGGTGTCATTCAGGTATCTCGTTTCTTAAGCTTGTTAAAAAATTACGTACTAATAGTTTCCACCGCAAATATATTATTAAAAACGTTTCTTGAATAATAAATCATATCTAAATGTCTAATAAACTAGGCTACTGACGATTAATTTGATATTCTAACAGTTCAAACATAGCATAAAGTAGAGCCAAACTAATTGCTGTTTATACGCTTTAAATATGGATTAAAAACAAGATTAAATTTGTTATTTCACTATTGTAAACTAATTATTAGCTTAACAATGTCGTCTTTGATTGTACACATACTATACAACACAAAGTTCTTAATGTGTGTTCGCATTACTACTTGATATTAAATAACATTTCTAGAACGTCATCTCCCAAACAATGTCAAATTACCTCTTTTACCAGTCTCCATCTTAAAGCCAAGATATATTTATTTGGCTCTACAAAATACTTGATAAAATAAATTATATGAGCCATATTAATTTAAAGGCAATTAGTTGTTCTATTTTTTTCAAACTGATGTAATAATCAATGTGTATTATATAAAACGGTGAGCCTGAAGTTTTCCCGAAAGACACTTGCCCGCCCGAATGCCGTTTCCCCGAAGGCCGATTTCCCGAATGGATACTTGCCCGAATACGACAAATGACCGAATTAACACTTGCCCGAAGGCCGTTTGCCCGAAAAAATATGTAAATATTAGATAATAAATATTATTACCAAATATACATTCTTAATCAATTCAACTTTAAAATTTTGATAATCAACACAATTTAAGCATAAAAACATAGTTGTTTATACTTTTACAAGATTTAATTAACTCACTTCCTCGTCAGTCTGTCGTCAGTCTGTCGTCAGTCTGTCGTCAGTCTGTCGTCAGTCTGTCGTCAGTCTGTGGTCAGTCTGTCGTCAGTCTGTCGTCGGTCTGTCGTCAGTCTGTCGTCAGTCTGTCGTCAGTCTGTCGTCAGTCTGTCGTCAGTCTGTCGTCAGTCTGTCTTCAGTCTGTCTAGATCGAAACGCCCGAGCGAAATAGCAGGCACTTCTAACTGACAGATACGGTTCGTAGTTGCTACGTTGGTCAAGACATAAAGACAACGCAACATGACATTAAATTTGACTTAATTGGTTGCCTGATTAATTTTTTATGAATTAATTAAAATTGTGTCCAAATAAGTAGGCTGTATCATCAAACTATTCCACACTATTAGACACGCGTGATTTACGTTCATTGCGTGTGCAATGGTTTTTTGTAAAGCAACTCTAATGTAAATAAAACAATTAAAGTGCTAAAAAAATGATTTAAAAAAAACATTTTAATAACAAGCTTTTGTGTAATAATGCACTAAAAGAAGAAAATAAATTATACACTACTATTTAAATAACTATAAAGAAAAACGTAGGTCTTTTCCTAAATACTAGTGAAGGTATCCAATAGATACTAAAGTGACCCACGCTTTTCTTTATAGTTATTTAAATAGCAGTGTATAATTTATTTTCTAGATTTTAGTGCATTATCACATAAAAGTTTGTTTTTCTGATTATTTTTTTTTTTAAAATTTAGCTTTTATTTTTTGAAAACTAAGAAATTGCTGTAAAAAAACTGTTTATTTTTTTATATCATAAATGTAAGGTGATAATGGCGGCGGTGTCTTTATATTCTCTTGATGAATGTTTTGAACACATTTTTAGCCAACGTGTTGTGATGGTTATCTAGCTCTTATCACACGGTGTAGGTGGCGCGGCGTCTCACAACATTAATCGAAGACGCTTTTGCGCTGCGTTCATTAAAACATGTTCACTGCTATTGGACATTTTTGGCGTGTGAAACGTAGGATTCAAGTTTGTTAATTTGTTTGAACATTTCTGTTCAATCGGCCAATGGGATGTGGGTTAAATAAAGATTCTAACATTTTCGGAGGCACACACTCACAGATACACATACTGTGCAAGCTAAATAAAATCCTTTAAAACCGATGTGAAATATGTATAACTAAGAGTTAAATACAGCGCTAAATCGCTACGTGTTGTCATATTATATTTATCACCACATTTTACCGTTGCGTTTTATATTTATCACTGCGTTTTAAAAAGTTATTTTTTATGTTTATCGAACCAAATATAATTCCTACAGAGCTCCGCTCTACCTTTCCATATCCATTGTGAACATTTTATGAACGTGTACACTGAGACAGAACCCAACCTTCTACTGGCAGCTGCCATAAAACATTGTGTCGTCCTTCACATCCTCCAAGACCATGAAGGCAGAACCGCATGTGTTGACACTAGGAAAATGTAAGTAGTTTTTTGTTTATCAACTACCAGTGATGATACGAAAATGATGTGAGTATATTCAATTTTTTAGCCCTTTTACTTCTATGCGATTAATGCTAATATTTCTTAACTTGTACGATATTATGATAAAACTATTTAAATGATATTTTAAATGTTAGGTCCTGATAACATTGTATTTAAACAAATTAATTAGTATGCATTTTGTGTTTTTTTAGCTGTTTTTTTAGGTGGGGTGGGGGGTGTAGTAGTTTTCAGCTAGATTGGCAAAATACATATTTAATTTTTTTTATATACAAGAAACAAAATTACAAAAGTAATGTGCATAATAGAAAAAGGGATAATACGCAATTTAAATATAATAGATTTATTTATCAAGGTGAAATAGGTCAATTTAACAAATGGTTTATTTTTATATAACAGTAGGGGGTGCAGTAGGCATTAGTTCTCCGCTAGATTGGCAAAATACATATTTAAATTTCTTACATACAAGAAAAATATAATCATCTGTAAGATAAATTCGCCATCCATTCATAATGAGTTTAGTGTAAAGGGACAAAAGTAGTATTTGAGAGTTACTAGCTTCTTTGTCAATGAAAACTAATTATTTTCCTTTTTTAAAAATAAAACATTAAATTAGGAGGCGTTTAATAAAGCGGTTTCGTATAAGTCAATTTAACAAATAGATTATTTTTTTTATATCTGCTGTAAGGTACATTCGCCATTCAGACCGTGTTTAATGGAAAGGGACAAATGTAGCATTTGGAAATTACTGTCTCCTTTATCAATGAGAATTTTTTTTAAAAATACAATATTAAATTATAAGGCGTTTAAAAAAAACAATTTTTTTTAAAATCTATTTTCTTGTAAAGGAAATACATTGACAGTTGTAATTCAACTACTACAAAATGGAAGTATAACCAGGACGTAGCTATGGCTTGCCAAACGCTGAACAAGACAATTCATAAAGTCTTTATTAGAGACTTGAATATGCCGGGTGTACTGTATAAAAATATTTTCTGTGCTATGTGTCACATGGTAAGTATTTATGTGAGCAAATTGATACGTGTATCGGTTAGGCATATAGATACCACATATAGTTGATTAATTGAACTTTTCACTCTTCAGTAACATCTAATCGAGATAGCTTTCATTTAAACTATTAAGTAACTATCATAGTCAATAACATTTATGAATATATTCCACAAAACTAACAATAATTTACAATGTACTCAAAATGGCGTGGCCTAGCGGTAGAGCGCTAGAGTGTTAACTAGAAAGTTCTAATCCGGGTTCAAATCAATAGAACGCCCCTGAGTCCACCCTGCTTTTATGGTTACCTAACTCACGCGAGGAAAAGTTAAGGCGGCTGAGCGTATCGCTTCCTATGCCGAGGTAACAGAAAACGGTAAACTCTGCTTCACTTATCCCATTGACAGTCAGGTTTGTGAAGGGAAGTTTTACTCAATAAATAAATACATCGTTCAGATATTTCCCTCTTCTAGGATTTTTTTCCTCTGTATGGAGATTGTTTACAACCGACAAAAAGAAGCGTCTTTCCTTTTCCTCAATCTATCGTAAGTATATTTTTATTTCCTTTATTTTTATTTTTTTTATTATCTTTTACATAATGTCCTTTTTTCTTAATTAGATTACTCTGTGTTAAATGCAGATAAAGTTTAAACAAAGAGTAAACGACACTTGCATCACTGTTGTCTTTTTATGCTTGTAACTAGGCAGGCTCTCCTTCGAATGGGACTAGTTCTCTAGGTCCTCGCATCGATTTACCCTTTTCTCTTCTCCTCAACATTGGACAGTCTGCTTCAATCAACTTGTTGGATATAAATCAGTATGAACTAGGAAACTGCAAGCATGATGAATGGACGTCGCCGGATGTAAGTAAACATTTACCTTCAGCTGATCAGAAAACAACGTTAAAAAAAAATTAATTGCCATTTTTCTAGAGTACTCAATTTGGAAAAAAAACTTTTAACGAAATAGCGATAAGCAGTGCTTTAACTAAAGTATACTATTAAAATTTTGTCAATACAAGCTAATTTATATTGCACTAGCGTACCCGTAGCGCGTTGCTGCGAACTAGTCCTAAACACAGAGCGACTCTAAACATTTTATAAACGTTTCATCAATGAGTTAACAGATGCGTAAAATAAAACTATGTGAACTGCGACGGCTCTCGGTTGGATCTTCGATATTGTAGCGTGGGTTTGTCCACACCATCGCCCAGACGACCCTGGGCGTGCTCTATGTGCACCTTAATCACCCACTGAAATAGAAATGTGGAACACTTGTCATAGCGTAGATAGAATAAGACTAGACTAGTAGAGGTTACTAAGGACTGTGTAAACTTGACGGTAGACAATTTGGTTCGAGAGTATGTGGACGTGTTTAATAAAATATTTGTGGCGTGAGCGTGAACTTGTTTTCTAAAACTGTATGAACAGCGCAGGCTCTCGATTTTACCTTTGCTGTTGTAGCGTGGGTTTGTCCACACCATCGCCCAGGGTAGTGCTCTATGTGTTTATTAATCACCCTCTGTAATAGTAAGGTATAAAACATTTGGCGACTGATAAGGTGTTAGGGGTGCCGCAGGGGACTCGAGAGAGAGACACTAATTACACTACTGCCGAGGCACATTGTGTTTCTCCTGATTCGTATTTGTCCTCGATTTAATACTCTTTAAAAGAGTGTCGGCGGAATAGTGCTCACAATAGAGCCCGGATAATTCCATGTCAACCGACCGCCTGTTGCAGCCTAATCATCTGTACAGAAGTCCTATAATTAGATAACAGGTGTCAAAATAGCCGCTTGGGAACTCTAAGCGCCAAATGCACCCGACTACAAGGTGGTCACCATTCCAGAATGTCATAATTTGTCCCTGCAGAAATCTATCCTGCAGTATTCTAAACAACTTTCTAAAGTTTCGTGACAATGGGAATAAAGTAATGCATAAAGATAAACCCAGTTATACCCGTCCCCGCGCTTTGCTACGTTCTCAGAAGAAAAGCAGATGCAATGTTTCAATACGTTAACAATCCTGTATTTTTAAACGTGTTACCTTGTTTGTTTTTTTCTACAACCGAGCTATCTTAAGCAGAACAGGCAGATTATTTCTATGATCTTAGCTGTTGAGGCGCGGATTAGTCTAAATAACTTCCTAGACGCCACATGGCGGCTGTGTGAAGCATAGAGTTACGGTAATCCCTATCTATAACAGTGTAAAATTCAGCGACTACCCATGTCAGTGACGTAGCGGGTTGCTCTCGGGTTCCACCGGTTGCACAACCGTAGTGCGCCGGGTACGAATCCTTGTTCGGTTTAATAATCGAATGTTATGTGCTTCCATGTCCCTATACGAAAGTAGGCTCCATAGTGCTCACGGGGTGTAAAATCACCCTTTGCTGGGGCGCTGGAGGACGCGTCTGAATCGATAGATTCAGCAATTATTGCTGCCTATCGTGTCTTTAGTATGTAGCGTTATTTTGTTTTAATACGAATGTTGGCACAATAGTGCCAAACCGTATACTATAGTTATAGTGAGAAAAATCTCACCCTCCCGGGGCGCTGCCCTAAAAATATAAATTACTAAGTTCCATGGAAATCAAATGAACGGTTTCTTAAATCATCCGACCTGTATTTTTATATATTGTATATTATATATATATATATATATATATATATTTATATATATATATATATATATATATATATATATATATATATATATATAAATATATATATATATATATATATATATAAATATATATATATGTATATATATATATATATATATATATATGCTAGGGTGCCGCCCTTTCAAAAAAAAATTTTCGCAGAATCCTACTCAGGACAAAATGTGTGCTGATGCTTAAAAAACAAACCAGCAAACAAACCTACAAACAAAATTTTATATATATATATATATATATATATATATATATATATATATATATATACAGAGAGAGATAGACTAGCTGTATTCCCTTGCTACGTTGCAGTGAATCATTTTAAATGTACCAACTTGGGAACAGAAGAAAACCATACACAAACACAAAAGAAAACAAACACAAACGCACACACAAACACAACGAAAACACAAATAAAACAAAAAAATCACCCAAGAAGTCGTAAACACAAACACACAAAAATCACTAACGAAAACACAAACGCAAACGCAACACGTAAATACAAACACAAACGCAAAACACAAACGCAAAACACAAACGCAAAACACAAACGCAAAACACAAACGCATAACACAAACGAAACGCAAGCGCTTTATCAATTGGCTTTATCAAATCATAAGGCCTCTATTCCACATATGCTTGAATATCTTTTGAAATTACCGCGCCTGACATATTTATTAAATATTTTAAATAATTAGTTTCATTCGACACTACTGTTATTAAAATGCTTTTTTTTCAAGGAGTCTAAGCTAATATTTTATTTGACATTGAACCGTTTATTATGTTTTAGCAATATGCGTGTATTTAATATTTTCTTAACGTTTTAATGTTAACGTATGCAAAAGAGTAAAAACTTTGTCAACACTTAAAAAATGTAAGTCGTTGCATGAATAGACCCTACTCCATAACTTATAAGACAATGCGATGCTTTTAAAATACAAGGCATGTGGTGATGTTATTAGAATTTATAACGATGACGAAATGACGGGCGGACTGACACACTACCTGACCGCTTCTATTACAGATATACATTTCTTATTTTCAAAGCACTACGATTTAACATCTTGCTATAATATCACAGGGTGACTGCATCCCACTGGATTGTTCAGCTGGTAAAGTATTGCACAAAAGAAATTGTACAACAGCTTTTGAACTGATCAAAGGTCTGAGTTATATTTTAAATATGATATTATACACGGGATCAGAAGATAACAAATCGTTATTGAATAAACTGAATTACGTGCTATTACAACACCTGATCGACAACATAAATAGCAGGGTAAGACTATCATAATGAAAACCAAAACATGTAATTAAGCAACCATGATTACCCAATACACTTAAAAATAACATTTGTGTTTGTATGTGGGTGTATGTTTATTTGAGTGTAGGTGTGGATGTGGGTTGTATGTGTAATGTCGTGAATGATAGTGTAAGTAAAATCCAGTTAGTGCTTGTGATTTCAATTTAAAATTTACCTAGGAAATGTTTTTCCATTAAGTTTTGATACATATTTACTCAGATTGACAAAGTACTAAAGAGGTACGCGTTATTCTACATGGCAGAAATAAATAGTTTAGTGGCTACTCAACTCGGATCAGTAGGAGACTTCAACATTACTTCAGCCTTGACTCTTTGGGCAAGCTTTAAAATCATATCTAACCAAAATTTCACCAGAGACGACTTTGAGGACAGAATTTTAAATGAAGAAATATTATATAATTATAATTTTACAATTGAAGTAAATAAATCATTGACTTTAAAATTATATTCTATGAACTCGATTGGTGATTCGAAAAATTGTTCACATTTTAATTCAAAAGAAACAAAAGATCGTTTAGCCTGCTGGGAATTTCATCAAAACATTTCGATTGTTGAAAATGAAAATGAAAATTATTACATAGACTCGTTTATTAACCTCAAACGCACGTTAACTTGCAGTTTTGTGCGTTTTCAAAAGTCCTATTACGAACTGGATTTCAAAGACAAAGATATCCCACCAAATCTAATGTTGACGGTTTATCTACAACCAACAAAGCTGATCTTCACAAAGAGATCTGATCTGAACATGATGGAGATAGATGAAGATGGCGAGTTAAAGATTTGTGTTGAGCTTCTGGAACAAAAGGTGAAAGAGATGAAACGTAACGAACACTTACTGCATGAAAAACATTCATCTTGGGACGTAGCTTATTGTTTAACACTGACCTGTGTTACAGTTTCCATAGTTTGTCTTATACTGACTCTGGTAACGTACGTGCGTTTTCCTGTGCTTAGAAATATTGCAGGCAAGAACACGATGTTTTTATGTTCCAGTCTACTATCGGCCCAGACTTCATTACTGACCAGCTCACATTTGTAAGTTATTTTGGTATTATTTTGTATCTGCAATATCGTATCACTAATATATAATTGGTAATGAACACCATTTTTGGCTTTCATTTTTTTTATTTATAAAGAACCCCTCCAAGTATTCTGTGCACCGCCTCTGGAATCTCCACCCACTTCCTCTGGCTCTGGATGTTGTCCTGGAGCTTCACCTGCAGCTACCACATGTTTCAAATCTTCACGTCCAACGCACCAAACTATATCACTCCCCACTCTGAAAGACGACAGCTCTACAAAAACGTGTTAATGTCGCTAATAATGCCCTCAGTTGCCGTGTCTATGGTGGTCACTTTCTCATACGTCTACACACAGGGGCGGGTCATTGGTTATGGTCACCTGACGTGCTATCTAGATTCTCCAATTCTAAATGGTATGTTTAGTAAATAGAAAAGAATATAAATATTTAAACCACATTGATAAAAAGCATATTGACGTTGTACGCTTAGCACTAAATCAATTTGAAGTAGGAATAAAATTACAAATTTAATGTCAATACAATAAACATTGTAAAATCTGCATTTATAATTTTGTAAACATTCTATTTTTCTCGCCAGGTGTGACCTTTGTAGGTCCTCTCATTTTGATTACAACAAGCAACGTCGTCTTCTTTGGTATCACAGTTTACAAGATACAGAGCACCATAAATCTTCAGTCTGCCGAAACTTTCAGAAAAGACAATCAGCATCACATCTACGTTTACGTCAAGCTTTCCTTCATGACTGGAGCATTTTGGACATTGGCGATCGTAGCGGAATCAATAGATAACCAAGTATTAAGGTGATTGTTGTACAATTTGTAGCCTTTCAACTCAATTTAGAACTAGCATATAATATGTAAATTCAAATGAAATTGAAAAATCAATTTAGTGTAACCTTTATTTTCGAGAGGAGTACACTCTTGAAATTCGTTATATATATATATATATATATATATATATATATATATATATATGTATATATATATATATATATATATATATATATATATATATAGTTAATGCAATCTTTTGTTCTGATAAAAATCTATCAAGAAACTGATTTTATTTTTGTGTGATTAAATAAATAAAAGACAATAATTAAGTTTTCTTTCCTCTGTAGGTTAATATCCATCATTTTAAATGGATTACAAGGTGTCGCCATATTTGTATCTTATGTCTGCAACAAACGAGTCTTCAATCTCTACTGGAATCCTAGGGGCCGCAACTCCACGATGGTCTCCGAGGTTGAGAGAAACAAATAAAACAATTCATGAAATAATTTCCTACTATGGAAGAAATTTGAACAGTAAAATAAACCATGCTACTATGAAAAAGAAAGTAGTTTTGTGTTTTGGAATTAACAAACTGAAGCATTGGTATCTAGAGTAAAGTTGTTGTACGTTTTCTATATTTAATTAGTAGTTTGTTAAGCTGTTAATGTGTTGTTTATTCTTGTGTGAAATAAATTTTGGTATATTATTTTCTATATTTTCCTTTCCTGCTACTATTCTTTTCTCTGAATTTCTAAAAAGCACTATGAGTACATTCGTGTCATTTAATTTCTAAGTCCTTATTACCACATTTTTATATTTTTTCTCTTTTAAGGCTCTTTGTGTAATTTTAGATAAAGATCAAATTAAACGTTTTAAACATTTCACCGACAGAGTATTTTATTTATTTCTTTTAATGTTTTTAATTCATTTGATGTTGTAATCAACAGTTTGGAAAGTCGCCATATATTACGCTTTGTATTTAGGTGCGTTAAATTTACAAAACAGAACTGTGAGACACATAAATTTCAAATGTGATGACAGTATAGCTCACAAGTTTGATATTACAAAAAAATTCAAAATATGCCAGATAAAATGTGTTATTATCTAAGCCGTGATTCAAAAGGCTGGTTAAGTAGAGTGTACCTGTTTCTGATTTCTCGGCATAGCAAAGGATAATTTGGTCAGCACTTTGAAAGCCGGGTTTTCTTTCCATTACAGGAGTCCAGGTGAGTCAAAGGCTACCTAAGACCACTAGTCCAGGATCTGCACTCGAGACAAATGGGCCAACAATCGAACTTTCATTCAAATTACGCAAAATCTAAAGAAATGAAAGCATTTTCTAAAATGAGAACCCAGTTTGTTGCTTTGAACTTATTTAACGAGGCATGGGACATAGGATTCATCTGTTAATTGAATCCCAGAATAAGTGGAGCACCATTCAAGTCAAGGACACCATAGTTAATACGATGTCCTAGTTTTTAACTAATTTTAGTAAATTCGCGAAAAGTTTATAACTTAATGTAATAATATTTTAAAGATTTATTTTTAATAAATTAAATATCCATCTCTGTTTAAGATTTAGTCCATTTTACAAGCTTTTATTTAACTCACTTCCTATGTCGTCATTCGTCAGTCTGTCTAGATTGAAACGCCCGAGCGAAAATTCGGACACTTCTAACTGACAGATTTATTTCAACGTTGGCACGTGGGTCAAGAAATGAAGACAATGCAACATGAAATTAAATTTGACTTAATAGGATGCCTGATTAATTTTTTATGAATTAATTAATATTTTGTCCAAATTAGTAGGCTGTCTATCAAACTGTTCCGCGCCATTATACACGCGTCATCCCGTTCAATAGGGCGCCATAACGTTCAATAGGTGCGCAATGGTTTTTAGTCATGTAATTCTATTGTAAATAAAACATGTAAAACACTAAAAAAATAATTCATAAAAAACTTTTAATAACAAGCTTTTATGTAATAATGCACTAAAAAGTAGAAAATAAATTATACACTGCTATTTAAATAACTATAAAGAAAAGCGTGGATCACTTTAGTATCTATTGGATACCTTTACTAATGTTTAGAAAGTCAGTGTAGAATTTATTTTCTACTTTTTAGTGCATTATTACATAAAAGCTAGTTATTAAAAAGTTTTTAATGATTTTTTTTAACCTTTATAATAACGCATAATTAATAGAATACATCGAATATTTTACAATCATGGGTAAACACTAGTACTGTTTATAGAAATCATAATTTAATATAATTTTTAGCAATTGGCATACATTTATTTATATTAACGTTTATGTCATGTTGCATTTTCGTTGGGTCCCAATTTTTTTCCTAAGTTTCTGCGTTTTGAATCTATTATCCACGGACACCTGGCTCACTTAATAACTAATTATTACAAACACTTGTGATGAGATGTTTTGAGCGAAGTAGACGGACCATTATTTCTTTGGGGTTTTTTTGTGGTGACCAAAAATATTGAAACCCTGCACAAGACTCATACGTCAAGGGCAGTACTCTAGTAATTCTTGTGTATTATACAGAAATGTCCAGGGGAAACAATGCAATAATCTAGTAGTTATAGTATACAGGAGGAATATGCACAGGGGCAATACTCTAAACATCATCAAATTTCACTGCTCTTACATGCTTCTCCTGCTTTCTCGTCGTCAGAGACAGACACAGAAAAACTTGGACACGTTTTTTTTAAGCAAACAATAGAACAAAGAAAGGTGAGCCTATAATCCGAAAAAACCCTTTAACGTGAATGATACATCGATACATTGTATATTGTACGCAGCATGATTAACCAGGCGTCACAAACTAATATTGCAGACGGATCACATCCATGTATACACCACTTTTTGAGATTTCTGAGAAAAACAGCCAAGACAATGTCTCTAGTATATTTTTTATATTTTCATTTTTTGAGGTCAAGTTTTAAACAAATATAATATATAAACAATTTTATTATATAATATTTTTTGGGTATTTGTTTGTTTTGGTAACTAAAGCCATTGGGCCAACATAAAAAGATTTCTAATTCTAATATAGATCTATTTAGGAATCTCAAAACATTTTAATAACAAGCTTTTTATGTAATAATGCACTAAAAAGTAGAAAATTAATTATACACTACTATTTAAATAACTATAAAGAAAAGCGTGGATCACTTTAGTATCTATTGGATACCTTTACTAATGTTTAGTAAGGCACAGGACTGAGGTCAAAGAATTGTATAAACGTCACACATGAGTCATACATACAATTATAACCAATGACAGCGGCACCTCTAAAGATGTGGATATCCAAAAGGTGTTTGGTGTAACTAATTATGGAATCGATAATTCCGCAGAAGCTGTTTGATAATTACAATTGTAAAACTAGGTTTATAATAAATATGTTTCGTTACCTTAACTAATCTTGATATTATGGGGGACTTTCTTTTTGGTATATTACATCATTACACATATTACACATACTGTTATTGTATGGAAGACGGTACGTAATAGTTTATTATTATGCGCTCTTTTCCCAAATTAGAAATTCACACGCATTATAATAGCCTCGTATTGTCTATTGTACAGATAAATCGTGAATTAGATTTTTAAGACATTTACAAGGGGCGATAACCTCGCTG
Source organism: Physella acuta (assembly GCF_028476545.2). Classification (NCBI taxonomy): domain Eukaryota; kingdom Metazoa; phylum Mollusca; class Gastropoda; family Physidae; genus Physella; species Physella acuta. Next base: position 855,965 of record NW_026731839.1, on the reverse strand, counting down.
ACCTAGATGCTTCTTAAGTCATGCACGTAACTTATTTTAATATAAAATAACAAGGTTAATGTTTTCTTTGTTTGGTACGTTCGTTATAGATCAATTAGTGCTATTTGTTGTTAGAAATATGTAATGGATATCGTTTATGATCACTGGAAGATTTCACACAATGATATCGTTTAACATTTCATTTTTGTTGCATTTTGTTTTAATTTATTTTTTTTTTTGTTTTTCATCAACACAAATATGGAGTAGATAATTAACAGGTGTTAATGATATCTATGGATCTAATTAACTGAAATCAAAAGATGTGGAATATCAAATTCTATACTTATTACACTATCGGTAATAGAGTGTAATATAAACATTAGTTTATTAACGTTTCTGTTCAAAAATATAAACTAACCTTTTAAAATTTAGAATTACCATCAGATGATGCAAGTAGAAAAAAAAGTATCCATTAGCTGGGATTGTGAACTAGCAGGATCATTCTTCAACAATTCAGTTTTTACCTTTTTTAATTTAACACTGTGTTTGTGCTCAATTGTAGTTTTTTTTTTATGTAAACTTAAGTGTTTAAAACACTCTGGATCTTAAAAACTGATGGCTCGAAAAGTTAATTTTTATACGTTTAGGTTGTTTTATTATTTAATAATTTATAACCATTTCACGATATCCGACTCTTTCTATGGAGCAGCCATACATAAACGAAGTACTTACGTTACCTCAAAACTAACTACAGCATCATGGGACGTAACTGCGAACAAAAATAGCGACGGAGTAAGGGACTTAACTACAGTGAAAAGCGTCATCAACGCCGAGGAACGTACCGAAATGGAAAAATCTTCCGAGTCGTTTGTCCCAGGTTACTCGTACCAGTCAATGCACGGTGAATCTACTTCAACAAAAGTCGGCTTCGAATTTGAGTCTCAGGGGAAATTTCTGACATTAATCCAGCTTGGCATGAAACGATCACCGAAAAGATCTTTAAGATCAGTGCGTAAATCGCAGTTTACAATTCATAGTGGTATTTCTCAATTCAACAGCAGCTACATGCTACCTGTTGACTATCAACAGAGTTACTGCCCATTACGATGTAACCACAACCAGACTGTGAAGATGTACTCAGCGGAGAAATGTTACGTCCCTTATTGTCACGCCTGTAGCTGTGAGAGACCGGCTTGTGAGATCTACGACAACTGCTGTCCTGACGTCACGGACACCTACTACCACATAATTGAAAACAAATCTGAACCGCAACACAGCTTTGAAATTCCAACTCCATCGAATGATGAAACAGTACGTTACAGCCCAATTTTGACGTGCGATGAGAAATTCTCCGACAGACCGGTGCTGTATATCCACTCCTGCCCACCTGAGTACCTAGGGGACTTTGTGCGGGAACAGTGTGAGCAGGTGGCGGCTCCTGATGCTCTCACACTGCAGAGATTCACTCACGTGACGAACCAGTCCACCGGAGTCCTCTACTGGAACATATTTTGTGCTGCGTGTCACAGGGTCAATCTGGTAATTTTATTTTGATTTACCGTTGAGTGAAATGTTCTTTAGTTAGAAAAAAAAAACGTTTTACTTAACCAATTTGGTTTTTCAAAACCAATTTTTATTTCAAAGTGTTTAATTAGCTTTTTTAGAATTAATTTCTTTATAAAGTTCTATTTTTATATTATTATTTTATATTTTTATTTCAACACCTTTTACCGAACTGATTTTTTTCAAACTTGACCAGCCTTGATTTCAGTTCAATGTGACCTAATTAGATGTTTAATTTTTTTTCAGGTATTGAAATATTTTTAATGAAAAGTACTAATTTACGTGTTTTAAATCGACTTCTTATTTATAACAATTACTTTCTTCGTTAGGTCAGTGATGTTATATTCAACTAAATGGTATTCTGATTATTGTTTTAGCAGCACAATAAATTCTTTTTTTTTACAAACTAAAAATATAAAATTTTATTTTTGTGTACTTGCCTGTACCTTTAATCCATGATTAATTACGGTTTTATTTTTACATATTATTTATGAATAATTTCATTCAATGAATAACATTACAGGTGAATTCTCTGCCTATACATATCAAATGCAAACATTTTATGAACGTGTACACTGAAACAGAACTTGTACATCTACTGAGAGCCGCGATAAAACATTGTGTCGTCGTTCACATCACAGATGGTCTTGAACATAAAACATCTTGTGTTGATACAAAGCCGATGTGAGTAGGCCTATTTTCTTCACTTACTGTGGGCGTGTTTCTTCTTCTTCTGCGTTCTTAAATGTTAGCGTTGGAAGAGATTTCACCCAACACAATTAAGTATACTTGACAACTTGTTATGCGCCATAGAGACCATTTAGCACCCCTCAGCATTACCGAATCGACCGCGACCTTGATGCACACTGCTTACTTTTCACCATTGCGATACTAAGACTATCAGTCATAATTTATAATTAATATAAAATCGAACTACAAAGTAAAAGTGGGAAAATGGGGGGGGGGGGAGTCTTACGGTTTTGCCATAGTGGGCTGAACCACTTAACCACACATTTTGGTCCAATACTGCTTTTATTGATTTATTATGCCATCATCGACTCATACAAAAGTATAATTAAGTATAGCTTATATATTTAAACACCGCGTTTACACTTGCGTCGTGTATACTTTACATGTTCTGTGGAAAACATGTTTTCAGAAAACATTTACTAGTTGCGAGTTGTTTTGTCTGGACATATATAGTAGACATATATAGTATATATAGTATACATGTGTAAACGCGATTTAAATCTTACGTTAGGTTCACTATCAACTTTTTCAACTTATAGAATCTAAATTATTAGAAGTCTACTAATCAAATTTACAATGTAAATAGCCACACATGTTGTATATTTATGAATTTGTACTTCCCAAGTGTGATTTTTTTTCTACACGGTCATCTTATTTTCCTATGTAGGAAGTACACCGACAGCTGTAACTCAACTAGTACAAAATGGAAGTATAACCAGGACGTAGCTACAGCATGTCAAACGCTGAACAAGACAATTCATAAAGTCTTTATTACAGCCGCGGACATGCCGGGTGTACTGTATAAAAATATTTTCTGTGCTATGTGCAACATGGTGAGTAATTTATCCATGTAAGCAAAGCAATGTGCAATAATGTAGGTAGCATGTAAGACCTTGATTGGGGCTGGTTATTAGACATATTTTCTTCAACCACCACCCTCCTTATTTCTTCTCCTTTAATATCTGGTGAGTAAATTATTTTATTAAAACCCGACTTTATGAAAGCAGCCTTTTTTTCATTTATAACTCGAATATATGTTTCCAGCTAATGTTGATTGTGTAAATCATTTGGCCTCAGTCTCCCAAAACAGCAGAACAATTATTTTTACAGTATGTCACCTAGTATGTCGATACCCTTACAGATAACAGACCACTTTCATCTTACATCCTACAGTTAAACAGCTTTCACATTTACATCTTGCCGCCATATACCATCTTCTTCAAATTGCATCTCTACAAAACGTTTGATGTATTGAGTATAATTTATTAATGTTACTCAAAAGGTTTTTGACTAACGTTCTAAATTTTAATAATGTCAACAGGACAACTTTCCAGGTTATGGTCAATGTCTACAAACAGAAATGAATCACTCGATTGACACAAGTCAACCGGTTGTAAGTATACTGTATCATCATTTCCCATTCGAGCACAAGAAACAGGGGGCAGATGAAGCAGATGAACTCAGAGGCCACAGCATATGAAAGGATAGTGTGGTCAGCACTATGCCTAGCCGCCTGTGTTTCCCTAACGTAAGTTAGGTACTCGCCAGGGCTGGGTGGACTCGGGACATTCCATTGATATGAACCCCAATCGAAGAGAGTTTTGGGTTAGCTCTCTACCGCTAGGCCACGCAGTCCCATATCGAAAACAAACCCAAATCCAAACGCAAACACAAACCCAACCACACACGCAAACACGAACCTAAACACAAAGAAAACACAAACGCCAACAAAAAAGCAAACACAAACGCAAAACCTTTCAATTTATTTTGGCGCCTCCTAAGGTCGGCGCCCGGGGACATATGTCGTCCCCCCGCCCCCCCCCCCTCGCTACGCTACTACGTTAAAGAATATAGTAAAATTTCTTATCCATAATTATCGCACTGTTTAAAACAAAAGTATGCACCATAGCGCTCAGAGGATAGCCCAGGGCTCCAAATCGAACCTTGCCGGGGCGCCGGCGGACACGCCTGTTTCAATTTAGTGAACGACTATAATACCCCAAGCTTAACCGCAACAGGAAAGATAGAATTATACATAGAGGACATTTAGGAGCGGCTTCTAAATTGTTATTGATTACTAATAAATTTTAGTAAACAGTATGTTCAGTGTATAAAAAAATAAAATGCAGTATTTAAAATATCTGTTTTACATACTACATTGCAATTCATCAATCCATACGAATTATGTTTTTTTTCCAACACCAAATCACTGCAATTAAAAAAAATTCCCCGATGTAATGGTTTTTTTAAAGGGAAATAATTGTATTTTCCTATTTTATCAATTAGTGCTTAAGAACTAAATGAAAATAATTTTCAGACACAATTAAAATTTTCGGGAAGGGTGATACATTTTCTTTCATTTTGTTAAATGCCCATGCATGAAATTTGTTTTATAACACCTTCAATATTATTTTTTAATCATTAATTTAGATAATGAGCGCTTTAGATATATTACACTATTGCGATCACGTCTATTTTTTACTATATGCCTTTGTCATCACGGGTCCGCCCGCCACATGCAGAATTCAACTTTATATATTACTAGAATACCCGTCATCCGTTGGATAACTGTGGGTTTCGGGGGTCATCCATCAAAAAACATCACGTCTGTCACTCAGAGGCATAGCGAGCCTTCCCGGCGCCCGGGGACAAACTTTTCGATTTTAACCCCCCCCCCCCTCCAAGATTTCGATTTTCAACTCCCCCCCTCAAGCTTTTGATGTGCCCCCCCCCCCCCCCCCCACTCAAACTTTCGATTTGAACCCCCCTCAACCTTTCAATTTATTTTTCCAAACCATTTTGACGCCCCAACATATGTCCCCCCGCCCCCTCCCTTCCCCCCTCCACCTCCCCCCGCCTCCCCTTCCCCCCCCCGCCTCCCCTCCCGCCCCCCCCCCCCCTCCTCGCTACGCTACTGCAGTGTCACTTATCGTCACAAAAACAGACCCCACATTCAAAAATATGTTTCTTATCTTTTAAAAACACCGAAAACACCGATTTCGGACTATCCCTTCATATACTGACGTCACATGTGACCTACTCAACTCTACTTCACCTGCCCAGTGTCCCGCCAAGTCTCAGACAACATGTTTTTATCGTTTAAAAAACGATTCCAGCCGAGCATGTCTCTGACCACACTATCCTTTCATATGCTTAGGACAAAGAAACAGATGAACTCTACTTCACCTGCCCTGTATCCTGCCAAGTTCAGATAGGCAACTTTATCATTCACATCTAAAAAAAAAAAAAATTGAAAAAAAATATCATTGACATATTGGTCTATAACCTGTGCCACCCACATGAGAGCGGGCTACGCTACCAACTTAGCTATTTACTCGTGACGTCACAAATGAATTTTTATACTATACTTTTGAGTCTCCGCGCATAGATCTAGATCTAAGTCTAGTAGTAGTTACTTTCAAATTAAATTTAATCTTAAATTAGCCAAACAAAGATTTATATAAAATAATTAAGGCCTGAAATAGATTCTAGATGTATTAAGGCCTGAAATAGATTCTAGATGTAGAATTTACATTAAGTCTAGATCTAGAATTTACATTGAGTCTAGTGACCTAGATCTAGGCTAGATCTAGATCTAGGCTAGATTCAAAACTTTCCTTCGACAGCTGATCTTTAGATCTAGAGAAATTTATTGTAAAACTAAATGAAAAAAGACAGTTTAAAATTGATATAAGTGTTGGAACGTAATAAATACAGCAAACGGACGTATTGTTAAAGTTATGACCGACAGAAAATTAGAATTAGAACGCGTTAAACTTTTGAATGGGAACACAATTTTCTTCGATAGACGCCGCCATTTTATTGTACTAAAGAGTAAACAAAAACCTGTGACGTCACTGTTTCCGTGGAGTCTAGTGGCTTTTCAAATCTTTTTTAAAAAATTGGGTTATTCTGCGTATGAATAAATCAATAAATTAATTAACGTCTTTAAATAAATGTGTGATTAACAGTCTGTCTTAAAACAAAATTTTTTCTCTACCTACATACTATTTTACAGCTTTCCACGATGAGTGCAACCATGCGAGATAGTCAATCAGGCAAACAAACAAACAAACAAAAAAACAAACAAAAAAATAAATATTCAAACATGTAAACAAACTTGACTTTTAGTAGTATATAGATATATATATATATATATATATATATATATATATATATATATATATATATATATATATATATTCATTTCTACTCTTTGTACAAAAGGTTTTATAACAATACATCCCACGCAAAAAAGCTAGTCAAAATACATTTTAGAATAAGTATATATGTCAAATTTAAGACAAAATACCTTAAATTAAATCTCAGACAAAATATCTCAGACAAAATATCTCTAACAAATATCTCTAACAAAATATCCTAAATAAAATTTCTTACAAAAAAATATCTCTTTGAGGAATTTTCACGATGTATAAGACAAATACTTGTGTACAGTTATTATAACATTAAAATTGTTCCAAACAGATCGTTTTTCCTTCCACTGTCCTCGAGTACAAGAACGAACACCCGCCTTTGTCTCAACTCCTCCAGGTAATGCCCAAATTTCCAAAACTGTTTACAGAAGTTAAAATGAACACACGCAGAAACTGCAGCGGCAACGAATGGACGTCACCGAATGTAAGTTTGCCTATGTTTATTATCTACCTCATGCGTCTTATTCCTAACCCTCCCCTAAATCAATACAAAACAAAAATATATTTATAAAAGCCATATTGTATTAAATATTTACACATAACTTCACTATAAACACATCAATCTTAAGATTCTGTACCAAAAAAAATTAACAAAAAACGTTTTAATAACAAGTCTTATTGTAATAATTCATTAAAAAGTAGAAATATATGATTTACTTTAAATGCGTAATAATACCTTACTATTTATATAACTATAAAGAAAAGCGTGGGTCACTGTATTATCTATTGCAGTGGTTCCCAACCTTTTTCGAGTGGCGACCCCCTTTTATAAAAATTAAGTGACCCGCGACCCCCATAGAATTAAAAAGCCGAAATTAGTATGAAAATTAATAAGCACTAAAATAAGATTTTCTAGTAGACTTTCAATATGAACTACTCTTGTTAACTGTTTTAATACCATGAGTAAAATTGCATACTATTCAATAAACATTCGCGGTTAATTTTTTTTTAAAGTATTTTTTTTTTGTTAACGCCAACCTATGTCATTATCATTATCTTAATTTTGTTTTTAATCGAAAAATAGTGTTCAAAATAAAAATATTATACTGTCGAAAAGTCAATCAATTTTACGTTTGGATATAAATGGTTAATACTACACCAAAATTGTGTCTGAAGTTTTTCATCTTACGCGGAATCATTCTACAAATCAAAGAATTCATCTTGTAATTCATCGGGTATGCTGGCAACATCAAGGGAAGAAGAGAATGGATAATGCGTCAATGCAGATTCTTTTTTTTTCAGCTCAGAGAAATACCGCTGCAGTTCTTTTTCAATAGATTCAAGATGCCCAGGAATTTCTTCTTTCAAACTTTTAATTATCTCACAATTAGATTCATCTACCACACTGCAGAGTTTCTCAAATTTACAATATTTCCAAGATTTATTTTCTTCGCCGATTTTGCAGCTTTGATAAAAGCTCCGAGATTATCATGGAAAGTGATAATATTCGTTCATTTTCCCTGAAGCTTCAGGTTATGCTTATGTTGATGTTCGAACACATCTGCTAGGTATGATACTCTCTCCAACCACTCTATGTCGTTTTAATTATACAAAAAGGTCTTGTTTCCTTTGCATTTCCAAGAACAATTTGATTTCAGATTTCAATTCAAAAACACGATTCACAACAATTCGTTTGACAACCAACGCACTGTAGTGTAGAAGAGCAGAACCTCGTGATCTTTATTCAGGTCTTTGCTCAGTTCTTTGAAGGCTCCAGATTTTATATAATTTACGAATTATACTAGAAATGGAGTCCTGATGGCGATTGGTGAGGGCAGTGGTTAGGGAGCTAAATCTTTTCTGCATTCTGAAAGCCCGATTTTGACCTAAACATGGATGGTGCACCATCCGTACAAACCCTCACAGCCGTTTTAACCCATTTTAATCATCCAATTTAAAAAAACGTATTTATTTTCTCCATGCTATCTTCACAAAAGAGCAACTCTTCTTTACTATCATCTGAATAAATATAGACACAGACCAGCAACTGCGAACACGAACTCGCGTCTGTTGATTTATCAACTTGAAAAGCAAACAATGGTGAAAGCTAAATTTCAATAAAAATGTGTTATTTAACATCTACGGACATGTAAGAATTAACTTCACCATCTTCAACATGCAGCGTTTGATGAGATTTTCTCCTATTGTGGTTTTTTTTTTGCTTGGCATTTTCTGTCGCGACTTCATGTGATACTTGCACTAATGCTGTGTTTCCTTGGTGAAAACTTCCTGTTCGATCAAGTCTCTGACGTTTGCAACTAGCTTCATACCGACGAAAGAACTCCATATCTTTTTTGGTGTGTTTCGAATGACTCGTGTCAAATGACGTTTTAGTTTTGAAGATTTCATAAACTCGTGACTGAGAACAACTTTGTACAGTACGCTTTGCTTCTTCTCTATTCCCTTTCCAGTGATGTTAGTAAAGCCGAATTTAAAAAATTCTTCTAAATGTTTATGTTTTGTTTCAAATTACTAAGGTTTAGTATACCAGTTGGCGAACCCCCAGAAAGCCCTTCGCGACCCCCAGGGGGGTCGCGACCCCCAGGTTGGGAACCCGTGATCTATTGGATACTTTTATTAATATTTATGAAGTGACCTTTGATAGAGTTTAAAGTTTTTTGATAGTATTGTTTAAAAATATATTTTAAGAAAACCATTTATTTTCTGATTTTTAGTGCTGTATTATATAAAAGTTTGTTATTAAAACGTTTTTTATGCATTTTGTCAGTACTTTAGCATTTTTTATACAATACAGTTTCATGACTATAAAGTTTAGCGCACAAAACGAACATGAAATTGCGCGTACAATAGTGCGGAATAATAGTAGGCCCTTATGGTATTTAGTAAATTTAAATTAATTCATAAAAATAATTAGACAACCAATTAAGTCAAATTTGATGTCAGATTGCATTGTCTTGGGTCTTGACCCACGTGCCAAGTTTGAAACGAATAGGTCAGTTAGAAGTGCTCGAAATTTCGCTCGGCAGTTTTTAATCTATGACTGACGACAAACAGACAGAGAAAGCAAGTTAAATAAAAGATTGTAAAAACTAACCTAACTAGAGAATTGCAAAAATTTAAAGCTATTGATATCATTTATAATTGCAGGGTAACTGCGTCGTACTGTTGTGCCCACCTGGAAAAGTAGCCAACAACACAACCTGTACAACATCTTTACAATTCTTCACGGGACTTAGTTACAATCTACAGATCGGACTTGTCAACGAAGCAAAAGACGATAACTATTTAATGAAAAAACAGAGATTGCTATCATATAATGATCTAATGGATAAAATAGTTAGCAAGGTATGTCAGATATATATTCTAGTTTAAGGTAAAGTTTCTATATTTCTTCCATTTCATTACCATCTAGATTAATCTAGATCATAGCTTAAACTTGAAAACTGCAATAAATATGGAATGGGTTATTGAAAACAATCTTGATTTATAGTATTCCGGTGGCATTTTTATTTATAAAGCAATTATCCCGTATTTTCACTACTGTATAATTTATCCTAAAATATAAGCATGCAAATAAATGCTTATGTTTACCATGTATTCGCAAATGTATAGAAAAAAACAACTAGCAAACATAATTCTATAAGTTTACTAAGTTTATAATGTATTATGACACACATGTGTTTTCTGTATACAAATAACATCTTTTCCTGTTCGTGCCCAAGACACATGGGGCAGATGAAGTAGAGTTCATCTCTTTCAGAGACTTCGGCATATGAAGTGATAGTGTGGTCATCACTATGCCCAGCCGACTTTGTTTTCCCTCACGTGAGTTAGGTACAAATTAGAGCTGGGTGGACTCATATATAAATAATAATAATAATAATTTAATTTACAACGGTACAACTTGCAGACTCATTGACCTTTTTCACGTTGGTCGTAGTGGTTTCCAATATCAACATATTTTTACTTTCTCGTATATACGAAGTATAGAGAAAGTCTTGTAATCGTGCACAAAAATCACATTAAATTTGAACAGTTTTCACCGTTTTACTCCTCAGTCCTTCATCACATCCGGGATATAGAAGACTTATTTTAATCGAGCAAAAATTATAAACTCAGATATATAAAAATTTTGGCGTTTTATGCGTAATGGAGTTGGAAAAACTGGATTATCCAATTCTGTCCGTGTGTGTCCGTGTGTAAACACGATAACTTGAGTACCGTTACAGCTAGGTTGATGAAATTTCATATATAAGTATTTTATCAAAATCGTAGATCCGTATCAACTTTTGAGCGATTTCCGATAACCGGAAGTGGTACTTTTTCTACTTTGAATTTTTCAAAAGCCTATAACTTGAGTTCTATTTCAGATAGATAAATGAAATTTGATACGTAAGTAGAAGATCTAATTCTCTACCTTCTGTCAAATTTTGAGTAATTTCAGTTTATCGGAAGTACTTATTTACGCTACTTCCGATTTCTCAAAAACGCATGTAAATTTATAAAGTACTAATAATATTGCGCACTATTATGCACATCTTTATTTAGCGTTCACTTGGTGTGCATTTCTTTTTTCTACGAGATTATATTCTATATTTAAAAATTTGAGTATTTAAAATGGATTAAAATCATGTCTAGAAGTCTATATCCCAAGTTGCCATCCCCCGTAGTGTTATATTAGAATATTCGAGAAAGTTTAGGGGAGATCACTCCCGGTTTATTTTAATTATAATTTAATTATTAAAGACATAGCGGTAAAATATAATTAAACTTTTATACGTATAATTATTAATTACTTTTTAGATTGACGACATATTAACTCCCTACGCTGTCCATTACACAGCTAACATAACTATGCTGATGTCAGATAGAGTAGGATTAGTGGGAGACGTCTATATAAAGTCCGCCCTCACATTCTGGGCAAGCTATTACTTTGTATCAAGTCACAACATGACCAGAGATAACCTGGAGCGTCAAATTTTAGACGACCAAACATTCAATCGGATAAATATCACAATTACAGAATCTGTAAAAATCAAATTAGTGCCGTTTTATGAAATCGTTAATCCTAGAACCTGCTCCTTATTCAACTTCAGTGAAAACACTTCAGGAATAAGATGCCACAGTATGCAACGAAACAGAACTTTTGTTGAAAACAAAAACAGAGCGTATTATTTGGACTCTTTTATAAACCTTAGACGAACCCTATCATGCAGGAGTGTGTGTTTCGATAAGTCTAATTATTCTCTGGAGCTTAAACAACAAGACATCCCAGTGACCGTCAGAGTGTCTGTTGATTTCGGCGTCACCAACGTTACATTCACGAAGAGCTCCGAGCTGAGCATGCTGGAGATTGATGAACACGGAGTTTTGAAGGTGTGTGTTGAGCTTCTAGACCAAACCTTGCAGAACGGAAACGAAAATTCTCATCCGGAGATAGCAAATGACATTCTCGACGCGGTGCATCTGCTGACGCTGGTTTGTATGGTGGCGTCCATGATCTGTTTACTGCTGACTCTGATAACGTATATAAAGCTGCCGACACTGCGAAACACTGCCGGAAAGAACACTATGTTTTTGTGTGCTAGCCTTTTTCTGGCCCAGGGATCTTTGTTGACGAGTTCACATTTGTGAGTTAAACGGTTTTAGTTGTTTGTTTTTTGTTTTTTTTTTAATTGTTGTTTTGGTGTTTTGCTGCAAACAATTTCGTATTTTTTTAAACAATTTTATACTCTATTCTCAAGACTTTTACAGATCCCTTTATTCACATTTTAAATGTTACTTTAATAATTATGTTTTGCATAATCTATTTTTATATAATGTTTGAATAAAGAACCCCTCGAAGCATTATGTGCACTGCCTCTGGAATCTCCACCCACTTCCTCTGGCTCTGGATGTTGTCCTGGAGCTTCACCTGCAGCTACCACATGTTTCAAATCTTCACGTCCAACGCACCAAAGTGTATAACGACACAGTCAGAAAGACGACAGCTCTACAAGAACATCATCAGGTCTCTGGTACTGCCCACACTAGCCGTGGCCGGGGTGATCATTTATTTTTCTGCGTCTACCCAGGGGGACAGGATTGGTTATGGTCACGTGACTTGCTATCTGGATTCGCCTTTGATGAACGGTACGGTAAAATTATATTTTTATGGATAGATATGGGTATACATGGTCGCTTTAATGTGATATATGAATGTTTAAAGTTCACCTTTGCTGAACGGTACGGTAAAATTATATTTTTATGGATAGATATGGGTATGCATGGTCGCTTTAATGTGATATATGAATGTTTAAAATAGACCTACAGTGCAAGGAAGACTATAAGACATTTTGATGTTATTTTTATTTTATAAAGCTTAATTAAGTTATATAATGAAATTATGATGCAAAATAAGTCGGAGACAAAATCTATTCAAAAGATGGGATGGTAGATTAAGTACAAGTAATATAGTTTACCTAAACAATGTGTTTAGCAAAAATTATTTAGTCTATCAAATCAATGATGCTCCTAACAAAGTTGTTACTAGAATCTACATAGTAAACAACCACAAATTTAGTAAGATAAAAACAGGTGAGAGAGATTTTTAACGTTTTTGTTTTCTTCAGTTATCACATTTGTAGGCCCACTCACCTTGATCACGGTATGCAACGTCATCTTCTTTGGAATAACCGTTTATAAGATCCAGAGCATTGTAAATCTTCAGTCCGTCGAAACTTTCCGAAAAGACAACCAGCATCACATCTATGTTTACGTCAAGCTGTCCCTTATGACTGGAGCATTTTGGACATTGGCTATTGTAGCGGAAACAGTTGACAATCAAGTTTTAAGGTGATAAAAATATATATATATATATATATATATATATATATATATATATATATATATTGTGCCCGTCCCCGCGTGTTGACGCGGTCTCAGAAGAAAGCCTGAAGAAATATTTTAATAGGGTTGCATCAATGCGTTACTTATCTTATATTCTGATACGTGTGCCCTTGTTTTCTAAAACTGAGTTATTTAAATGTAAAAAATGCCTGCGCTATATCATATTTGTCGGGGCACTGTTTTATTTAGGGTTTGCTGTATGAAAGCTTTTAATGTATGTTAATCTCGCTCCGTAATAGTGAAGTAGAACACTCTTCGGCGATAGCCAAGTGTCACGAACGTAGATGAGCGCTCTCGGGGGCAGCCTGTTACACGATCGCAGGGTCGCCCCGTTCCTGGCTCGATTTTATCGTATGTCATATACCGCCGTGTCAATATTGCATGGTGTTTTTTAAAGCTAACGTAGACGCCATAGTGCTCACATGATAGCCTGGGGTGCCATCTTATCCATATTATGTCGCCCTGTTTAAAAGCATATGATTCGCCATAGCGCTCATGGGAAAGCCCTTGGAGCCAAAAGCATTCTGTGGAACGCCTGATGTCGTTCCTGATTCGATTTAGTAAAAGACGATAGCAACTCATTGTATCCATAACCTATCGAACGTTGGCGCAATAGTACTCATGGGAGAGCCCGGGGCGCCAAATCATCCCCAGCCGGGGCGCAGGGGAACGCACTTGATTATTGTATCACAACGTGTCTTTAGTGTATAGCCTTCACTTAAAACGAACATTGGCCGGCCAATATACTAAATACACTTTCAAGTTTAAGCGCTTCGGACTTTGGCCAGTACGTCCCGGCCAGTGCGCGCATTGGACGGCCAATGTACGATTTTCGTTCTTAGTGCTAATATCTTCGGGATTTGGCCAAGAGAGACGGCCAAGTCGGGCTTTGGGCGCACTTCGGGCTTTGACCGTAACATATATATATATATATCTATATATATATATCTATATATATATATATATATATATATATATATATATACATATATATATATATATATATATATATATATATATATATATATATATATATATATATATATATATATATATATATATATATATATATGTTGTATTTATTCTAAAAGTTCTTCACAAATCTCTACCCACAGGATAATATCCGTCATCCCAAACGGGTTGCAAGGTGTCGTCATATTTGTATCTTACGTGTGCAACGAGAGAGTTTTCAATATGTATCGAAATCCTCCAGGACTCGGCTCTAGATCAACAGTGATCTCAGTTACAGAGAGAAGCAGATCAGGACAACAGTTCTAAAACTATTAACCAGAAACGCAAAAAAACATGTTGATTAAGATGATATAGTGTCCTATTAAAATAAATTTTAATATAAAACAAACGCTTTTTGTTTTTAAATACCAATTGCCATTCATCAAATATATTACGTTGAAGCTGATTTTCTTATAAAATTACATCTTGGACTGATGTTGTTCTATCTTGCCTTGCATTTTAACATATAGTGTATAATTCCCTTCAAACAAAAACAAACAATAAATTAGAATTTAATTTTTTTTAATTCGTTTTTCTTATTATTTTTCTCTTTATGGGTCAAGTTTAGAAAACATTATTATGCTGAAATAAATAGTAACGTTAGAATTTTTAATTTGGTTAGTGTTTTGTGTTTGTGTGTGTGTGTGTGTGTGTGTGTGTGTGCATGTGTGTGTGCGTGCGTGTGTGTGGGGGGGGGTGCGTGCGTGCGTGCGTGTGTTTTTTTTTTAATTCTTTTTTTTAATAACCTCAGAGTTTATTTCAAGCAGGGGGCATATCACTCCTAAGCATGTCCACGCAGAGGCGTAGCGAGGGCGGGGCGGAGGGTGCGGACCGCACCAGGTGACACCATTTAGGGGGGTGACACCAAGCCAAAAAATTGCAAAATGTATAGAAGAAAATGCCTTTTTGTCAGATCCATTAGTGATTAATTAAAGTTAAATATTATTTTAAGTACAAATCGACATTATTACAAGAGTGGGATGGGGGGAGACGACAACATGAGGTAAACTTGCAAACTATATAAAAAAAACAATGCTACATTCAACTGTATTATTAACAGACTATAGATAAACATCGTTACTATTAAGTCTGCAGTGATTAAAGCTTATACACACATGTAAGCGTTTGTGGCATATATTTAAATTATAGGCTTATGTATGCCGACACATATATACACACATACACACACGTTATTTTTACTCTGGTGGCGTACATTAGGTTCTCTGTGTAAACTAAAGGAACACTGCAGGAAAGAACACTATGTTTTTGCACAGTATTCCCTGGTGGCCAGTTCACATTTGTAAGTTATTTACAAGACTTTTTGAAAAGTGAAATATTATTTTGAATATATCCCCACTTTAGAATCGGATGATTTTATGTCCACTTTAATTTTTATTGTACAGACCCCTTGTCACATCAATATATATATTGATATATATATAGTTGCCATCCCCCGTAGTGTTATATAAGGGAGATCACGGTTTATTTAAATGTCCATTTGCAATTTTTTTTTCCTTTTTTATGCTACCAATTTACCAATTTAATAACATGTCATGTGTACCTTGTAATGCTATTAATCGATAATTTTGTTAATTTTTATTACAAGGCCTAAATTTATAACATGTAGAACCTAGAAAGTGTTAAGAAAAAATAGTAGACCTATATTATATTAAACTTAGGATGGTTTGGCCTAAGCGGTAGAGCGCTAGGCTGCTAACCCAAAAGTCTCGAGATCGAATCCGGACCCAAGTCAGTAGAACGTCCCTGAGTCTAACTAGCTCTGATGGATATCTAACTCATGCTATGGAAAGTTAAGGCAGCTGGGCAAAGTGCGGACCACACCTCATAAAGGCTACACCATATTTTTTTTTTTACTTTTTAGTCCATTTTTTTCATATTTGTTTTTTGTGTGATTTGTATCTATATATATAATTCTCTTATTGGAGACTTTAGAAAACAAGCTGTAAGCTCTAGGCATATCGCAACCGCCCTCACCCCACATGGTCTGGTGAGCTGTGGTTCACGCTAAATGTTTACAATCGTAGAGCCGGGTTTAGTGACGCCTATTAGGGGCAGATAATTTAGTTTGAAACTATTTTAAATTTACGGAGCGGGGGGGATAACTAAGAGGAGGCTGCTGTCACTGGGTGGGGGGTTGGGGAAATGAGGGTTTTAGTGTTTTAAAGCAAATTTTTTTCAATGATAGCAATGGTACTATCAAATTCACAAATTATGAATTACTGAAAAGTAGAAAATAAAATTAATAGCGGCGTGTAATACGTTGCGGGTCGGCTCGTATATAATAAAAGCCAACAATGAACTAAACAGAGTTCAGCCTTGACATTACTCCGATAGACCGATCACTAGTTATTGTTTTTTTTTTGTTAATTATCTTGTTACCTCCCCTTTTATAATTGATATTCGCAATGTTTTAATTAAATTTAAATGACTAATTGTCTTTCTAATTAGATTTAAAAATTCAATATTTTTGTATTGCCAAGATCTCCCGCTGTGCCAAATTTCAGCTAAATCAGATAATAGGAGGTTGGTTAAAATTCCAGATTTGAAGAGCCGCATACACACATACTAAGCAAGCTAAATAACGCTCTTAATAACACCGAAATTAATACTCTATTCTAGCTGTTCTTAACCTTTTTAGAGGTACCGAACCCCACCAGCTTCATATGCGTGTTCAATGACGTATTGTAACAGGAAGAATAATACGATTTTCTTCAAATTCATAGCATAACTGTACTGACAAAATCCAATCGCAAGTCATATGAGTCGGGTGTCTTAATTTCCGCTAAACCCATAAAACTTACTGACCGAACACCTGGGGGTTCGATCGAACCCAGGTTAAGACCCACTTCTATGTTCTGTACACTCAAGTCATTAGACATTTTTTTCGTAACGCTGAATGAGTTCTGAAAACTGTGTAATTGACACTCTATTTGATCAGTAGTAACGTTCAATTTACTTAATAAAATAAACAATGATATCTTGTTACATATTATATTTATAATATTACTCAATGATACCGTTTTAAATTCTGCAGAGCTAACGAGTTGTTAATGAGTTGTTAATCAACTACCTAATGAATTGAAATCAAACATGTAGAATATCAAATTCTATACTGATTATAATTATATTTAAAAAATGTAATTAGCGTTTCAGTTTCAAAAAGGATAAATTAACATTTAGGAAATTTAGATATAACATGACGCAGGTAGAAATGGGTTTTTTTTCCGTCGAGATTGTGCACTAGAAACCAGATTTTTTTCTATTCTTTTTTTTAAAGATGTAATAATGTGTTTTTATGTAAAACTTAGTATATGAAAACATTCAAGATCTAAAAGTCTGATGGCTCGACAAGTTAATAATTTTATCCTTAGGTTGATTTTTTATTTAATTATTTATAACCATTTCACAATATCTTACTGTGGAGCTTCTTTACTTAAACACGGGACTAACGCCTCCTCAAAACCCAGAACATCATCATGGGACGAAACTGCATACAAACATAGTAGCGGGGTAAGGGACATGACTACAGTGAAAAGTGTCATCAAAACTGAGGAACATACCGAAATGGAAAAATCTTCTAAGTTGTATGTCCCAGGCTACTCGTACAGGTCCATGCGCGGTGAATCTACTTCAAGAAAAATCGGCTTCGAACTTGTGTCTCGATTGAAATTTTCGACATTAATCCAGCCTGGCATGAAGCAGTTACTATACATATCCCCTAGATCAGTGCATAATTCGCAGTTTACAACACATAGTGGTATTTCTCAATTCAACAGCAGCTACATGTTACCGGTTGACTACCAACAGAGTTACTGCCCCTTACGATGTAACCACAACCAGACTGTGAAGATGTACTCAGCGGAGAAATGTTACGTCCCTTATTGTCACGCCTGTAGCTGTGAGAGACCGGCTTGTGAGATCTACGACAACTGCTGTCCTGACGTCACGGACACCTACTACCCCATCGTTGAAAACAAATATGAACCGCAACAGAAACTTGAAATTCCAACTCCACCGAACGGTGACACATTAAGTTACAGCCCGGTTTTGACGTGCGATGAGGTATTCTCTGACAGACCGGTGCTGTATATCCACTCCTGCCCACCTCAATACAGTTGGGCTGTTGTGCGGAAACAGTGTGAGCAGGTGATGGCGCCTGATGATGTAACACATGAAACCTTTACTCACGTCATGGACCCGTCAACCCGGGTCCTCTACTGGAACACCTTTTGTGCCATGTGCAATGGAGTCAATGAGGTAATTTAATTTTAATTTATATTGTGTCTATTCGCCTTATATTTGAAAAAAAGGTCCGTTTAATTAATCGAAACATTTTTTTTAAGTAGCAATTTATTTATTTTTGTTTGTTTTTATTGAACTAAAGATTGCGTAAAAAACTTGTTTAGATGTATTCCGGGGGGTATGGTATAGGATCAATCACATGATAAGTAAACGATTTGAAATCATTTTAACCAGAAACTGTATCCATCGTCTCACACTCGTATAGTATAAAAATCGAGATCCCGATTTTAAATCCTGAGGAACAAAGGGCTACAGCTACACCTCCCAATCGAACAACGTTTTGAGCAGCTCTCTTCATTTACGCTCACGTAAGGATTTCCTTGGCCGACGTATTTTTCCTCTTTCCCCGGGGATTTCATTCTAATGCTTTCCTCTATTCTTCTCATGGTATGCCCTATCCATCCCCATTCACCAGATAAGAGTTAAATCTTGCAGACTGCCTATATCCATTGTGGAGAACTGATGATTCGGGGTTGTAAGTTCTTGACGTATTTAAAGAACGGATATTTCAAAACAAAATTTTCCGGATGTGCGTGTAGATATTATCTTACTACATGACATTAGATCCCTAATTCATACTGTGTTTACTATGCTACAATCTATAGCAAACAACCAGTGGCGTAGCGACCCTTCCCGGGGACAAACTTTCAATTTTCAATTTGCACCCCTTCCTCTAACTTTCGATTTGCACCCCCCCCCCCTCAAACTTTTGATTTGCACCTCTTAAAAGACTATTTAACACTCGAATTAATCACTTAATTAAGTGGAATTATCATTTTTCTCTATATATTTTGCTATTTTTTGCCTTGGTGTCACACCCCTAAATGGTGTCACCGGGTGCGGTCCACACACCCCGCCCCCCCCCCCCTCGTTACGCCTCTGCTAACAACGTGTAAACAAGATGGTAATTTAGTTGCAGTTTTGATGTCGAAAATGGGCGCCCAATTTATGATGCAAAACCTCTACAAATTATTATCTATAATTGACCTTGTGGAATTTTTTTATTTTACTTCCACTCAAGTATATATCATTTTTACAAAACCAAGATATATAAATTATTGTTTGTCTACTTGTCTACTCGTTTTAATGCAAGATTATAGGTTTTTCTTCACTGCTTATTTATGAACATTGACATACAATGGTTAATATTGCAGGGAAAAACTCTACCTGTACAAATCCAGTGCAAACATTTCATGAATCTGTACACTGAAACAGAACTTGTTCATCTACTGGGTGCCGCGGTAAAACATTGTGTCGTGGTTCACACCATCCAGGATTATCAACGCAGAACATCATGTGTTGATACAAGGCCCATGTAAGTATTACGTTATTCTATACAAGGCCTCTTTGTGTAAACGTTTACTGAGGAGAAGGGGGGTTCAGATTGTGTGACGTCACGCTTTTGCCTAGTAAAAACTATGTTAGAAAACAAATGTTAGCCGTTGTTTCGCGTTTTAGAAAACTGTTTTGATAAATTGTAATAGGAATTGATTAAAATACTCTTTGTTGACAAGTTCAGGCAAGTTTTTGGAAAAATATCGTATTTTTAATAATATCGTAATTTTAAGAAAAATTCAACTGCAATTTTGACGAGGGTTGTAGGCTGAGGTGTGACGTCATTTTAGGGGAGGGGTCTGGCTTTTTGTGACGATGTGTGACGAGGGGGAGGGGGAGGTAAAAATCGTCCAACACCTGAAATTTTCCGGACGGCCGGTAGACTTTTTTTTTGGGGGAGGGGGGGGGGGCTCGCGAAGCCCCCCTCCGAAGAGATGCCTGGAAGAAACACTGGGAGTGTCTACTACACACAATAATATACTTCACACATGTAACATTCGTGTTTTTTTAAATTATTTTATAAAGGAAATACATTGACAGCTGTACCTCCGGCAATTCCACATGGACGTATGACAAGGAAATGGCCACGGCGTGTCAAACACTGAACAAGACAATTCATAAAGTTTTTACTAGAGCCGTTGACATGCCGGGTGTACTGTACAAAAATCTGTTCTGTGCCATGTGCAGCATGGTGAGTATCTTATCACATTAAAAACTATCATCATTAAATTAACGATTGTCTTGCATTATAATTTTAATACACATGTCAAGCTTATTCTTTTCTGTAAGCTATTGGGTTCCAAATCAACAGGAAAGCTATGTGTACCGTATGTTACTTAGCCCGTTAAAAAATTAACTACTAAAATTTAGGGGAGATCACTCCCAGTTTATTTACCTGTTTTTTAGGGGATGGGGATGTAATAATTGTCAGCTATTTTGGCATAATACATATTTAAATTTCTAACATACAAGTAAAATATAAAATTTATAATGTAAAATATAACAGTTATATACAGAATCAAAAAAGGACTAATACCCAATTTAAATATAATTGCTTCATGTATCAATGTGAAATAGATCTTTTATAAGTCAATTTAACAAATCATTATTTTTTGTTATCTGCTGTAAGGTAAATTCGCCATTCATAATGTGTTTAATGAAAAATGACAAAGTAGTATTTGGAAATTACTGTCTCCTATATCAATGAAAACTAATTATTTTGATTTTTTTTTAAATTATTAATGTAGGAGGTGTTTATTAAAACAATTTTTTTTTAATTTATTTTGTTGTCAAGGAAATACATTGACAGTTGTAATTCAACTACTACAAAATGGAAGCATAACCAAGACGTAGCTAGGGCTTGTCAAACGCTGAACAAGACAATCCATGAAGTCTTTATTACAGACTTCGACATGCCGGATGTACTGTATAAAAATATTTTCTGTGCTATGTGCCATATGGTGAGTATTTATGTGAACAAATTGATACGTGTATCAATGAGGCATATGAGGTACATTATATAGTTAATTAATTAAACTGGTGCAGTCTTCGACACTTTTCACTCTCCTGTAACATCTAATAAAAATAGCTTTCATTTAAACTGTTAAGTAACTATCATAGTCAATTTAATTCACAAAACCTGCTCTGATGCGTGCCTAACTCACGTGAGGAAAAGTTAAGGCGGCTGGTACTAGTGCTGACCACAGTATCTCTTCACATGCCGAGGTCACAGAAACAGGTGAACTCTACATCACTTATCCCATGGACAGTCAGGTTTAAGAAGGGAACTTTTACTCAATAAATAAATACATCGTTTAGATATTTCCCACTTCTAGGAATTTTTTCCTATGTATGGAGATTGTTTACAACCGACAAAGAGAAGCGTCTTTCCTTTTCCTCAATCTATCGTAAGTATACTTTTATTTTCTTTGTTTTCCTTTTTCGTTATCGTTTATATAATTTTCTTTTTTCTTAAGTAGATAACTCTGTGTTAAATGCAGATAAAGTTTAAACAAAGGGTAAACGACACTTGTATCACTGTTGTCTTTTTATGCTTGTAACTAGGCAGGCTCTACTTCGAATGGGACTACGTCTCCTGATGAACGCATCATTTTACCATTTTCTCTTCTTCTCAACGTTGGACTGTCTTCTTCAACCAACTTGTTGGATATAAATGCAAACAAACAAGGAAACTGCAGTCTTGATTATTGGACGTCGCCTGATGTAAGTAAACATTTACTTTCAGCTGATCAGAAAACAACGTTCAAAATTTTTAATTGCCATTTGTCCAGAGTACTCAATTTGGATTTTAAAAAGTTTAGCGAACAAAAGATAAACATTGCCACGACTAACGTATATTATTATGTCAATACTAGCTATCCTTATTTTGCACTAGTTGGCCTAACGCGTCGCTTCGAACCAGTCATAATCACCAATGTATCGAAACATTTCATAAGGTTTTCATCAACGCGTTGACTAGCATGTATTTTTGAACCAGCACTCTATTCGATCTTAGATGATGTAGTGTGGGCTTGTCCCGACTAATACCCCAAACGCCCCTGGACGTATGAACGCCCTGGGTGTACATTAATCACCCTTTTTTCCGTATGTCAGTGTGTAAGAGTGTGAGTAACGTTACAGCTAGGCTGATGTAATTTCATATATATACATATATAAGTATTATATCAAATTTGAAATTCAGTATAAGCTTTTCTGTGATTTCCGGTAACCGGAAGTGGAACCTATTCTACTCTTGTTTTTTTTCAAAAACCTATAACTTGAGTACTCTTTCAGAAAGATCTACGAAATTTCACATAAAAGTAAAAAATCTAATTGTCTGCCATCTGTCAAATTTCCGTTGACCGGAAATAGTATTTTACGCTATTTCTGATTTTTAAAAAAACTCATACGAATTTATAAAGTACTAGTATTATACACTACTATACACATATTGTTTGCTGTTCTCTTGGTGATTAATTATTTTTTCTACGAGATTCTACTCTATTTGAAAAAGTATAAGTATGTAAAAAATGCCATCCCCTAAGTGTTATATAAGAATGTTCAAGAAAGTTTAGGGGAGAGATCAATCCCGTTTTGTTTTATTTTTTTCTGCAACCGAGTTATCTTTATGTAAACAGAGCAGTCCCAGTGTTTTTTGTCATAGTTGTTGAGGCGCTGATTCGTATAAATTACTTCCTAGACATCACATGGCGGATGTGTGAGAGCATAGAGTGTACGTTTTCCCCCTCCATAACAGTGCAAACTTCAGCGACCACACAGATGTCATTGACTTTGCGGGGCGCTGTCGGGATCCACCGGTTACACCAACGTAGGGGCGCCGTGTACGAATCCTAGTTCGGTTATATAATCGAATATAGTGTGCTTCCTTATCCCTATTGTAGGGACTCTTTAATGCGAACGTAGGCTCTATAGTGCTCATGGGGGAGCCCGCGGTACGAAATTGCCCTCTGATTCGAAATAGTCAGCAATTAATACTGTCCATCGTGTCTTTGGTATTTAAAAACATTTAATACGAAAATTGGCGCCGCCCCTAAAAATTAGAGTATTCTCAACAACTTCCCAAAGTTTCATGGCGATCCGCTGATACGTATAGTAATGCATAAAAGGCAGACAAACAAAGAAACAAAAATACAATTCTTTTTATATATGTAGACTAGAGTGACCATCCCCGCACTTTGCTGCGGTCTCAGAAGATAAGCTGATGCTTCAATACGTTACCAATTCTGTAAATTAAAACGCGTAACCTTGTTTTTTTTTTACTATAACCGAGTTATCTTGAGCAGAGCAGTATTGAAAGCAATATTTAGCGGGAGTGGAATTTCTTTTTAAATTACCTCCCCCGGTATTAACTAATAGATTAGTTTTTTCTACACTACTGTTATTAAAATGAATATATTTGTTCCAGGAATATATTTTGACAATGATTCGTTTAATATGCTTTAGCAATGTGTATGTATTAAATATTCCCTTCACGGTCTTTTGTTGATGCATGCGAAAGAATAAAACCATACCGACTATAAAAAAAAAATTAAATCGAGAGACAAACATACCCTACAAGATAACTTATAATAAGACAATGCGATGCAAGTAAAATGCACGACATGTGGTGATGTTTAGTTTTATGGTTCTAGATCTATAGCGATGGCGAAATTACAGGCGGTCTGACACACTACTTGGCCGCTTATATTATAGATTTTTATTTATTATTTTTAAAGCACTTTGATATAACATCATGCTTTGATATCACAGGGAGAATGTATCCCACTGGAGTGTTCAGCTGGTAAAGTATTGCACAAAAGAAATTGCACAGCAGCGTTTGAACTGATCAGAGGTCTGAGTTATAACTTAAATATAATATTATACACTGGATCAGAAGACAGCAAATTATCATTGAATAAACAGGACGTTGGGCTATTCAAATACCTGATCGACAAAATAAATATCAGGGTATGACTATCTTAATGAAAACCATAACATATACTTAAGGAATCATTATTTTCGAATACACTTAAAGATAAAATTTAAAAAGTATATATATATATATATATATATATATATATATATATATATATATATATATATATATATATATATATATATATATAAATATATATATGTATATTTATATATATATATGTATATATATATATATATACATATATATATATATATATATATATATATATATATATATATATACATATATATATATATATATATATATATATATATATATATATATATACATATATATATATATATATATATATATATATATATATATATATATATATATATATATATATATATATATATATATATATATAAATATATATATGTATATTTATATATATATGTATATATATATATATACATATATATATATATATATATATATATATATATATATATATATATACATATATATATATATATATATATATATATATATATATATATATATATAAATATATATATATATATATATATACATATATATATATATATATATATATATATATATATATATATATATATATACATATATATATATATATATATATATATATATATATACATATATATATATATATATATATATATGTGTGTGTGTGTGTGTGTGTGTGTGTGAATATGCTTGTGTATGTATGTGTGTGGGTATGCGTCTATGTGGGTGTATGTGTGGGCGTGGGTTGTTTTTGTAATGTCGTGGGTAGGTGAATGAGAGTGTAATTAAAATCCATTTTGTGCTTGTGATTTCAATTTAAAGTTTACCAAGGAAATGTTTTTCCAGTAAGTTTTAATACATATTTATTCAGATTGACAAACTGCTAAAGAAGTATGCGTTATTCTACTTGGCTGACATAAATGTTATAATAGCTACCCAACTCGGATCAGTGGGAGACTTCAACGTTACTTCAGCCTTGACATTTTGGGGAAGCTTTAAAATCATATCTAACCAAAATTTCACCAGAGACGATTTTGAGGAAAGAATTTTAAATGAAGAAATATTACATAATTATGATTTCACAGTTGAAGTTAATAAATCATTGTCTTTAAAACTATATTCTATGAACTCGATTGGTGATTCGATAAAGTGTTCACATTTTAATACAAAAGAAACAAAAGATCGTTTAGCCTGCTTGGAATTTCATAAAAATATTTCAGTTGTTGAAAATGAAAACGAAAAATATTATATGGACTCTTTTATTAACCTCAAACGAACATTAACCTGCAGTTTTGTGTGTTTTCAAAAGTACCTTTACGAGCTGGATTTTAAATTCAAAGATATCCCACCAAATCTAATGTTGACCGTTTATCTAGAACCAACAAAGCTGATCTTCACAAATCGCTCTGATCTGAACATGATGGAGATAGATAAGGATAGCGTGTTAAAGATTTGTGTTGAGCTTCTGGAGCAAAAGGTGAAAGAGATGAAACGTAACGAGCACTTACTGCATGAAAAACAATCATCTTGGGACGTAGCGTATTGTTTAACACTGACCTGTGTTACAGTTTCCATAGTTTGTCTTATACTGACTCTGGTAACGTACGTGCGTTTTCCTGTGCTTAGAAATATTGCAGGAAAGAACACGATGTTTTTATGTTCCAGTCTACTATTGGCCCAGACTTCATTACTGACCAGCTCCCATTTGTAAGTTATTTTGATATTATTTTGTATCTTGTATTTATTTTGTATCACTAATATATAATTGGTAATGTACACCATTTTTTGGCTTTCATTTTTTTTATTTATGAAGAACCGCTCCAAGCATTATATGTACTGTCTCTGGAATCTCCACCCACTTCCTCTGGCTCTGGATGTTGTCCTGGAGCTTCACCTGCAGCTACCACATGTTTCAAATCTTCACGTCCAACACACCAGTATATACTTCTGCAAATTCTGAAAGACGACAGCTCTACAAAAAAGTGATCATTTCGCTAATACTTCCCTCAGTTGCCGTGTCTATGGTGGTTATTTTCTCATACGTCTACACACAAGGGCGGGGAATTGGTTATGGTCACCTGTTGTGCTATCTAGATTCTCCAATTCTAAATGGTACGGTTAGTAGATGGAAAAGAACATAAGTACAATTCAAACAAATTTAAAAAGGGTATTTAGCACTAAATCAATTTGACATAGGCGTAAAATTACAAATTTAGTATAAATACAATAAACGTTGTAAAATCTGCATTTAGAATTTTGTATAATTCTATTTTCTCGCCAGGTGTGACCTTTGTAGGTCCTCTCACTCTGATAACAATAAGCAACGTCATCTTTTTTGGGATCACAGTTTACAATATACAGAGCACCATAAATCTTCAGTCTGCCGAAACTTTCAGAAAAGACAACCAGCATCACATCTACGTTTACGTCAAGCTGTCCTTTATGACTGGAGCATTTTGGACATTGGCAATCGTAGCGGAAACAGTGGACAACCAAGTTTTAAGGTGATTGTAGTATAATTAGTAGCCTACCAGCTAAATTTTGAACTAACAATTAATATGTTGATTCAAATTAAATTGAAAAATCTAGTAAGCAAATCGGCCAATACTTTTTATAGTGATTTTAAAATTAAAGTATTTGTCTTTGCATCTATTTTGTGCGAATAACGTATTTATATTAACTTAATTATATATATATATATATATATATATATATATATATATATATATATATATATATATATATATATATATATATAAATTAACGTATGTTTCTTTCTTTAGCGAATAATGTGTTTATATTTACTTAATTATATATATATATATATATATATATATATATATATATATATATATATATATATATATATATATATATATATATATATATATCGTCAAGAAACTTATTTTATATTTTATGTGACTAAATAAATAAAAGACATGAATTAAGTTTTCCTTCCTCCATAGAATAATATCGATCATCTTAAATGGATTACAAGGTGTTGCCATATTTGTATCTTATGTCTGCAACAAACGAGTCCTCAATCTGTACTGGAATCATAGGGGCCGCAACTCCACGATGGTCTCCGAGGTTGAGAGAAACAAATAAAAAAATTAATGAATTGATTTCCTTGTGTGAGAGAAAATCTTACAGTAAAATAAACCATGCTACTATGAATAAGAAAATAGTTTTGTGTTTCGAAGTTCGAAACTGAAGCATTGATGTGCAGAGTAAAGTTGTTGTACGTTATATATATTTATTTAGTAGTTGCTCAGCACTTATTACGTGTGTTATTTATTCTTATGTAAAATAAATTGTGTATATTATTTTCTCTATTTTTCTTTCCTTTTACTACTTTTTTCTCTGATCTAAAAAAAATTCAAAAAGCTCTGAAAGTACAGCCATGTCATTTAATTTCTAACTCCTGACTACCAGTTTTTTATATTTGCTCTTTTAAGGCTCTTTATGTAATTCTAGGTAAAGATCAAATTAAACGAGTTTAAATATTTCAACGACAGACTATTTTCTTTATTTCTTCTAATGTTTTTAATCACCAGTTTGGAAATTCGCCATATATTATGGTACATGCTCAAGGCGAACAAAATTTTCAATTTCTTGAAAGCGATGTCATTTGTGTAATGAATGTAATGACCACCTTAGATTAAGAGTAAACAAAATTTAAAAATCAGAATATAGTAACTTAACACTAACGGATGAAAATTTAAAAAGGCAAGTGATAAGTATCATGAATTCTTGTCTGTTAAAATAACACTACGCATTTTTGCATAGAATAAAACGTGATTTTTGGGGGTAATACATGTACGGTTTAGCGGTTACATATAAGTGGTTTCAAAGTATGGTCTGTAGAGTACATTTTTAGGGTCTAAATCTCGGTCTTTGGTGCCAATATAGTATTTTCAACAACTTATGTGGAACTGGAACCATTTAAATTTCGGTTGACGTTTTAAAAATATAAATTTGATCTTAAATTTTGTAAAACAGGACTCATAAGACTTTCCTTAATCATATATAACCTAATTTCTTATTATCGAGACTTAACAGTTAAAATGCAAATTAATCCATTTATTTGTTTTAGTTCTATAATTATAACAAGCACACATTTTTATGTTTTAATTTATACAAATCTATTTAACCGAATTTTAAAAAATTAGAATAAGATGTCAAACCACTAAGTGATATCCCCTAAACTTTCTCGAATATTCTAATATAGCACTACGGGGGATGGCAACTTGAGACATAGACAATATTTTTAATCCATTTTTAATTACAAATGTAAATATACCAGACTAAACCATAAATTGTTATGCATTTAATTGCAACGATCTGTTTGAAACCAACATGTGATTTTAAATTCCACGATTACTAAATGGCTAGTTATTACATTAAATCATGAGGTAAATTTAAAACAAATCGAGTCGCTGTTAAAGTGGCATACACCAGTATTTTGGTGTTTAAAATGTACAAAACAGAACTGTGAGACATACACATTTCCAATCTGTCACAGTACTGCTAAAAAAAAAATGTTACGAAAAACGTGAATGGATAACTGTGTATAATGATAAAATACCTAAAATAATTATGATAATATTATCCATCAATAGTATAAAATATGCCACATAAAATGTGTTAACATCTATCTTTTGCGGTCCATAAGGCTGTTAAAGTAGAGTTTACCTGTTTCTGTGAGCTCTACGTAGCAAAGGATAATTTGGTCAGCACGATGCCAGACGCATTTTCTTCCATTACTAGTCCATGTGACTCATAAGCTACCTAAGACCACTAGTTCAGGGTATGTAATCGAGACAAATGGGCTATAATCAAACTTTCTACGGTCCGACACATGAAATTAAATCTACAACTAATCAAAATCAACGTATTCAGTGCACAGAAATACTACTTTCCATGCATAGAAAAGGAAAGAAAATGTCTTGTTACCTTTCTGTTTTGTATTTAGACTTGTTTTCCTTTTAAAGTGAGAGAAAATCTTCTACATACTTTAGAAAGAAACGCATAGGAAAAATATTTCAGATGAGTGTATAGCCCCAGCGTATGAGAGTTTTAATTGTTATGATTTAGTATGCGTTTCATTCAAGTTGTAATACCAGAAATGAAATTAATGGCTGCCTATGTAGATTTCACAATTTATAACTTCATGTTGAACTGGGATTGTTTTACCCTACTTTAAACAAAAACCCATAGATCATTACAACAAAAATATTCAACAAAGGGCATTAGCCCCCACCACCCATCATTTAGATAACACAAAGGATTAATCACCTAGTTTTCTTTTGCAGAATCTGTTACGATTGTTGATTCCGATATTTTATGGGGACAAGATACACATGTTTTCGATAAAGTTTTAATTTTGCTCCCCAAATTTTTTATTTCTTAATTGGGTACTTGTACCTTTTATCTATCTAACCCGAACATTTCGGACTTCTACAGCTTACGGTTATCCGTTTATTGCGATGTGAAACATGGTACCACCCGGCAAGTTTTCACACCACTACGCGGACAGCGGCTATCTTCGAGCGGGTATTACATCATTTATTGCCCGCGGGGCACCATAAATTTTACAGCAATCTTCGGCCAAGCACTCGTGTACCCGCTGGTGTAGTGACCTTTTCTTTTGTTCTAAAAATAAGTGGGATAGAAGTTGTTTTCTACAAAGTAAAATGTTATATCAAACTCCTTATAAGGGCATGCACGTAAAAATTATGAATGAGAAGAGATTCGTCGATACGCTTGACCAATCTTATTATAGTACAGTAAATCAAAATAATTCACGATAGGTTGCAACTAACCACGTGTGCTAGGCAGCCATCTTGTTTCTAGATACACAAAACAATCGCCTGTTTTCGTTTGTTTACTTAATTTGCATAAACTCTTCTATTTGTTGTTTTTAAATTATACATCAACATTTAGGTTAATAACTAAAAATTTGCAAAGAAGTGTACTGTTGATTGTCAGTGGAACACTATTAAACACTGATTGGTACGCTTTATATTAAGCTGAAACAGTGCGTCATGGACGTGTCAGTCAGTATGAAGAATGTACTAAGTCCATCCCCTTCATCCCCCCCCCCCACAGTCATCCCCTTCTCGTTATTCAACCAACGACCAGCTTATAGTCTTGTTTCATCATGCTGTGATAGGCTTGAACGCGTTCATCAGACTACACCGGACTTTAAACGACACATGTGTTAATGTGTATGCCCTTCGGTCCGTGTAGGGTTGCAAGCAACCAATGTAAATACTAGATGGGATAGCTGATATTCATTGTACCGAAACATAGTGCTTGACCCTATCTACACAGATGTGTTATTCACGGTTGAATAACCATAGGTAATCGATGTTTCATTGGATCTTCGCGCACTGTCCAGCGGTGGGGAGGTGTGGGATGGGGGGCGTGTCTAGCCTCAAGCGTTGTACCAAGGATTGTAGAGTAGGCTATTATTAAAAGGCAATTTAACTCGTGTAAGTGTGAGCGTGTGAATGGATTATTTATTTTGTATTTTTTTGTATTGGTGCGAATCTGCGAGTGGATCATCCAATGGGGAGCGGCCACGGGGTTCCCCCTTCCGCCCGAAGCGGTCAGTATAAATTGACCGCTCGGATAATTTTCTTTCTTTTGACCCGGGGCAAGGTATAGATTGGGTCGGTTTCTGTGTGGGCGCGTGGCGCACCTCACGCGTGGAGGTATTTGTTTTTTTTATACTTTATCTTTATGTGATTTGTATGAATGCGACTGCCGATGTGTTCTCGTTTTATTTCTTTTTCGTCTAAAACGAGATAGTGGGCATCGGCATGTCTGTTACACACGTGGTGTATTCTTTTTGTTGATTTAAAATGTATTTTCTAAACCCTTGGCGTGTGTTTTAAACCACGTGGTTTAGGTCAGTGTGTTTGGGAATGTTTCCTAAACTGGTGCGAATGCGTGTGTGCATTTACTTGTTTTGCTTTATTATGATGTGTTGTTATTGTGGTTATTGTTGTTATTAGGTTGGTTAAAATTAATGTGTGTGCTGTTTTGTGCAACGTCATGTTGAGTATCGCTTGCTTGGTGTCTGCCTTTATTGGGGCCCTAGCGGAGTGTGTTAACTTCACTGTTATCGATATGGATGTTGCATTGGTAGACCAATGGCTTCGGGCTGCTCCTTGTGTAGGAAAGATTGGTTCTACAATGAATTTGTTTTACACGTTATTTTTAAGTTGTTAGTTTTTGGTTAGACAGTGGTTAGTTGTGCTTTTGACAATTGCTTTTAGAAATGTAATAGTAGGGATTAGTTTTACTCGAGGCTTTAGATATCTCAATCAGAAGTTATTAGTATTTAAAGATGTATATATTAATGTATATATTTTTCCATGCATTTTTCTTATGTTTTCCTTTTCTTTTTCCAGTGAGGTTGCTTGGGCAACATGGCTGGGTGTTTTGTTTGGTGTAAAAAGTTTGTTTGATATATATTGTTTTGTACGTACTGTTTTCTACGTAATGTCTTTTGTGTGTGCTGAAGCGAAGGCGTTACTCTTTCAATCAAGTATAAATCTGTTTTGTTTTGTTTAGTCGTGTTTTGTCCCGTTGAGTTTTTAGTCGTGTTTTGTGTATTCTGTAGTTTATCATCTTTCTTATTTTGATTGGTTCCATGTAATAAATTTAATTAATTGTTAAAAGCTTATTGTTTTCATTATTTAGACTAAGGTTAGTTATTAACCAGTCTGGGTTTATCCGGGCTTGCACTGACCGGACAGTAAGTAGTAGATAAGCCTAGGGAAGGATAAGATATATTTCAAAGGTATCCCCCCTAGCAGGGCTTACATAAGCTACAATTTAAGTAGGGATAGACATTATATTGAAGTAAGAAGACTGGCTAACAAAAAAATGTAATCTGGATTGATGATAGATGTTCTGAGAATAACACTCGATGGATAGAATGTGTAATAGTCATTAATTCATTACCTGTTGTATACACATTTTCTGCTTACATTACAAAATCTGTCTAAAACTTACAACATAAATCAACACGTATTTTATTAGTCAAATGGTTCTTCCACTCGTAACAAGACTTTTTTTCTGTTTTCTATAAGAGGAAACACATTGTGCCTTTTTCCGCCCTTCTTTTCACGTTTTCTCAACTTTGCATTTTTACTCAAAACTCAACATCCAAATCGCTAAGGCTTTGGAACCCTTTGTCATACAAGACTAAAACATTCCACGTGCATTTAACATTATACCCTCTACAAAACTACGTTTGTTCATTAAGTTTAGTCCAATGCTTCAGGAAATATTGACATTTATGCAGCACCACCCCCTAATTTTTGTACATAAATGTACGTGAAAATTTGTATTAAAAATTGAGTACGAGCTATCGCGATGAATAAATGTAGAAATGTATAGTTTGGTTTGAGAAATCTAAATTCTTCATCAGCTTGTAAAAATCTCTTACGTAAAGAAAGTTATAGAAGTTTGAAAAGGTTTTAGTTTTTATACCTTTCGTGGTTTCCAAGGCAACCATTAATGCTATTGGCGGCTATATAATATTTTTGTCTATAGGTTAACAACTATTAACATTTAAATTTATTAAACACCCAGAATTGTGTTAAATAAATATTTTTTTTATCCCTATAGTCTATCCTTAAGTTTGTACATTTAAACTGCCGCAACCCTTGCATTATTTCTTTCTACTGATTTGTTTTCGACAAAATTGCATTGAAACACCAGACTTGAAAAATGATATCTTATCAAATGAAAGCTTAATTTCATCTCACTCGCTGACACTTAGCATTTATATTTAACCTAGTCAATTCTTTGTTTTCTAAAACTCGTCACCGAAGAGTTATTCAATATCTCCCTTCTGGCTTTAAACAAAAACTTTTTAATCACTAGATAACATAGCATAGATTTTTTTAGGCTTTACAAGACAGGGTAAACTTTTTAACCCGACTTTATGTAAAGCGATTTGTTAAGCATTATTTTGTTTTTCAACAGAAATGTACACCGCATATGAAAGTAAAATAAACACAGTATTGGATATTAACTATCCTTAAAAGACTTTTTGAATTAAAAAACATCAGAACACAAAAAGATGACTCAAATCTTGGCTACTTTTATGTAAAGATTGGTTTCTTCTTTTATATTTTGTTATTTTAGTAGGGTTATGGTTAGAGTTAGGGTTAGGTTAGGGTTAGGGTCAGGGTCAGGGCTAGGTATAGGGTTAGTGTTATGGTCAAGGTTAGGCTTAAACCAATGTCTAGAGATGGTTGTGGTTGTGTGTTAAGTTTTAGGCTGAAGTGAATGCTTAGGTTTTGTTCTTTTTTTAAGGTTAGGATTAATGTAATATATATGGGTTTAGAATTTGAGTTAGAGTTAAGATTCTACCTTAATTAAGGGTGAGGCGGGGGGAGGGGTAGTTCCCCAGGAGGGGGGTAATTGACAGGGGGGTAATTTCTCCGAAGGGGGGTAAATACGGGGTTGGAGAATGTCCGGGGGGGTAATTGACGGGGGGTAATATCCTGTAGCCATAAAACAGTCACTGTTATTATCGTAAACCTTTCTTTGATTGCAATTATTTGATTTATATATATATATATATATATATATATATATATATATATATATATATATATATATATATATATATATATATATATATATATATATATATATATATATATATATATATATATATATATATATATATATATATATAACAATCTATCAGATGCATTCATGTAAGTTTAGTTGTACGGCCCGGTTGTGTTTATCTATGTATGAAGCACCCAAAAATGACGAGTTTACCCCACTTTGTTTAAATGTTACACTATTAGGTGTGACAAACGACATTTGACGCCACTGTTAATGATAATATCTGAATAATTATACTTTTTTCTGTTTACATCAGCTATCAAGAGTCCCACTAGAGCAGGGGTCTCCAAACTTTTCAGCCACAGGGCCGCATTAACTATCAAATATCAGTTCGGGGGCCAGAGTTTCTTTAAGGCATCTCTTCAGGGTCGTGGCACTCCCCCCCCCCCCCCCCCCCGAAGAACGTCTACCGCCCCCCCCCCCCAACGAAATATATCTTATATACAAATATATACACATTTTAAGTGTCCACCCCCCCCCCCACCCCACCCGAGGTCCACGTTTGCTCTCAAATTATTCTTCACGTATTTCATTCTTGAAAATGTTTGTTCACGCAGCATGTTGTTCGAAAATTTGAAAGGTACTTTGATGCAAAAGTTTTAATGTTAGGAAAGTCTTCCTTGTGCAAAAACATATGAAAACCCACC
The DNA here is from genome assembly GCF_028476545.2 of Physella acuta. Lineage (NCBI taxonomy): Eukaryota > Metazoa > Mollusca > Gastropoda > Physidae > Physella > Physella acuta. The sequence continues at coordinate 821,163 of NW_026731839.1, read as the reverse complement.
CGCCCTTCTTTGAACGTGTCTCTAAGGAAGTCATTTTCTTGCAATTCAATGACCTCCAGCTACAGTTCATCTTTGCAACTGACCACATTTGCTTCAAATGGGCTTTGAAACAGTCTTACTTCTTCTGCCTTTGAATCCAAGTCAGAAAACCGCTACTGAAACTGCAGCTGGGGGTCTTTAATGATCTCGTATGTAAATGACGTGGGGAACTCAGTAGTTGCTTCAGTCGTAAAGACCTTGCACTGCTGAAAGTGCGTCAAGTTGTTAGCCTGTACTTGTTCCAAAAACATGACAAGTTTGTATCTAAAGGCATTTAGTTGGGTGTATAGATCAGAAAACTAGATTTCACTCTCTTGCCGATTTAGGTTCAGAAACATTAAATCACTAGTTAAGTCTGCAGCAGAGGCAAATTTCCATACCCACTCTTCATCAGACAATAATGGCTGTGACTTGCCTCTACTATCAGGGAGTCACGTATTTCTTTTCTCTGCTCAGAATTTTCTCGCAAAATTAGCAATCTTACTGATGTGAAATATGGTAAATCTTGCGATTTTGTGTTTGTCTTTGAACTATTTATGGTTAGATATCCTCTTCGGTAACAGTGTCAGATGTAGGGAAGCTAGCTCCTGTGTTATGTTCATATCTTCATCCACTTCTCTAATGAACAGAAGCATTTGAGAGGTGGAACAGCTGCCCGGCGACTTATCCATTGCAATTTAAAAATGGCGAAATTTGCTTGAATTTTTGTCGCTATTTGAGTCGCAATGTTTTCATCAATGTCTGCAACACGGCGAGTAATTGTATTTGCACACAAAGCTACATTTTCAAATAGTTTCGAATTTTATGTGCAAAGCTCCTCAGCCACCTCCAAAAAACATTTATTCAGTGGACAAAAAGATCGTCGCGGGCCGGATAAAATGACCTCGCGGGCCGCATTCGGCCCACGGGCCGTAGTTTGGAGACCCCTGCACTAGAGTATATTATTATTATTCTTTTTATGTAGATACGATTGTATCGCAAAATTTAGTCAATGCAAAAAAACAATTTTTATTTGATATATCAGATGATTAAATTCTTTTCACTCAGACACGATTAACAGATTTTTTCAACCATCACCATCGATAGTGTACAAAAATATTAATTAGTCTGGTATTCGAGATCTCCCCGCCAACTTCAGATAGCAAAGAATATCAGATGACTGTTTAATTACCAAAAAGTAATTTTATTGGTAATTACTTCTATGAATAAAGTAAATTCACGGAACTTTTTACAGACTTGCCACTTGATTATTCTATTTAAAACGAATTTTAACTTTTAATAAACTATTTAAAAGAATAAATTTTGATTTGATGGTGACATTTGTTCATTTCAATGTTTCTCCTGTGATACATCTTTACCTATTAATAAATTGTGCCAATAACTGTTTAACAAAGACGAATAAACAAATAGAGAAATAGTTATTAGAAAATGGAAACTCGAAGTTTGGCAATTTTCATATTGAAATTTCTTTGTTTTCTAATGACGAACTTTGAATTTGCAATCGCCACTAAAGATATTCATCTTACCTCTAAAACTTACGAAGAAGAAAGATACATAAATACTGCTGATAATGTGCATAGCATTTCAAAAAGATTACCTTTGGAAAAAGCAATTTCTCCATTCAACAGCAGCTACATGCTACCAGTCGAGTACCAACAGAGTTACTGCCCCTTACGATGTAACCACGAGCAGATTGTGAAGATGTACTCAGCGGAGAAATGTTACGTCCCTTATTGTCAAGCCTGTAGCTGTGAGAGACCGGCTTGTGAGATCTACGACAACTGCTGTCCTGACGTCACGGACACCTACTACCCCATAACTGATCGTAAAAACGAGACTGTGATAAATCTTTATCCGAAAAACGACACAGTACGTTACAGCCCGTTTTTAACGTGCGATGAGAAATTCTCCGACAGACCGATGCTGTACATTCACTCTTGCCCACCTGAGTACATGGACATGCACACGATAGAATATTGTGAGCAGGAGGAGTCGATACATTTTCTAACACTGGAAAACTTTACTCACGTCGAAGACAAATCTACAGGTGTGCTCTACTGGAACAAGTATTGTGCCCTGTGTAACGGTGTCAAAAGGGTATTTCTTTTTTTTAAATTACCTGTTAAGTTTCCATCGCAAATATATCTTTAAAACCTTTCTTTAACATTAGATCATATTTAAATGTCTAACAAATTAGGCTGCTGATGACGATTGATTTGATATTCTAATAGTTCAAACCAGGGGCGGAACTACAGTGCCGCCAGACCCCGCAATGCGGGGGGGCCAAGGCCGTTTAGGGGCCCAGAGTTGACCATAATCACTTTTTTTATAGTTAAAAAATAATTTTCTAGTAAAAACAAAACAGATCTATAATACAGTAGTGATGTTCTACAGTAGCTAACATATGCTATTTCGTAAAGGAAAAAAAATATATAGGCTACATGACTTGTAGTGTGAAAGATAGGCAAACGTTCTAACCACTCCCATGACTTATTTCCCTTTTTTAAATAGTTAAATATGTGTGCTTTTAAGAAATTTTTAATAGATTTGCACTAAACAAATTAAAAAGCAATTACTTCTCTTAATTATTATTTTTTTAAACACATAATAAAAATGACATAGTATAAAAAGGAAATGTATAAAAAACTAATAATATAAATACTAAAAACATAAAAATAATCATAAAGCGAGAAACCATTACACATACAAAGCTTTTCTGCTTCATATTCTTTTGACCGACTAGAATTTTCGGCAGCACCATGTCAGACATTAAAACAGAGAATTTCAAAGCAGGCCATTAGCACACACACAAATTATGTGATGTTTTAACATATATTTTAAAATAAAAACTAAAATTTTTTACTATTTTTCGAAATTTGGTCAAGCCCGTATTGAGTATTCTATGTACGTATTTCGTATTTTCGTATATAGGATCCCATATATATATATATATATATATATATATATATATATATATATATATATATATATATATATATATATATATATATATATATATATATATATATATATATATATATATATATATATATATATATATATATATATATATATGGGGCCCAAAAAAATTTTTTGCGGGTTGGCCCATTTTTTCTAGTTCCGCCACTGGTTCAAACACAACCTAAGGTACAGCAAATTAATTGCGATGTATACTCTTTCAATCTGAATTAAAACAATATTAAACTTCGTTATTGAAACTAATGTAAACTCATTATTAACTTAACCATGTCGTCTTTGATTCATTGACATGGTGACCTGTTAAAACGACTCTTTCATATCGGCCCCGTCAAATGGGCTCCCGTTATATTGACTCGCGACATTTAGGCTCACGACAAATGGACTCTCGACATATTGGCTCCCGACAAATAGGCTCAGGAAATACTGCCTCCCGACAAAGTGGCTCCCGACATATTGGCTCCCGACATAAGGGCTCACAACAAATGGGCTCCCGATAAATGGGCTCATGACATATTGGCTACCGACAAATGGGCTCCCAATGTTTTAGCTCCCGACATATTGGCTACCGACAAAATGACTCCCGACATATTGGCTCCAGACAAATAAATTGCATGGTCACTATTGGCAAAAAAAGTAACCATTTTGTCCTACCTCAACTACTACTATAACCTCTTTTAAATGCCTGAAGGAAATTGCTTTTTCATGAAAAAACATCAATTCACAAACAAATCAAGCTCCTAACAGCTAAAATCTACCAATTCTAAAATTTTGATAATGTTTAATTTACAACAGTAAAGATCTGTTGCATAACAGCGAGTACATACGTTGTATTACTTAAGAGTGTTGGATAAGCTAACTCTAAAGAATATTGATCAAGGGGTCCCACTGGCATGTGTCATATTCAACGAGATCGCTTTGCCGGGAGACTTAGTCTCTACAGAAACGGTATTGTCAGTGGTCCTTATGTCTGGAGCCAAATTGAGAGGAGCCTTTTTGTCGTGAGCCAAAATGACGCTAGCCTATTTGTCGGGAGTCGTAATGACGGGGGCCGTTTAGTGGAGAAACTAAATGGCGGGACCCTATTTGTCGGGAGTCGTAATGACGGGGGCCGTTTTGTGGAAAAACTAAATGACGGGAGCGTATTTGTCGGGAGCCCATATGACGGGAGCCTATTTTTCAGGAGCCTTATTGACTGGAGCCCTTTTGTCGGGAGCCTATATAACGGGAGTCTATTTGTCTGGAGCCTAAATGACGGAAGCCTATTTATCGGGAGCCTTTATGACGGGGTCCATATGTCGCTGGCCCTTTTGACGGGATCAATTTGACGGGGCTCTTATGTCGGGCCGATTTGTCAGGGTCGTTTTGACGGTGCTGTTTTGTCATTGGCCGTTTTGACGCCGCACGCATTGACATAATAAGAGCAACAAATAGTACATATAAAAAAATATAAATAATGTGTTCGTCTCATCGACAATTGTACACATACTATACTACACAAAGTTCCTAATGTGTGGTCGAATTACTACATGATATTAAATAGTATTTCTATAACGCCATCTCATAAACAATGTAAAATTCTTAAATTACCCCTTTATCTGTCTGTATCTACAAGCCACGATGTATTTGTTTGGCCCAACAAATATTTGAAAAAATAAATTATAGGAGCCATATTAATTTAGAGACAAATACTCGTCCTATTTTTTTTTTCAAACAGATGTAATAATCAACGTGTATTATATAAAAGAGTGTGTCAGTTGTAAAAATTGCTCCGATTAGGAAAACATTTAAAAATTGGAATCAAGAAAGTCTGTGTAACCACCAACCCGTTGCTCATAATACAATATAAAGCAAATTAACTAACTGACCGTTAAATTTTCACTTTATTATTTTTTTTGTAAGATGTGCATTTTTATCAAAATGTAGAATTTAAATTGATTACAAATGACAATTTGGTAATACATATATTAACATTTTTCGGGCAAACGGCCTTCGGGCAATAGTCTTTCGGGAATTCGTCGTAGACCCCTATAACTCGTATACTCCTATCCCATGGGTATATGTCGCATTCGGGCATTTTAGCATTTGTCGCATTGGGGCATTTATTTTTACTTTCTCGTATATACGTAGTATAGAGAAAGTATTGTAATCGTGCAAAAAAAAATCGAGATTTTTACAAATCTCGACGTTTTACACCTCACTGATACGGAAAAACATAATTTTGCAATCTTGTCCGTATGTCTGTGTGTGTGTGTGTCTGTGTGTGTGTCCGTGTGTAAACACGATAACTTGAGTACCGTTACAGCTAGGTTGATGAAATTTCATATATAAGTATTATATAAAAATCGTAGATCCGTATCAACTTTTGAGCGATTTCCGACAACCGAAAGTGGTACTTTTTCTACTTTGAATTTTTCAAAAGCCTATAACTTGAGTACTATTTCAGATAGATAAATGAAATTTCACATGTAAGTAAAAGATCTAATTCTCTACCTTCTGTTAAATTTTGAGTAATTTCCGTTGACCGGAAGTAGTAATTTACGCTACTTCCGATTTCTCAAAAAACTAATGTAAATTTTAAAAGTACTAATAATATTGCGCACTATTATGCGCTTTTTTATTTCGCGTTCACTTGGTGTGCAATTAATTTGTCTACGAGATTTTATTCTATTTTTAAAACTTTAAGTATTTAAAATGGATTAAAAATCATGTCTATAGCCCGAGTTCCCATCCCCTGTTATTTTATATAAAAATATTCGAGAAAGTTTAGGGGAGATCACTCCCGGTTTATTTTTATGGTTATCGAATCAAATGTAATTCCTACAGAGCTCCGAACTACCTTTCCATATCCATTGTGAACATTATATGAACGTGTACACTGAGACTGAAATTGATAAACTACTAAGAGCTGCAACAAAACATTGTGTCGTCTTTCACATCGTCGATGAGCGTGAAAGCAGAACCCCATGTGTTGACACTAGAGAGATGTAAGTATTTTTTTGTTTTCCAACTAACTGTGATGATACAAAAATGATTTCAGTGTATTCTAGTTTTTCAGCCCTTTTTCTACAATGCAATGAATGCTAATATTTCTTTACTTTATACGTTATTATTATCAAACCAGTTAAATGATATTTTAGGTCCTGATAACATTTTATTTAAACAAATTAGTATGCATGTTGTTTTTAGCTGGTTTTTAGGGGCGGGGGTGTAATAGTTGTCAGCTAGATTGGCAAAATACATATTTAAATGTCTTACATACAAGAAAAATATAATTATAACAATAATGAGCATAATCGAAAAAGGACTAATACGCAATTTAAAAATAATCGATTTATTTATCAAGGTGAAATAGGTCTTTTAATTCAATATAGCAAATAGTTTATTTTGTTATCTGCTGTAAGGTAAATTCGCCATTCGTAATGTGTTTAATGGAAAGGGACAAATGAAGTAAGTGAAAATTACTGTGTTTTTTTCCAATGAAAACTAAATATTTCATTTTTTTTAAAAATTAGCAGGTGTTTAATAAAACAATTTTTTTTCTTGTAAAGGGAATACATCGACAGCTGTAAGTCAACCAGTACAAAATGGAAGTATAACCAGGACGTAGCTACAGCATGTCAAACGCTGAACAAGACAATTCATGAAGTCTTTATTAGAGACTTGAACATGCCGGGTGTACTGTATAAAAATATTTTCTGTGCTATGTGCCATATGGTGAGTATTTATGAAAGCATATCTCTCTGTTTATCGATGAGACATATGAGGTACCTCATATAGTTAAAAATTAATTGAACTGGTGCAGTCTTTAACACTTTTCCCACTCCAGTAACATCTAATCAAATTAACTTACATTTAAACTATTAAACAACTATCATAGTCAATTACATTCAAGCATATATTCCACAAAAACAACAATACTTTAAAATGCACTCAAAACGGCGTGGCCTAGCGGTAGAGCGCTAGAGTGCTAACAAGATAGTTCTAATTCGGGTTCAAATCAGTAGAACGTACCTGAGTCCACCCTGCTCTGATGCGTACCTAACTCACATCAGGAAAAGTCAAAGGGGGCTGGCCATAATGCTGACAACAGTATAGCTTTTTGTGCCGAGGTCACAGAAACAGGTGAACTCTACTTCACTTATCCCCTAGACAGTCATGTATGAGAAGGGAATTTTTAATCAATGAATGAATACATCGTTTAGATATTTCCATGTTCTAGGAATTTTTTCCTCTAAATGGGGATTGTTTACAACCGAAAAAGGAAATCACCTTTCCTTTTCCTGAACCTGTCGTAAGTATATTTATATTTACTTTATTTTCATTTTTCCTTATCTTTTATATAATGTTATTTTTTTTCAATTAGATAACTATTTGTTAAATGCAGATAGTATAAACAATCGTAAACTGTTGTCTTTCTATGCTTGTAACTAGGCAGGCTCTTATTCTTATAAAGTTTAAACAAAGGGTAAACGACACTTGTACCACTGTTGTCTTTTTATGCTTGTAACTAGGCAGGCTCTACTTCGAATGGGACTTCGATTCGTGATGATCGCATCATTTTACCATTTTCTCTTCTTCTCGACATTGGGCAATCTTCTTCAAACGACTTGTTGGATATAAATCCGCCTGATCGTGGAAACTGCAGTCATGATTATTGGACGTCGCCAGATGTAATTAAACATTTACTTTCAGCTGTTTAGCAAAAAAAAAAAGAAAAACACTGCCATGAGTAACGTATATTATTATGTCAAAACTAGAAATACTTATATTGCAACAGTTTACTCGCCAAGCGTCGCTGCAAACAAGTCCTAAACACCAAAGTAGCGAAACATTTTATAGGGTTTTTATCAACGCGTTGACTATCGTGTATTTTTAGATGTGTAACCTTGTTTTCTAAAACTGTAAACAGCACTGGTGCTCTATTCAATCTCCGATGGTTTAGCACGGGCTTGTCTCGACTTCCGCCCAAGACGCCCCTGCGCGTGCCGTATGAACGCACTGAGTGTACATTAATCACCCCTTGACGACTGCTGTGTAAGGGGTGTGACGGGGGACTCGGGAGCTGCACTGGTTACACTACCGCTGAGGCGCCGGGAGTGTCTCCTGATTCGTATGTGTCCTCGTTTTAGTGCTCTTTAAAAGAGTGTGGGCGTCATAGTGCTCGCCCACATAGTGCAGCCTGGTCGCTGAACCAAGTAGTACACCTGACCCTATGTACACAAGTCCTATCATTAGATTACAGGTGCTAAAATAGCCGATTGGGAACTCTAAACCCCAAATGCACCCGACTACAAAGTGGTCACCATTCCAGAATGTAATGGTTTTTCCCTGCAGAAATCTATCCAGGAGTAACAACTTCCCAAAGTTTCGAGACGATCGAAATAAAGAAATGCATAAAGACAAACCCACAGACATTCTTATATATATATATATATATATATATATATATATATATATATATATATATATATATATATATATATATATATATATATATATATATATATATATATATATATATATATATATATATATATATACTAGCTGCGTACCCGTGCTTCGCCACGGTGCATCATTTTGAAAATGTACCAACAGAAAAAAAACAAATATAAAGGAAAACAAACGCAAACAAGAACAGAAACGCAAACAAAAACATAAACACAAACACAAACACAACGCACAGCGCAATACGCAATTACAAACGCAAAGACAAATACAAACACAAAAGAAAACACAATCTCAACACAAACGCAAACTCGAACGAAATCGCAAACTTAACTCAAACACAAAAGAAAACGCAAACACAAGAGCAACAGCAAACGTATACACAAAAAAAATACGGAAACACAAATACAAACACAAAAGAAATCAAACACAAACAAACGCAAACTCAAACAAAACGCAAACACAACCAGAGTTTCTTCTAGGCATCTTTTCGGGGGGGGGGGCTCTGTCCCCCCCCCCACCCTCCCCGCGAAGAAAGTTTACCGCACACTACCATATATATATATATATATATATATATATATATATATATATATATATATATATATATATATATATATATATATATATATATATGCGTGTGTGTTTGTGTGTGTGTGTGCGTAGGCGTGCGTGTGTGCGTGAGTGCGTGCGTGCGTATGTGCGTGTGTGTGTATGTGTTTGTGTGTGTGAAAGTGTACTGAAAAATCCATTTAGTGCTTGTGACTTTAATTTAAAGTTTACCAAGAAAATGTAAGTTTCAATACATATCTATTCAGATTGACGAACTACTAAAGAAGTATGCGATATTCTACATGGCTGACATAAATGTTTTAATGGCTACCCAACTCGGATCAGTAGGAGACTTCAAAATTAGTTCAGTCTTGACATTTTGGGCAAACTTTAAAATCATATCAAACAAAGATTTCACTAGAGACGACTTTGAGGAAACAATTTTAAATGAAGAATTTATACATAATTATAATTTTACCGTTAATATTAATAAATCACTGACTTTACAATTATATTCTATGAACTCGATTGGTGATTTGAAAAACTGTTTACATTTTAATTCAAAAGAAACAGAAGATCGTTTACGCTGCTTCGAAGTTCATCATAAAAGTTCGATTGTTGAAAATGAAATTGAAAAATATTACATGAACTCATTTATAACCCTCAAACGAATATTAACTTGCAGTTTTGTGCGTTTTGAACAGTCACATTACGAACTAGATTTGAAAGACAAAGATATCCCTCAATTCCAATATTGACCGTTTATCTAGAACCAACAAAGCTGATCTTCACAAAGAGATCTGATCTGAACATGATAGAGATAGATGAAGATGGCGTGTTAAAGATTTGTGTTGAGCTTCTGGAGCAAAAGGTGAAAGAGATGAAACGTAACGAGCACTTACTGCATGAAAAACATTCATCTTGGGACGTAGCTTATTGTTTAACACTGACCTGTGTTACAGTTTCCATAGTTTGTCTTATACTGACTCTGGTAACGTACGTGCGTTTTCCTGTGCTTAGAAATATTGCAGGAAAGAACACGATGTTTTTATGTTCCAGTCTACTATTGGCTCAGCTTTCATTACTGACCAGCTCACATTTGTAAGTTCTTTTTGTATTTTTTTCTCTGCAATTTTTTATCACTAATATATTATGGATAATTAACTTCTTTTGCTTTCATTTTTTTATTTATGAAGAACCGCTCCAAGCATTATGTGTACTGTCTCTGGAATCTCCACCCACTTCCTCTGGCTCTGGATGTTGTCCTGCAGCTACCACATGTTTCAAATCTTCACGTCCAACGCACCAAACTGTATCACTCCCCACTCTGAAAGACGACAGCTCTACAAAAACGTGTTGATGTCGCTAATACTGCCCTCAGTTGCCGTGTCTATGGTGGTTATTTTCTCTTACGTCTACACACAGGGGCGGGTCATTGGTTATGGTCACATTACGTGCTATCTAGATTCTCCACTTCTAAATGGTACGTTTAGTAGATGGAAAAGAACATAAATATTTGAACCATATTCATAAAAAGCTTAGTGGCGTTGAGCAATTAGCACAATTTTTTTTAAAATACAATATACGTTGTAACATCTGCATTTATTGTTTTGTAAAGATTCTGTTTTCTCGCCAGGTGTGACTTTTGTAGGTCCTCTCACTCTGATTACAATAAGCAACGTCGTCTTCTTCGGAATCACAGTTTACAAGATACAGAGCACCACAAATCTTCAGACTTCCGAAACTTTCAGAAAAGACAACCAGCATCACATCTACGTTTACGTCAAGCTTTCCTTCATGACTGGAGCATTTTGGACATTAGCGATCGTAGCGGAAACAGTAGACAACCAAGTTTTAAGGTGATTTTAGAACAATTTGTCTACCAACTAAGTTTTGAACTAGCAATTAATTAATATGTTGATTTAAATGAAATTGAAAAATCATTTCAGAGTAACCTTTATTTACGAGAGGAGTACACTCTTGACATTCTTTTGGAATTCATTTCCATGGAGTTAATTACAATACGTAAGAAATCTAGTGAGCAAAACATTTATAGTGTTGTCGGTAGTGATTTTAAAATTGACGTATGTTTCTATCTTTTGCGAATTATGTGGTTATATTTACTTAATGATATATATATATATATATATATATATATATATATATATATATATATATATATATATATATATATATATATATATATATGGGAACAGGGCATTTCCCCCTGTCAATTACCACCCGGATATTTTCCCCCCCCCCCGACATTACCCCCCAGAGTAATTACCCCCCTGTCAATTACCCCCCTGTCAATTACCCCCGCCAAGTAGGACATTACCCCCCCCCCCCTCGGAGTTAGGGTTAGGGCTAGGTTTAGGATTAGGTTTTGTGCTAGGGCTAGGGCTTGGGTTAGGGTTAGGGTTAGGGTTAGGGCTAGGGCTAGGGCTAGGGCTAGGGCTAGGGCTAGGGTTAGGGTTAGGGTTAGGGTTAGGGTTAGGGTTAGGGTTAGGGTTAGGGTTAGGGTTAGGGTTAGGGTTAGGGTTAGGGTTAGGGTTAGGGTTAGGGTTAGGGTTAGGGTTAGGGTTAGGGTTAGGGTTAGGGTTAGGGTTAGGGTTAGGGTTAGGGTTAGGGTTAGGGTTAGGGTTAGGGTTAGGGTTAGGGTTAGGGTTCGGGTTAGGGTTAGGGTTAGGGTTAGGGTTAGGGTTAGGGTTAGGGTTAGGGTTAGGGTTAGAGTTAGGTTTTAGGGCTAGGGCTAGGGTTAGGGTTAGGGTTAGGGTTAGGGTTAGGGCTAGGGTTAGGGTTAGAGCTAGTTTAAGGGTTAGGATTGTGTCTAGCATTGGTTTTGGTTTTGTGTGAAGTTTTAGGCTAAGGTGGATGCTTAGGTTTTGGTCTTTTTCTTAAGGTTTGGATTAAAGTAGTATATAGGTATAAAATTCTAGTTAGAGTTAGGATATTAACTTGAGAGGGTGGGTAATTCCCCGGGGGTGGGGGGTAATTGACAGGGGGGTAATTGACAGAGGGGTAAATGCTCCGTGGGGTATATACGGGGGGAAATGTCCGGGGGGGAAATATCCAGGGGGGTAATGTCCTGTAGCCATATATATATATATATATATATATATATATATATATATATATATATATATATATATATATATATATATATATATATATAGACAATACAATATTTAGTTCTGATCTAAATCTATCAAGAGACTTATTTTATATTATATGTGACTAAATAAATAAAAGACATGAATTAAGTTTTCCTTCCTCCATAGGATAATATCCATCATCTTAAATGGATTACAAGGTGTCGCCATATTTGTATCTTATGTCTGCAACAAACGAGTCTTCAATCTGTACTGGAAACCTAGGGGCCGCAACTCCACGATGGTCTCCGTGGTTGAGAGAAACATAAAAAATTAATGAATTAATTTCTTTGTGTAGGAGAAAATTGAACAGTAAAATAAACCATTCTACTATTAATAAGAACGTATTTTTGTGTTTCGAAGTTCACAAACTGAAGCATTAATGTGCAGAGTAAAGTTTTTGTATGTTTTATATATTTAATTAGTATTTTGTTAAGCGCTTAATATGTGTGTTGTTTATTCTTATGTTAAATAAATTTTGTATATTATTTTCTCTATTTTCCATTACCTTTACTATTTTTTTTCTCTGCATTAAAAAAAACTAAAAAGCTCTAAAAATACAGCCGTGTCATTAAATTTCCTCACTACCAGCTTTTTATATTTGCACTTTTAAGGCTCTTTATGTAATTCTATGTAAAGATCAAATTAAACGAATTTAAATATTTCAAATACAATGTATTATCTTAGTTTCTTCTAATGTTTTTAATCACCAGTTTGGAAATTCGCCATATATTATGGTTCATGCTCAAAGCGAACGAAATTTTCAATTTCTTGAATGCGTTGTCATTTGTGTAAATACCACTTTAGATTGAGAGTAAACCAAATTTTAAAAATCAGAATATAGTATTAAACACTCACGGATGAAAATTTAAAAAGGCAATTGAAAAGCAACATGACTCATTGTCAGCCAAAAAAACACAACTCATTTTTCGGTAGAATAAAGCGTGGTATTTTTTGTTGTTACATAGCAGTGCAGGGTCTCAAAGTATCATCTGTAGTGTAGATTTTTTAGGTCCAAATCTTCGTCTTTGTTGCCAATTTTATTTTCAACAACTCATGTGTAACTGGTACTGAACTAATTCATTATTTGAATTTCTGTTGCCGTTTATAAAATATAAAGTGGATCTTAAATATTTTGTTAGACTGTTTTGGGTTAAAACAATACTAATAAATATAAAACATGACTTATAAGACGTTCCTTTACCATATATAACCTAATTTATTATTTTCGAGACTTAACAGTTTAAATACAAATTAATTCACTTGTGTGTTTTAGTTCTATAATTATAACAAGCACACATTTTTATGATTTAATTTTTACCAATCTTATTAACCGAATTTAAAAAAATTAGAATAACATGCCAAGTCACCGAGTCATTAATTTTAAAAATGAAATATTCTAACAGAAAGCATGAATCAAAATTTTTACTTTATAAATGTTGCATTGGAAAGAAAACATTTAAATATACCAGACTAAACCATAAATTGATATGCATTTAATTGCAACTATCTATATATATAATTCTCTTTTGGGAGCCGTTAGAAAACAAGCTGCAAGCGCGCCTTACAGTCCCCTCTCTTCCTCTCTATCGCTACCACCCGCCACCCCCCATCCCCCACCCCCTCACATGGTCTGGTGAGCTGTGATTCACGCTGTTTACATTTCACAATCATAGAGACGGGTTTGGTGACGGCTATTAGGGGCAGATAATTTAGTTTGAAACGATTTTAAACTAAGAGGAGGCTGCTTTCACGTGGGGGGGGGAAGAGGGGTTTAGTGTTTTTAAGCAAACATTTTCAGTGGCAGCATTGGTACTGTCGAATTCATAAATTATAAATTACTGAAAAGTAGGAAAAAAAACAACTAAATAGCGGCGTATGATACGCAGCGGGTCGGCTCGTCTGTTTTCAACCACCATGTGATTTTAAATTCGACAGTTACTTAATGTCTAGGTAATACATTAAATCATGAGGTAAATTTAAAACAAATCGAATCGCTGTTAAAGTGGCCACACCAGTATTTTGGCTTTTTTAAATGTACAAAACAGAACTGTGAGACATACAAATGTCCAATCTGTCGCAGTACAGCTAAAAAAATTGATGTTACGAAAAACGTGAAGGGATAACTGTGTATAATGATAAAATACATAAAATCAATTATGATAATATTATCCATCAATAGTACAAAATAATGCTGTCCTGACGACACGGACACCTACTACCCCAAAGTTAAACATATGGATCTCGGTAAAAAAACAAACTTTGATTAACTCTAAATGAAAGAACGGTACAACGAATCACAGCCCCGTTTTGACATGCGATGAGAAATTCTCCGACAGACCGGTGCTGTACAACCTAACACTGGAGAGTTTTACTCACGTCGAAGACGAATCTACAGGTGTGCTCTACTGGAGCATGTATTGTGCCAGGTGTAACGGCGTCAATCAGGTAACTCTTTTTGTATTCAACACGAAACATTTTAATCGTCCATTGTTTTATATTACTACACAGGTGACAGGACAAATGATCTCAGACAAAATATCTCACGGATAAATGATCTCAGGACAAATGATCTCAGACAAAATATCTCAGACAAAAAATATCTCACGGACAAATGATCTCAGGACAAATGATCTCAGGACAAATGATCTCAAGGACAAATGATCTCACGGAAAAAAGATACCAGGACAAAATATATCAGGACAAATGTTACCACTGACAATTGATCTCAGACAAAATATCTCAGACAAAATATCTCTCAGCGAAATTATAATAGTATGTACGATGATTTTAGTTGATTTGAACTTGTTTTTATTGATTGTTAATACTTATCATAATTGAGGGCTTAAAAAATGTATTAAGTTTGTTTTAAAAAGTTTATATATCCGTTATGGTAAATCGCCGAATTAGATAAAAAAATAATCAGTTAAACAATAGACAATTGAGACAAAGTTTTTAAATTAAATATTGTCTAATTTTGGTAAACTAACTAATTAATTTTACAAATATTTAGATTTAATCCCAAGGATTTAAGTGTTTTCAATTTTAATTTGATATTGAAGGAAATATGTCCATAGCTGTACCAATGCAATATGTAAGTATGACACGGACATTGCCACGGCTTGCGAAAATCTCAACTCACAAAAATCTCTGTGGTCGGACAGAAAATACCACATGAGGTGTACAAAAATACTTTCTGTGCCTTATGCCACATTGTAAGTATTTTTCTATTTGTGTTGTAATGCACCATTTTTGTGTGAATATTTTTTACATTGTTTCTCTGCTTCACCATAACTCCCACCGTATTTACATTATCAAAAAAATTCAAACATTTAACATTTCCATACTCAAATTTATAAAAGCCACATAAAAAAGTTAAATTCTCTATTCGAACCTGAAGGTCCATGGGGCAATTTAAGAACTGTTCTAGCGCTTTACCGCTAGGTCATGTGTCCCATACAAGCCAAATACTTAAATTTTTATTTATGACCTTAGATTCATGTGGGAGATGAACTGTAGCTCTTCGTCTTCTCTTTATATTCTGAAATTGAGACTTTCGTGATAGTTATCGTGCATTCTACCACTCGACAACGACGTCCTTATACAAATAATATATGTACATACTTAAATAATATATTATAACATAATAATTTGAACGTACGCATTCAGGAAGTCTCTTTTTAAAAAAGTTATATTAGATAGAAATTCATCACTGGATGTTTAGTGAATGGATCGGGTTGATTTTAGTGATAAAATGAATTTTGTGTTGCATTTCTCTTTAGATTGATGACATTCTAAAATTATGCGCCGTATTTTATCAGGCCAGCATGAATATAGTAGTGTTAAACAAGCTCGGAGGGGGGGGGGGATGGTTTAGATGGTTTTCCGCTGCTCTACCTGTTGTGAGGTTTGGGGTAAATAGATAGATCTTCTTCCGCCCGTTGTGAGAGTGGGGGTTTTGAATATGATGAAAAAAAGATCCAACTCACAGTTCAAGTCCAAATATAAAGTTCTTTATTAAAATTTAAACAATCAACTTCATATCTACTAATCTACACTGTACTACTACCACTACTAGCTACGAACTCCCATGACCAATCCTAACACTAACTGTTCCCTAGCTCTACATATTACGACCGTCTCTAACCCCTACCTAACACCATCTCTTCTCTTCGCTAGCTACCTATCAATTACTGGCCCACGCCTCAGTGGCAGGAGCGGAACTACAGTGCCGTCAGACACCACAATGCGGGGGGTTGGGGGGGGGGGTCACGCCGTTTGGGGGCCCACAACCAACCATAATCAATTTTTTTAATGGATAAAAAACTTAAATTTCATTCATTTTTTGCTTGTTTGTTTTAAAGAATACTGTAGTTGGGGTTGGATTATCTTTATTCTATAGACACCATCTCATGTATAATTATACTTTTTCCCTTTGTTTTTAAACCATTGTGAAAAATAGGAAAACGTTTAAACCACTTCCATGACTGTTATAAATAGTCAAATACGGGTGATGCTAAGCTCATTTTAATAGATTTGTACGAATCAATTAAAAAAGCAACTACTTCTCTTAATTATTTTTTTAAATACATACTAAAGAATGACATAGTATAAAAAGGAAATGTATTTAAAATTAATAATATAATTACAAAAAGATGTAAAAATAAACATAATACGAGAAACCATTACATATACAAAGCTTTGCTGTTTCATATTCCTTTGACCGACGTAGTGTTAAGAATATTAAGGCCTACATAAAATAAAACAGATTTAAAAAAAACACTCATGCACTAACACACATGAAATGTTGTAATTTGTTTTAATTGGAAAAAATGACATTTGTTTTTTCAAAATGCGATTAGACCAGAAATGAGTATATTATGTTCGTATTTTGAATATATATATATATATATATATATATATATATATATATATATATATATATATATATATATATATATATATATATATATATATATATATATACATATATATATATGTACATCGGGGGGGGGGGGAATTGACAGGGGGGTAAGTCCTGGTTAGGACTTTTGTCGATGTCGTTTGTGCTTCAAATGTAGCAGTCGGTCTCGTCGTGTGAATGGAACATGGGGAAACATGCCGTAAAACACAGGCCATAAAACCAACGACAAGTGGATCAAAACTGACAGCTGGTGACCAGCGTCTTATATGAGTAATAAGTCGAAACATATTCCGCAAGTCAAAACCCTCTGTAGATTCGTGTGGTCGTAGATCGACCTCCGGGGTCACAAAAATAGTGTCAACATCGGGAAAACCACGTTACATGTCATGACAGGCCGCATTTTCATATTTAAACTGTGAAAATGTATGTGAAATAATATAACACTAAGGGGGATAGCAACTAAAGACATAGACAATATTTTTTTATCCATTTTTAATTACCTAAACTTTTTATAATAGAAAAGAATCTCGTAAAAAAAGAATTGCACACAAAGTGAACACCAACTAAAATGTGCATAATAGTGCGGAATATTATTAGTACTTTATAAATTCACATGCGTTTTTTTTTAGAAATTGGAAATAGCGTAAATTACTACGACGGAATTACTCAAAATTTACCAGAAGGGAGAAAATTAGATTTTTTTTACTTACATGTGAAATTTCATTTATCTATCTGAAATAGTACTCAAGTTATAGGCTTTTGAAAAATTCAAAGTAGAAAAAGTTCCACTTCCGGTAATCGGAAATCGCTCAAAAGTTTACACTGATCTACGATTTTGATAAAATACTTATATATGAAATTTCATCAACCTAGCTGTAACGGTACTCAAGTTATCGTGTTTACACACACACACATACACACAGACACACATACACATACACAGGCATATGGACAAGATTGCAAAACTATGTTTTTCCGGCTCAGGGAGCCCTATAACGTCAAGATTTGCTAATATCTTGATTTTTTTTCTGTTGCACAATTACAAGACTTTCTTTATACTTCGTATATACGAGAAAGTAAAAATGTAGATATGCCAGACTAAACCATAAATTGTTATGCATTTAATTGCAACAATCTGTTTGAAACCACCATGTGATTTTAAATTCGACAATTAGTTAATGGCTAGTTAATACATTAAATCATGAGTTAAATTTAAAACAAATCGAATCGCTGTTAAAGTGGCACACACCAATATTTTGGTGTTTAAAATGTACAAAACAGAACTGTGAGACATACAAATGTTTCAATCTGTCGCAGTACAGCTCAAAAAATTGATGTTACGAAAAACGTGAAGGGATAACTGTGTATATTGATAAAATACCTAAAACCAATTATGATAATATTATCCATCAATAGTACAAAATACTATTTTCCATGCATAGAAAAGGAAAGAAAATGTCTTGTTACCTTCCTGTTTTGTATTTAGACTTCAATTTCGTTTAAAGTGAGAGAAAATGTTCTACATACTTTAGAAAGAAACGCATAGGAAAAATATTTCAGATGAGTGTATAGCCACTGCGTGTGAGAGTTTTAATTGTTATTATTTAGTATGCGTTTCATTCAAGTTGTAATGCCAGAAATGAAGAAATTAATGACCGCCTATCTAGATTTCACAATTTATAACTTCATGTTGAACTGGGATTGTTTTACCCTACTTTAAACAAAAACCCATAGATCATTACAACAAAAATATTCAACAAAGAGCATTAGCCCCCACCATCCATCATTTAGATAACACAAAGGATTAATCACCTAGTTTTCTATTGCAGAATCTTGTGTAAGCTACAATTAAAGTAGGGATAGACATTATATTAAAGTAAGAAGACATGCTAACAAACAAAACGTAATCTGGATTGATGATAACATTATACCCTCTACAAAACTGCGTTTGTACATTAAGTTTAGTACAATACTTTAGCAAATATTGATATTTATGTAACACCACCCCCTAATTTTTGTACATAAATGTACGTGAAAATTTGTATTAAAAATTGAGTACGAGCTATCGCAATGAATAAACGTAGAAATGTATAGTTTGGTTTGAGAAATTTAAATTCTTCATCCACTTGTAAAAATCTCTTACGTAGAGGTTTGAAAAGGTTTAGTTTTCACACCTTTTCGTGGTTTCCAAGGCAACCATTACTGCTATTGGAGGCTATATAATATTTTTGTCTATAGGTTAACAACTATTAACATATGAATTTATTAACTTAAACACCCAGAAATGTGTTAAATAATTATTTTTTTCATCCGTATAGTCTATCCTTAAGTTTGTACATTTAAGCTGCCGCAACACTTGCATTATTTCTTTCTACTGCTTTGTTTTCGACAAAATATGAAACACCATACTTGAAAAATGATATTTTATCAAATGAAAGATTATCTTCACTCAATGACACTTAGTAACTATAATTAACCTAGTCAATTCTTTGTTTTCTAAAACTCGTCACCGGAGAGTGCTGGCTTTAAACAAAAACTAATTTAATTTAATTTTTAATCACTAATAGACTTACCCGGTCGTCCCTTGGATAACTGTGGGTTTCGGGGGTCATCCATAAATGACATCACGTCTGTCACTTATCATCACAAAATAACCAGACCCCACATTCAAAAAGACGTTTTTTATCTTTTAAAAACACCGATTTCGTCTGAGCATAGGTTTTACAACACTATCCCTTCATATATGACGACACAGGTGACCTACTCAACTCTACTTCACCTGCCCAGTGTCCCTCCAAGTCTCAGACAACATGACCTTATCGTTTAAAAAAAAAAACGATTCCGGCCATGCATGTCTCTGTCCACACTATCCCTTCATATACTTAGGACAAAGAAACAGATGAACACTTCTTTATCTGCCCTGTATCCCGCCAAGTTCAGATAGTCAAATTTATCATTCACATCTAAAAAAAATTGAAAAAAAAACATTTTTAACATTAACGTGATATGTCTAGAACCCGTGCCACCCGCATGAAAGCCTATTACACTAACAACTTAGCTGTCTAGACACGTGACATCACTGATGTTTTTTATGGTATAGTTTAATACTATGAATCTCCTTATGCAACTTGATTTACGCGCATAGGCCCTATCTAGTTCTAAATCTAAGTCTAGTAACTTTCAAATTAAATTTTATCTTAAATTAGCCAATTGCATAGCTAAAAAAACAAAGATTTATTAAAAAAAATAATGAAGGTCTGAAATAGATTCTAGATGTAGAATTTACATTAAGTCTAGATCTAGAATTTACGTAAAGACTAGTGACCTAGATCTAGATCTAGATCTAGATCTAGATCTAGATCTAGATTCATAACTTTTTCTTCCTTCGACAGCTAATCTGTAGATCTGGAGAAATTTATTGTAAAACTAAATGAAAAAGACAGTTGAAAATTAATATAAGTGTTGGAACGTAATAAATACAGCAAACGGACGTATTGTTAAAGTTATAGCCGACAGAAAATTAGCTTTATAACGCGTTAAAGATCTGAATAGGCACGAAATATTGTTTTGAAGCCGCAATTGATTGTACTAAAAAGTAAACAAATCACTTCACTATTCACTCAAAGTAAAGTCGTTTTTCTAAACTTTTAAAATTAATGTGGTTAATCTACCAATGAATAAATCAATTAATTAATTAACTTCTTTAAAAAATTTGTGATTAACAGTCTGTCTGAAAACAAAAATTGTTTTCTACCTAATTACTATTTTACAGCTCTACGCATAGCGCAGATTCTCTACAGTAGTCAATGGGACAAACAAATAAATACATATTCAAACATGTAAACAAACTTGAGTTTTAGTAGTATAGAGATAGATATAACATAACATAGATCAATTAGGCTTTACAAAGCAGGGTAAACTTTTAAATCCGACATTATGTAAATCGATTTATTAAGCATTATTTTGTTTTTCAACAGAAATGTACACCGCATATGAATGTAAAATAAACACAGTATTGGATATGAACTATTCTTAAAAGGACTTTTTGAATTTAAAAAAATTAGAACATGAAAAGATGAATCGAATCTTGGCTAGTTTTATGTTAAGAATTGTTTCTTCTTTTATATTTTGTTATTTTAGTACGGTTATGGTTAGAGTTAGGGTTAGGGTTAGGGTTAGGTTCAGGGTCAGGGCTAGTTATAGAGTTAGTGTTATGGTCAAGGTTAGGCTTAAACCAATGTCTAGAGTTGGTTGTGTTTGTGTGTTAAGTTTAGGCTGAGGTGAATGCTTAGGTTTTGTTCTTTTTTAAGGTTAGGATTTATGTAATATATAGGTTTAGAATTTGAGTTAGAGTTCAGATTCTACATTGAGGGTGGAGGGTAATTCCCCAGGAGTGGGGGGGGGGAATTGACAGGGGGGTAATTTCTCCAAAAGGGGGGAGGTAAATACGGAGTGGAGAATGTCGGGGGAGGGGGGGGGGGGGGTAATTGACGGGGGGTAATGTCCTGTAGCCATAAACAGTCACTGTTATTATTGTTAACCTTTCTTTGATTGCAATCTGTTGATTTATATTTGCAACAATCTATCAGATGCATTTGTGTAAGTTTAGTTGTACGGCCCGGGTGTGTTTATCTATGTATGAGGCACCCAAAAATGACGAGTTTACCCCACTTTGTTTATATGTTACACTATTAGGTGTGACAGACGACCTTTTGACGCCACTGTTAATGAAAATATCTGAATAATTATACTTTTTTTCTGTTTACAACAGCTATCAAGAGTCCCACTAGAGTATATTATTATTATTCTTTTTATGTTGATACGATTGTATCGCAAAATCTAGTCGATGCAAAAAAACATTTTTTATTTGATCAGAAGATTAAATTCCCTTCACTCAGACACGATTAACAGTTTGTTTTCAACCATTACCATCTATAGTGTACGAAATATTAATTAGTCTGGTATTCGAGATCTCCACACCGACTTCAAATAGCAAAGAATATCAGATGACTGGTTAATTAACAAAAAAGTTATTTTATCAGTAATTACTTCTGTGGATAAATTAAATTCACGGATCTTTTTACAAGACTATTTTAATAAACTATTTAAA
The DNA here is from genome assembly GCF_028476545.2 of Physella acuta. Lineage (NCBI taxonomy): Eukaryota > Metazoa > Mollusca > Gastropoda > Physidae > Physella > Physella acuta. Next base: position 798,962 of record NW_026731839.1, on the reverse strand, counting down.
AGAATAAATTTTGATTTGATTGTGACATTTGTTCATTTCAATGTTTCTCTGTAATACATCTTTACCTGTTAAAAAATTGTGCCAATAACTATTTAACAAAGACGAATAAACAAATTGAGAAATAATTATTAGAAAATGGAAACTCGAAGTTTGGCAATTTTCATATTGAGATTTCTTTGTTTTCTAATGACGAACTCTGAATTTGCTATCGCCACTAAAGATATTCATCTTACCTCTAAAACTTACGAAGAAGAAACATGCATAAATACTGATGATAATGTGCATAGCATTTCAAAAAGATCACCTTTGGAAAAAGCCATTTCTCCATTCAACAGCAGCTACATGCTACCAGTCGAGTACCAACAGAGTTACTGCCCCTTACGATGTAACCACGAGCAGATTGTGAAGATGTACTCAGCGGAGAAATGTTACGTCCCTTATTGTCACGCCTGTAGCTGTGAGAGACCGGCTTGTGAGATCTACGACAACTGCTGTCCTGACGTCACGGACACCTATTATCCCATAATTAATTCTAAAAACGAGACTGTGGTTAATCCTTATCCGAAAAACGACACAGTACGTTACAGCCCAATTTTAACGTGCGATGAGAAATTCTCCGACAGACCGGTGCTGTACATTCACTCTTGCCCACCTGAGTACATGGACAAGCGCACGATAGAATATTGTGAGCAGGAGGAGTCGATACATTTTCTAACACTGGAGACTTTTACCCACGTCGAAGACAAATCTACAGGTGTGCTCTACTGGAACAAGTATTGTGCCGTGTGTAACGGTGTCAATAAGGTATTTCTTTTTAAATTACCTGTTAAGTTTCCATCGCAAATATATCTTTAAAATCTTTCTTTAATAATAGATCATATTTAAATGTCTAACAAATTAGGCTGCTGATGACGATTGATTTGATATTCTAATAGTTCAAACACAACCTAAGGTACAGCAAATTAATTAATCTGAATTAAAACAATATTAAACTTCGTTATTGAAACTAATGTAAACTCATTATTAACTTAACCATGTCGTCTTTGATTCATTGACATGTTGACCTGTCAAAACGGCCCGGGACATATCGGCCCCGTCAAAACGGCCCCGTTAATATGACCCCGTCAAATCGACTCCCGACAAAACGACACAGTCAAAATATATCCGTCAAAAGTGCCCCGACTTATTGGCTCCCGTCAAATGGGCTCCCGTTATATTGACGCGCGACATTTAGGCTCCCGACAAATGGACTCTCGACATATTGGCTCCCGACAAATAGGCTCAGGAAATACTGGCTCCCGACAAAGTGGCTCCCGACCTATTGGCTCCCGACATAAGGGCTCACAACAAATGGGCTCCCGATAAATGGGCTCATGACATATTGGCTACCGACAAATGGGCTCCCGATATTTTGGCTCCCGACATATTGGCTACCTACAAAAAATGACTCCCGACATATTGGCTCTAGACAAATGAATTGAATGACCACTATTGGCATAAAAGTAACCATTTTGTCCTACCTCCACTACTACTATAACCTCTTTTAAATGCCTGAATGAAATTGCTTTTTCATGAAAAAACATCAATTCACAAACAAATCAAGCTCTTAACAGCTAAAATCTACCAATTCTAAAATTTTGATAATGTTTAGTTTTCAACAGTAAAGATCTGTTGCATAAAAGCGAGCACAGAAGTGAAAATGTACGATATACATGATGTTTACAGGATAACAACATTTTGTTTTGATAACGTACAAGCACACTGCAGGTAGGACTGTACAGCGTGAACCCTTCACACCAAACACTGAGTTAGAACAGCCTATAACCGACTCAATTATGGAAGTCATAGATAGATGACCCTTAAATTAAAACATACTATATTTTATAATAGATAAACTAACATAAAAATAAGGCCTGCCGAACAAGAGATGCATACGTTGTATTAATTAAGAGTGTTGGATAAGCTAACTCTAAAGAATATTGATGAAGGGGTCACACTGGCAGGTGTCATATTCAACGAGATCGCTTTGCCGGGAGAGTTAGTCTCTACAGAAACGGTATTGTCAGTGGTCCTTATGTCTGGAGCCAAATTGAGAGGAGCCTTTTTGTCGTGAGCCAAAATGACGCTAGCCTATTTGTCGGGAGTCGTAATGACGCTAGCCTATTTGTCGGGAGTCGTAATGACGGGGGCCGTTTTGTGGAGAAACTAATTGGCGGGAGCCTATTTGTCGGGAGTCGTAATGACGGGGGCCATTTTGTGGAAAAACTAAATGACGGGAGCCTATATGTCGGGAGCCAAAATGACGGGAGCCTATTTGTCAGAAACCTTATTGATTGGAGCCCTTTTGTCGGGAGCCTATATAACGGGAGCCTATTTGTTGGGAGCCTAAATGACGGGAGCCTATTTATCGGGAGCCTTTTTGACGGGGTCCATATGTCGCTGGCCCTTTTGACGGGATCAATTTGACGGGGCTCTTATGTCGGGGCCGATTGGTCAGGGTCGTTTTGACGGGGCCGTTTTGTCATTGGCCGTTTTGACGCCGCACGCGTTGACATAATAAGAGCAACCAATAGTACATATTAAAAAATATAAATGATGTATTCGTCTCATCGACAATTGTACACATACTAATGTGTGATCGAATTACTACATGATATTAAATAGCATTTCTATAACGCCATCTCAAAAACAATGTAAAATTCTTAAATTGTCCCTTTATCTGTCTGTATCTACAAGCCACGATGTATTTATTTGGCCCCACAAATATTTGATAAAATAAATTATAGGAGCCATATTAATTTAGATACAAATACTCGTCCTATTTTTTTCAAACAGATGTAATAATCAACGCGTATTATATAAAAGAGTGTGTCAGTTGTAAAAATTGCTCCGATTAGGAAAACATTTTAAAAACTGGAATCAAGAAAGCCTGTGTAACCACCAACCTGTTGCTTATAATACAATAAAAAACAAATTAACTAACTGACCGTTAAATTATTATTCTTATTATAAAATACTGACAAATTGTGTTATAGGTCACATTTAGAGCTAGGTTATAAGTAGTGAGATAGGAGTATACGAGTTGTGGGGGTCTACGACAAATTCCCGAAAGACAATTCCCCGAATGCCGATTGCCCGAAGGCCAATTTCCCGAAATGGACACTTGCCCTAATGCGACAAATGCCCGAATGGACACTTGCCCGAATGCGACAAATGCCCAAATTAATTAAGAATGTCTTCCTGTTAATATTATTTTCAGTTTCTTTTTGGTAAGTGTGTATTATTATACATAATATTAATAATATAATATTAACATTTTTTCGGGCAAACGGCCTTCGGGCAATTGTCTTTCAGGAATTCGTCATAGACCCCCACAACTCGTATACTCCTATCCAATTGGTATTCGGCCAAGTGTCCGTTTTAGCATTTGTCGCAGTCGGTCATTTGTTATTTTTTTATGGTTATCGAATCAAATAAAATTCCTACAGAGCTCTGATCTACCTTTCCATATCCATTGCGAACATTTTATGAACGTGTACACTGAGACAGAAATCATTAATCTACTGAGAGCTGCAACTAAACATTGTGGGGTCCTTCACATCGTCAATGACCATAAACGCAGAACCGCATGTGTTGACATTAGTGAAATGTAAGTATTTTTTTTTTGTTCTTCAACTAGCTGTGATGATACAAAAATGATTTTAGTGTATTCTAGTTTTTCAGCCCTTTTATTTTTTTTTTTACAATGCAATGGATGCTAATATTTCTTAACTTATACGTTATTATAATCAAACTCGTTAAATGATATTTTAAATGTTAGGTCCTGATAAAATATTATTTAAACAAATTAGTTAGTATGCATGATGTTTTTTTGCTGGTTTTTAGGGGTTGGGGGGTGTAATAGTAGTCAGCAGGATTGGCAAAATACATATTTAAATTTCTTACATTCAAGAAAAATATAATTATAACAATAATGTGCATAATCGAAAAAGGACTAATACGCAATTTAAAAATAATCGATTTGTTTATCAAGGTGAAATAGGTCTTTTAAGTCAATTTAGCAAATAGTTGTTGTTTTTTTCTTTTTGTTATCTGCTGTAAGGTAAATTCGCCATTCATAATGTGTTTAATGGAAAGGGACACATGAAGTGTATGAAAATTACTGTCTTTTTTTCCAATAAAAACTAATTATTTCACTTTTTTAAAAATAAAACATTAAATTAGGAGCTGTTTAATAAAACATTTTTTTTCTTGTTAAGGAAATACATTGACAGCTGTAATTCAACCAGAACAAAATGGAAGTATAACCAGGACGTAGCTATGGCTTGTCAAACGCTGAACAAGACAATTCATAAAGTCTTTATTAGAGACTTGAACATGCCGGGTGTACTGTATAAAAATATTTTCTGTGCTATGTGCCATATGGTGAGTATTTATGTGAACAAATTGATATGTGTATCAATGAGGCATAGGGGGTACCACATATAGTTGATTAATTGAACTGGTGCAGTCTTTAACACTTTTCCCACTCCAGTAACATCTAATCAAATTAACTTACATTTAAACTATTAAACAACTATCATAGTCAATTACATTCATGTATATATTTCACAAAACCAACAATAATTTACAATATACTCAAAACGGCTTGGCCTAGCGGTAGTGTGCTAACCAGAAAGTTCTAATTCGGGTTCAAATGGTATAACGTCCCTTAGACCACACTGCTCTGATTGCGTACCTAACTCACGTGAGGAAAAGTTAAGGTGGCTGGGCATAGTGCTGAAAACAGTATCGCTTCATATGCCGAGGTCACAGAGACAAGTGAACTCTACTTCACTTATCCCATGGACAGTCATGTTTAAGAAGGGAATTTTTTTACTCAATAAATAAATACATCGTTTAGATATTTCCCTCTTCTAGGATTTTTTTCCTCTGTACGGAGATTGTTTACAACCGACAAAAAGACGTGTCTTTCCTTTTCTTCAACCTATCGTAAGTATATTTTTATTTCCTTTATTTTTAATTTTTTATTATCTTTTATATAATGTTCTTTTTTCTTAATTAGATCACTCTGTGTTAAATGCAGATAAAGTTTAAACAAAGAGTAAACGACACTTGCATCACTGTTGTTTTTTTTATGCTTGTAACTAGGCAGGCTCTCTTTCGAATGGGACTAATTCTCTAGGTCCTCGCATCGATTTACCCTTTTCTCTTCTCCTCAACATTGGACAGTCTTCTTCAATAAACTTGTTGGATAAAAATCAGTATGAACTAGGAAACTGCAGTCATGATGAATTGAAGTCGCCGGATGTAAGTAAACATTTACCTTCATCTGGTTAGAAAACAACGTTAAAAAAATGTAATTGCCATTTTTCTAGAGTACTCAATTTGGAAAAAAAACAATTTAACGAAATAGCGATAAGCAGTGCTTTAACTAAAGTATACTATTAAAATTGTGTCAATACAAGCTAATTTATATTGCACTGGCGTACCCGTCGCGCGTCGCTGCGAACTAGTCCTAAACACAGAGCGATTCTAAACATTTTATAAACGTTTCATCAATGAGTTAACAGATGCGTAAAATAAAACTGTGTGAACAGCGACGGCTCTCGATTGGATCTTCGATATTGTAGCGTGGGTTTGTCCACACCATCGCCCAGACGACCCTGGGCGTGCTCTATGTGCACCTTAATCACCCACTGTAATAGAAAGGTGGAACACTTGTCATAGCGTAGATAGAATTAGACTAGACTAGTAGAGGTTACTAAGGACTGCGTAAACTTGAAGGTAGACAATTTGGTTCGAGAGTATGTGGGCTGTTTAATAAAATATTTGTGGCGTGAGCGTGAACTTGTTTTCTAAAACTGTATGAACCGCGCAGGATCTCGATTTTACCTTCGCTGTTGTAGTGTGGGTTTGTCCACACCATCGCCCAGGGTCGTGCTCTATGTGTTTGTTAATCACCCTCTGTAATAGTAAGGTATAAAACATTTGGTGACAGATAAGGTGTTAGGGGTGCCGCAGGTGACTCGAGAGAGACACTGGTTACACTACTGCCTAGGTACATTGTGTTTCTCCTGATTTTTATTTGTCATCGCTCTAATACTCTTTAAAAGAGTGTCGGCGGAATAGTGCTCACAGTAGAGCCCGGATAACAACATGTCAACCGACCGCCTGTTGCAGCCTAATCCTCTGTACAGAAGTCCTATAATTAGATTACAGGTGTCAAAATAGCCGCTTGGGAACTCTAAACCCCAAATGCACCCGACTACAAGGTGGTCACCATTCCAGAATGTAATGGTATTTCCCTGCAGAAATCTATCCAGGAGTATTCTAAACAACTTTCTAAAGTTGAGAATAAAGTAATGCATAAAGACAAACCCAGTTATACCCGTCCCCGCGCTTTGCTACGTTCTCAGAAGAAAAGCAGATGCAATGTTTCAGTACGTTAACAATCCTGTATTTTTAAACGTGTGACCTTGTTTTTTTTCTACAACCGAGTTATCTTAAGCAGAACAGGCCCATTATTTATATGATCTTAGTTGTTGAGGCGCAGATTAGTCTAAATCACTTCCTAGACGCCACATGGCGGCTGTGTGAAGCATAGATTTACGGTAATCCCTATCTATAACAGTGTAAAATTCAGCGACTACCCATGTGTCAGTGACGTAGCGGGTTGCTTCTTGTTCCACCGGTTGCACAACCGTAGTGCGTTGGGTACGAATCCTTGTTCGGTTTAATCATCGATTGTTTTGTGCTTCCATGTCTCTATACGAAAGTAGGCTCCATAGTGCTCACGGTGTGTAAAATCGCCCCTTGCTGGGCTGCATTCCCTTGCTACGTTGCAGTGAATCATTTTTAAATGTATCAACTTGAGAACAGAAGAAAACCATACACAAACACAAAAGAAAACAAACACAAGCGCAAACACAAACACAACGAAAACACAAATAATACCAAAAAATCACACAAGAAGTCGCAAACGCAAAAACAAACACACAAAAATCCCTCACGAAAATACAAACGCAAACGCAACACCTAAACACATCACAAACGCAAATCACAAACGCAAAGCACAAACGAAACGCAAGCGCTTTATCAATTGGCTTTATCAAAACAAATGGCCTCTATTCCACATATTCTTGAATATCCTTTGAAATTACCGCGCCTGACATATTTATTAAATATTTTAAATAATTAGTTACATTCGACAGCAATATTTCAGTTACAACGCCTGCTTCCACCCCCCCTACACGGTTACATTCGACACTACTGTTATTATAATGCTTTTTTTTCAAGGAGTCTAAGCTAAAATATTATTTGACATTGAACCGTTTATTATGTTTTAGCAATATGCGTGTATTTAATATTTTCTTAACGTTCTAATGTTAACGTATGCGAAAGAGTAAAAACTTTGTCAACAATTAAAAAATGTATGTCGTTGCATGAATAGACCCTACTCCATAAGTTATAAGACAATGCGATGCTTTTAAAATACAAGGCATGTGGTGATGTTTTTAGAATTGATAACGATGACGGAATGACGGGCGGACTGACACACTACCTGACCGCTTCTATTACAGATATACATCTCTTATTTTTAAAGCAATACGATTTAACATCTTGATATAATATCACAGGGTGACTGCATCCCACTGGAGTGTTCAGCTGGTAAAGTATTGCACAAAAGAAATTGTACAACAGCTTTTGAACTGATCAAAGGTCTGAGTTATATTTTAAATATGATATTATATACGGGATCAGAAGATAGCAAATCGTTATTGAATAAACAACTGGATAAAGAGCTATTAAAATTCCTGATCGGCAACATAAATAGCAGGGTAAGACTATCATAATGAAAACCAAAACATGTAATTAAGCAATCATGATTATCCAATACACTTAAAAATAACAATTGTATGTGGGTGTATGTTTATTTGAGTGTAGGTGTGGATGTGGGTTGTATGTGTAATGTCGTGAATGATAGTGTAAGTAAAATCAAGTTAGTGCTTGTGATTTCAATTTAAAATTTACGTAGGAAATGTTTTTCCATTAAGTTTTGATACATATTTACTCAGATTGACAAAGTACTAAAGAGGTACGCGTTATTCTACATGGCAGAAATAAATAATTTAGTGGCTACTCAACTCGGATCAGTAGGAGACTTCAACGTTACTTCAGCCTTGACTCTTTGGGCAAGCTTTAAAATCATATCTAACCAAAATTTCACCAGAGACGACTTTGAGGACAGAATTTTAAATGAAGAAATATTATATAATTATAATTTTACAATTGAAGTAAATAAATCATTGACTTTAAAATTATATTCTATGAACTCGATTGGTGATTCGAAAAATTGTTCACATTTTTATTCAAAAGAAACAAAAGATCGTTTAGCCTGCTGGGAATTTCATCAAAACATTTCGATTGTTGAAAATGAAAATGAAAAATATTACATGGACTCGTTCATTAACCTCAAACGCACATTAACTTGCAGTTTTGTGCGTTTTCAAAAGTCCTATTACGAACTGGATTTCAAAGACCAAGATATCCCACCAAATCTAATGTTGACCGTTTATCTAGAACCAACAAAGCTGATCTTCACAAAGAGATCTGATCTGAACATGATGGAGATAGATGAAGATGGCGAGTTAAAGATTTGTGTTGAGCTTCTGGAACAAAAGGTGAAAGAGATGAAACGTAACGAGCACTTACTGCATGAAAAACATTCATCTTGGGACGTAGCTTATTGTTTAACACTGACCTGTGTTACAGTTTCCATAGTTTGTCTTATACTGACTCTGGTAACGTACATGCGTTTTCCTGTGCTTAGAAATATTGCAGGAAAAAACACGATGTTTTTATGTTCCAGTCTACTATTGGCTCAGACTTCATTACTGACCAGCTCACATTTGTAAGTTATTTGGTATTATTTTTTCTCTGCAATATCGTATTATTTATATGTTATGGATAATTAACAATATTTTTTGCTAACAAATTTTTTACATTTATGAAGAACCGCTGCAAGCAATCTGTGCACCGCCTCTGGAATCTCCACCCACTTCCTCTGGCTCTGGATGTTGTCCTGGAGCTTCACCTGCAGTTACCACATGTTTCAAATCTTCACGTCCAACACACCAAACTATATCACTCCCCACTCTGAAAGACGACAGCTCTACAAAAACGTGTTGATGTCGCTAATACTGCCCTCAGTTGCCGTGTCTATGGTGGTCATTTTCTCATACGTCTACACCCAGGGGCGGGTCATTGGTTATGGTCACCTGACGTGCTATCTAGATTCTCCACTTCTAAATGGTACGGTTAGCAGATGGAAAAGAATATAAATATTTGGACCACATTGATAAAAAGCGTATTGACGTTGTGCGCTTAGCACTAAATCAATTTGAAATAGGAATAAAATTACAAATTTAATGTCAATATTATAAACGTTGTAAAATCTGCATTTATAGTTTTGTAAAAATTCTATTTTTCTCGCCCAGGTGTGACCTTTGTAGGTCCTCTCATTTTGATTACAACAAGCAACGTCGTCTTCTTTGGTATCACAGTTTACAAGATACAGAGCACCATAAATCTTCAGTCTGCCGAAACTTTCAGAAAAGACAACCAGCATCACATCTACGTTTACGTCAAGCTTTCCTTCATGACTGGAGCATTTTGGACATTGGCGATCGTAGCGGAATCAGTAGATAACCAAGTTTTAAGGTGATTGTAGTACAATGTGTAGCCTTCCAACTCAATTTAGAACTAGCATTTAATATGTAAATTCAAATGAAATTGAAAAATCAATTTAGTGTAACCATTATTTTCAAGAGGAGTACACTCTTGAAATTCTTTATATATATATATATATATATATATATATATATATATATATATATATATATATATATATATATATATATATATATATTTATATATATATATATATATATATATATATAGTTAATGCAATCTTTTGTTCTGATCAAAATCTATCAAGAAACTTATTTTATATTTTGTGTGATTAAATAAATAAAAGATATTAATTAAGTTTTCTTTCCTCTGTAGGTTAATATCCATCATCTTAAATGGATTGCAAGGTGTCGCCATATTTGTATCTTATGTCTGCAACAAACGAGTCTTCAATCTGTACTGGAATCCTAGGGGCCGCAACTCCACGATGGTCTCCGAGGTTGAGAGAAACAAATAAAACAATTCATGAAATAATTTCCTACTATGGAAGAAATTTGAACAGTAAAATAAACCATGCTACTATGAAAAGAGAAAGTAGTTTTGTGTTTTGGCATTAACAAACTGAAGCATTGGTATCTAGAGTAAAGTTGTTGTACGTTTTCTATATTTAAATAGTATTTTGTTAAGCTCTTAATGTGTTGTTTATTCTTGTGTGAAATAAATTTTGTATATTATTTTCTATATTTACCATTCCTGCTACCATTGTTTTCTCTGAATTTCTAAAAAGCACTAAGAGTACATCCGTGTCATTTAATTTCTAAGTCTTCATTACCACATTTTAATATTTTTTTCTCTTTTAAGGCTCATTATGTAATTTTAGGTAAAGATCAAATTAAACGTATTAAACATTTCACTGACAGAGTATTTTATTTATTTCTTTTAATGTTTTTTAATTCATTTGATGTTGTAATCAACAGTTTGGAAAGTCGCCATATATTATGCTTTGTATTTAGGTGCGTTAAATTTACAGAACAGAACAGTGAGACATACAAATATCAAATATGATGACAGTATAGCTCACAAGTTTAATGTTACGAACAAAATTACAAAATATGCCAGATAAAATGTGTTATTATCTAAGCCTGTGATCCAAAAGGCTGGTTTCAATTTATTCAATTTATTCCATTACGGTAACAATAGTAGGCACGAAGGCCTTTTTTCAAATTGGACGTTTTAAAATAAACAAATAAAACAACAATTCAATAACAGCCTTAAAAAAAAAGCAATTGCATACTAACGACATAGCAGTAACATAGCACTAAAAATGTGGAATAAAGAAATAATATTACATAGTTATAATACAAGATGAGATAAAATAAGTATGTAATAGATGAATGAGAAATGTTTCAATGAGTCAGTTAGAGAGGTCATTAAATAATTGTTGTTTTAGTTTAGATCTGAATATATTTTCAGATCTAGATAGCTTTATTTTATTAGGAAGATTGTTCCACAAATTAGAACCAGAGTAGGCGAAGCTATGATTTTGGAAAAAAAAGTTGTATATGGGAACGGCAAATTAAGACGACGATTTAATTTTATGTTAAAAGAAAATAAGTCTGATAAGTAAGAGGGGGCTGTTTCGTGGAATATTTTATATAAAAAAGTTGATTTAGTATATATTATCTTTTTATTTAATGGAAGTATTTTAGTTGTAATAAAAGAATCCAGACTACGAGACAGGCCAGTAACCAGTTTTATAGCCCTTCTTGTAATAATAGAAGAGGACGCTGCTTAGTTATAAAGCTACCGCTCCACACTACAGAAGCATAATCCAACCTAGATTGAATAAAAGCCTCATAAAAAAACTAGCCTGTTTCTATAGTCCAGAAAGTTCTTTATCCTTGCTAGTTGAACAGTTGTCTTTAATAAGGACATTCTTAGAAGATGAATATGATCGGACCAAGTGAGGTTGTGATCTATAACCAATCCTAGGCATTTGTAACTGTTAACCTGTTCAATGTTTGTATTGTCTATAGTAATGCGTAATGAGGTGGACGGAAGACGAAGGTGTTTCTGATGAGTAGTAATAATCCTTGACTTGGTTTTATCAGGGTGAAGTTTCATTTTGTTAAATTTTGTCCAAGTAGCAAGCTGATTGGCACATGTTTGAAGTTTGTAACTGAGTGAGTCAACACTGTCTGCAAAGACATGTAAAGAAGTATCATCAGCGAACATCTCGCACTGACCTGCGTCGATGTGCAAAGCAAGATCATTAATGTATAAAGAAAAAAGTAAAGGACCTAAGATGGAGCCCTGTGGAACCCCTATATTAACATTTTTCTGTGAAGAGATGGTATTAAGGTGAAACACGCGTTGACATCTGTTAGATAAAATGGAGTGAAGTAACCTAACTGTAAATTCGTGGAATTCGTATGAAATTAGTTTTTTAAGAAGTATGGTGTGATCTATAGAATCAAAGGCTTTTCTGAAATCGACGAACAGCGTGCCACAGAGTAGGTTTCTGTTAATATTTTTAAGCCAGTTTTCATTCATCTTAATCAAAGCAGTGTGACAAGAATGAAACTTTCTAAACCCAGACTGATTACTATGGAAAAGCGTATGCTTTTCTAGGTAGTTTTGCATGCATTTGTTTATATGTATTTCTAGTGGCTTGAAGAGGGAAGAAAGTATAAAAATGGCCTGTAGTTATTAGCATCATGGATGTTACCTTTTTTGTGTAGTGGTATGTATAACCTTAGCATGCTTAAAATGTTTCGGGTAATAATGCTTGGCAATACAGAGGTTATAGATATAGGTTAAAACTTCAATACTTTATTAGAGATATCATCAAACGAAGTTGTTGTAGACGGTTTAAGAGAGCTTAGGCTAACATAAACTTCATGAACAGTGAGAAGCGGAATTAGAGTTAAGTTAAGTAGAGTGTACCTGTTTTTGATACCTCGGCAAAACAAAGGATAATTTGGTCAGCACTTTGAAAGCCGGGTTTTCTTTCCATTAGAGGAGTCCAGGTCATAGGCTTCCTAAGGCCACTAGTCCACGATATGCACTCGAGACAAATGGGCCAACAAACGAACTTTCATTCAAATTACGCAAAATCTAAAGAAATGAAAGCATTTTCTAAAATGAGAACATAGTTTGTTGCTTTGAACTTATTTAACGAGGCGTGGGACATAGGGTTCACCTATTAATTGAATCCCAGAATAAGTGGAGCATCATTTAAGTCAAGGACACCATAGTTAATACGATGTCCTATTTTTAGCGCAATTGCCATTCTGGAGAATTGCGTTTATTAACCCGTCATTTCTGGATGTATGAATGGATGAATGGATGTGTGTCCGCAGCTTTAAGTCGTATCTCCTCCTCAACGAAGCAATTTAGATGACTAGTTCCAAAAGCAATTATGTTAAGCAAGTTACGAGGATGAGCATAGTCCATAAAAATTCCGGGTTTCTTTCATGGATTTCCCGGAAAAGCCAAAAACCTCAAAAAGAAGCAGTTTTTTGCCCATATCTCGGCAACCAGACCACTTAGCGACTTGAAACATGTACCAATCGATCCCTGCTATAATTTAGAACAATATTGCCGAAGAAAGTTTTCAAAAATATCCTTTCGTTCGGTCCCAAAAAAATTTTGAATTAATTAAAATTTGGACCGAATTAGTAGGCATGTTTATCCAACCACACCACACGCGTCATCACGTTCAATAGCTGCGCCATCACGTTCAATGGCTGCGCCATCACGTTCGGTTGTTAGGCGCGCAATGGTTTTTAGTCAAGTAACTCTATTGTAAATAAAACATGTAAAATACTGAAAAAAAAAATAATAAACGTTTTAATAACTAACCAATGGTTTTATTAACCCTTCTCTTGATTTACGCTACGACAGAGCTATTTTTAGATAACATAAGGAAATTGCGCTTAAATGTCACTAGACTTTTTAATTAACTTGTTTAACTAATTTTAGTAATTTCGCGGAAAGTTGATCACTGTATATAATAATATTTAAAAGATTTATTTTTAATAAATTAAATATGCTTCTATGTTTAAGATTTAGTCCATTATAACAAACTTTTATTTTACTCACTTCCTCTGTCGTCAGTCTCTCGTCAGTCTGTCTGTCTATATCGAAACGGCGGTGCAAAATTGCAGGCACTTCTAACTGACAGATACGGTTCGTAGTTGGTACGTGGGTCAAGACATTAAGACAATGCATCATGACATTCAATTTGACTTAATTGGTTGCCTGATTAATTTTTTATGAATTAATTAAAAATTTGACCGAATTAGTAGGCAGTCCAATCCAACTACTCCACACGTGTCATCACGTTCAATAGCGCGTCATCACGTTCAATAGGTGCAGAATGGTTTTTAGTCATGTAACACTATTGTAAAGAAAACATGTAAAGTACTAAAAAAATAATTCATAAAAAACGTTTTAACAACATGCTTTTATGTAATAATGCACTAAAAAGTAGAAAATAAATTATACACTACTATTTAAATAACTATTAGTGTATAATTTATTTTCTACTTTTTAGTGCATTATTACATAAAAGCTTGTTATTAAAAAGTTTTTAATGATTTTTTAACCTTTATAATAACGCATACTTAATAGAATACATCGAATATTTTACAATCATGGATAAACACTAGCACTGTTTATAGAAATCATAATTTAATTTAATTTTTAGCAATTGGCATACATCTATTTATATTAACGTTTATGTCATGTCATGTTGCATTGTCGTTGGGTCCCAAATTTTTTTCCTTAGTTTCTTAGTTTTAATCTATTATCCATGGAACCTGGCTCACTTAATAATAAATTATTACAAACACTTGTGATGAGATGTTATGCGTGAAAGAGACGGACCAAGATTTCTTTGGGATTTTTGGGGTAACCAAAAAATTGAAACCCTGCACAGGACTTATACGTCAAGGGGCAGTACTCTAGTAAATCTTGTGTATATGACAGAAATGTCCAGGGGAAATAATGCAATAAACTAGTAGTTATACAGGACGAATATGCACAGGGGCAATACTGTGACATCATCGAATTCCACTGCTCTGACATGCTTCTCCGGCGTTCTCCTCGTCTGATAAAACAGAGACAGACACAGAAGAACTTGGACACGTTTTTTAAGTAACCGGTCGCCGAAATCAAACAAAATAACAAAGAAAGGTGACCCTATAATATAAAAAAAACCTTTAACGTGAATGATACCTCGATACATGGTATATTGTACGCAGCATGATTAACCAGGCGTCACAAACTAATATTGCAGACGGATCACATCCATGTAGAAACCACTTTTTTGAGATTTGTGAGAAAAACCACCAAGACAATGTCTCTAGTATATTTTTTATATTTTCCTTTTTTGAGGTAAAGTTTTAAACAAATATAATATATAAACAATTTTATATTATATTTTTTGGGTAATTGTTTGTTTTGGTAACTAAAGGCATTGGGCCAACAAAAAAGATTTCTAATTCTAATATAGATCTATTTAGGAAACTCAAAATAGATTTCTCGTATAAATCTGTATGAGAGATCTCAAAAAAGCTTGGACATTTTTAACCATTGTGGCCACCACCTCACCCCCCCCCCCTCTCCGGGACAGGACTGAGGTCAAAGAATTGTATAAACGTCACACATGAGTCATACATACAATTATAACCAATGACGGCAGCACCTCTAAACATGTGGATATCCAAAAGGTGTTTGGTGTAACTAATTATGGAATCAATAATTCGGCAGAAGCTGTTTGATGATTACAATTGTAAAACTAGGTTTATAATAAATATGTTTCGTTAATCTTGATATTATGGGGGACTTTCTTTTTTGTATATTACATCATTTTAACATACTGTTATCGTATGGAAGACGGTACGTAATAGTTGGAAAAGCCAGCGTATTAGGCGCTCTTTTCCTCAAATTAGAAATTCACACGCATTATAATAGCCTCGTATTGTCTATTATACAGATAAATCGTGAATTAGATTTTTACGAAATTTACAAGGGGCGATAACCTCGCTGACCTAGATGCTGCTTAAGTCATGCACGTAACTTATTTTAATATAAAATAACAAGGTTAATGTTTTCTTTATTCGGTACGTTCGTTATCGATCAATTAGCGCTATATGTAATGGATATCGTTTATGATCACTGGAAGATTTCATACAATGATATCGTTTAACATTTCATATTTCAATTTTTGTTGCATTTTATTATTTATTTTTTTGTATTTCAAAACACAAATATGGAGTAGATAATTAACAGGTGTTAATTATATCTATGGATCTAATTAACTGAAATCAAAAGATGTGGAATATCAAATTCTATACTGATTACACTATCGGTAAGAGAGTGTTATATAAACATTAGTTTATTCACGTTTCTGTTCAAAAATATAAATTAGCCTTATAAAATTTAGAATTACCATCAGATGATGCAAGTAGAAAAAAAGTATCCATTAGCTGGGATTGTGAACTAGCAGGCTCATTCTTCATCAATTCAGTTTTTCCCTTTTTTAATTTAATAATGTGTTGTGCTTAATTGTAGTTTTTTATGTAAACTTTAGTGTTTGAAACACTCTGGATCTTAAAAACTGATGGCTCGAAAAGTTAATTTTTATACGTTTAGGTTGGTTTATTATTTAATAATTTATAACCATTTCACAATATCCGACTCTTTCTATGGAGCAGCCATAAATAAACAAAGTACTTACGTTTCCTCAAAATCCAGAACATCATCATGGGACGTATCTGCAAACAAACCTAGCAGCGGAGTAAAGGAATTGACTACAGTGAAAAGTGTCATCAAAGCTGAGGAACATACCGAAATGGAAAAATCTTCTAAGTTGTATGTCCCAGGCTACTCATACCAGTCCATGCATGGTGAATCTACTTCAAGCAAAATCGGCTTCGAATTTGAGTCTCCGTGGAAATTTATGACATTAATTCAGCCTGGCATGAAACGATCACCGAACAGGTCTCCGAGATCAGTGCGTAATTCGCAGTTTACAACACATCGGGCTATTTCTCCATTCAACAGCAGCTACATGCTACCTGTTGACTACCAGCAGAGTTACTGCCCCTTACGATGTAACCACAACCAGACTGTGAAGATGTACTCAGCGGAGAAATGTTACGTCCCTTATTGTCACGCCTGTAGCTGTGTGAGACCGGCTTGTGAGATCTACGACAACTGCTGTCCTGACGTCAGTGACACGTACTACCACATAATTGAAAACAAATCTGAACCGCAACACAGCTTTGAAATTCCAACTCCATCGAATGATGAAACAGTACGTTACAGCCCGGTTTTGACATGCGATAAGAAATTCTCCGACAGACCGGTACTGTACATCCACTCCTGCCCACCTGAGTACCCAGAGGACAGTGTGCGGGAACAGTGTGAACAATTGGCGGCTCCTGGTGCTCTCACACTGCAGACATTCACTCACGTGACGAACCAGTATACCGGAGTCCTCTACTGGAACATTTTTTGTGCTGCGTGTCACGGGGTCAATCTGGTAATTTTATTTTAATTTACCGTTGAGTGAAATATCCTTTAGTTAGAAAAAAAATGTTTTACTTTACCAATTTTGTTTTTTAATACCAATTTTTATTTCAAATTGTTTAATTAGCTTTTTTAGAATTAATTTTTTTATAAAGTACTATTTTTATATTATTATTTTTAATTTTTATTTCAACAACTTTTACCGAACGATTTTTTTCAAACTTGACAAGCCTTGATTTCAATGCAATGTGACCTAATTAGATGTTAAATTATTTTTTAGGTATTGAAGTATTTTTTAATATAAAATACTAATTTACGTGTTTTAATTTTTGTATACTTGCCTGTTCCTTTAATCCCTGATTAATTTCTGTTTTATTTTTACTTCTTTTTTATGAAAAATTTCATTTTATGAATAACATTGCAGGTGAATTCTCTACCTATACAAATCCATTGCAAAAATTTTATGAATGTGTACACTGAAACAGAACTTGTACATCTACTGAGAGCAGCGATTAAGCATTGTGCCGTGGTTCACATCACAGAAGGTCGGGAACATAGAACACCTTGTGTTGATACAAGGCCGATGTGAGTATTTTCTTCACTAACTGTGTTTGTGTTTCTTCCTCTTCTTCTGCGTTCTTAAATTTTAGCGTTGGAAGAGATTTCACACAACACAATTAAGTATACTTGACAACTTGTTTTGCGCCATATAGGCCGTTTAGCAGCACTGAGCATAACTGATTCGACCGCGGCCTTTTTGGGTGTGTTGATACACACTTTTTACTTTTCACCATTGCGATACTAATTAAAGGCTATCAGTCATAATTTATAATTAAACCAATCGAACTACAAAATAGAAGTGGAAAATGGGGGGAGGGGGATGGTGAGTCTTACGGTTTAGCGGGGGTTTATGTCCAAGGGGTTTTTGTCCAGGGGGCTTATGTCAGGGGGTTTATGTCATGGGGTTTATGTCAGGGGGTTTTTGTTCAGGGGGTTTATGACCGGATACCTGATGAACCACTTGACCACTAATTTTAGTCCAATTCTGCTTTTCTTATTTTATTATGCCATCATCGACTCATTCAAAAGTATAATTAAGTATAATTAAGTAAATGTATATATTATAACACAGCTTTTACACTTGCGTCATGTATACTTAACATGTTCTGTTGAAAAAAATGTTTTCAGAAAACATTTACTTGTTGCGAGCTGGGTTTTTTTTTCTGGACATGTATAGTAGACATGTATATTATACAAGTCGCAAGTGTAAACGCGATGTACATCTTACGTTAGGTGCACAATCATTACTTTTTCAACTTACAGAATCTAAATTATTAGAAGTCTACTAACCAAATTTACACTGTAAATAGCCACACATATTGTTTATTTATGAATTTGTATTTCCCAAGTGTGATGTTGTTTCTACACCGTACTCTTATTTCCTATGTAGGAAATACATCGACAGCTGTAACTCAACTACAACAAAATGGAAGTATAACCAGGACGTAGCTACAGCATGTCAAACGCTGAACAAGACAATTCATAAAGTCTTTATTACAGCCGCGGACATGCCGGGTGTACTGTATAAAAATATTTTCTGTGCTATGTGCCATATGGTGAGTAATTTTTTTATGTAAGCAGAACAATGTGTAATAATGTAGAATGTAAGACCTTGTTTGGCTGGTTAGTAGACGTAGTGTCTTCTGCCCCCTCCCCCCCCCCCCCCATCCTAATATCAGGTGAGTAAATTGTTATAGTTATAAACGTCTTTATAAAAGCAGCCGTTTTTTTTTTCACTTTTAACATTAATATGTTTCCAGCAAATTTTTGGTTGTGTGTAAATCATTAGGTCTCAGACACCCAGATAAGCAGAACATTTATTTTTACAGAATGTAATTTAGTATGTCGATACCCTTACAGATCACATTCAACTTACATATTACATCCTACAGTTAAACAGCTTACAAATGTTCACGTTGCCGCCATACAACCGTCTTCCTTAAAGTACATCTCTATACAAAACGAGTGATGTAAATTGAGTGTAATTTATTATTGTGACTCAAACGAATTTTGGCAAACGATTTAAAATTTAACAATGTCAACAGGAAAACTTTCCAGGTTATGGTCAATGTCTGCAAACAGAAATTAATCACTCAATTGACACAAGTCAACCAGTTGTAAGTATACTACTGCAATATATATATATATATATATATATATATATATATATATATATATATATATATATATATATATATATATATATATATATATATATATATATAATCGTTTCACATTCGAGCCCAAGACACATAGGGCAGATGAAGTAGAGTTCAGAGACCACGGCATATAAAGGGATAGTATGATCAGCACTATGTCCATTCCCGCCTTTGTTTCCTTAACGTAATTTATATACCCATCAGAGTTGGGAAGATTAAGGGACGTTCCGTTGATTTGAACCCCCAATCGTAGAGACTTTCGGGTTAGCTCTCTACCGCTAGGCCACGCCGTCAGATATATATATATATATATATATATATATATATATATATATATATATATATATATATATATATATATATTACTCTTTATACATAAGGTTTTAGAACAATACATCCCACTCCAAAAAAGCTTTATCAAAATAACTCTTATAATAAGTATATCTGTCAGATCTAAGACAAAATACCTAAAATTAAATATCCCTAACAAAATATCCAAAATCAAATTTCTCAGGAAAAAAAATCTCTTTGAGGATTTTACACGATGTTTAAGACTAATACTTGTGTGCAAATATATATATATAACATAAAATTGTTCTAAACAGATCGTTTTTCCTTCCACTGTCCTCGAGTACAAGAAAGATGACCCGCCTTTTTCTAGATTATTCAGGGTAAGGCCCATAAATCCAGAACTTTTTACAGAAGTCGAAATGCACACACGCAGAAACTGCAGAGGCAACGAATGGACGTCACCGAATGTAAGTTAGCCTATTTTATTATCTACCTTATTCCTAACCCTCTCCTAAATCAATACTAAACATATATATATATATATATATATATATATATATATATATATATATATATATATATATATATATATATATACATTATTAAATATTTACTCATAACTTTACTCTAAACACATCACCCTTAAGATTCTGCACGTAACCAAAAAAAAGCGGGAGTGATCTCCCCTAACCTTTCACACGTATTCTTATTTAACAATACGTGGGATGGCAACTCGAGTTATAGTCATGATTTTATATTAGTTTCTAAATACTTAAAGTTTTTTAAATAGAGTAGAATCTCGTAGAAAAAAAAATTCTTGTTATTAAAACGTTTTTATGCATTTTTAATACAGTAGAGTATAATAACTAAAAACTATTGCGCTATAAGTATAAATGAACATGAAAATGCGGGTGTAATAAGGAGTAATAGTTGGCCCCTAATTTATTTAGTAAATTTAATTAACTCATAAAAAATTAATTAGGCATCCAATTAAGTGAAATTTGATGTCAGCTTGCATTGTCTTGGGGTCTTGACCCACGTGCCAATTTTGAAACGTATCGGTCAGTTAAAAGATAATTTCGCTCGGCAGTTTCAATCTATGACTGACGACAAACAGACAAGAGCATGCAAGTTAAATAAAAGCTTGTTAAAACTAACCTAACCAGAGAATAACAAAACTTTTAAAGCTACCGACAACATTAATAATTGCAGGGTAACTGCGTCGTACAAACGTGCCCACCTGGGAAAGTAGCCAACAACACAACCTGTACAACATCCTTACAATTCTTCACGGGACTTAGTTACAATCTACAGATCGGACTTGTCAACGAAGCAAAAGACGATAACTATTTAATGAAAAAACAGAGATCGCTATCATATAATGAATTAATGGAGAAAATAGCTAGCAAGGTATGTTAGATATATATTCTAGTTAATGGTTACGTTTCTATATTTCTTCCATTTCATTACCATCTATATCATAGCCTAGACTTGAAAACTGAAATAAATATGGTATGGGTTATCGAAAAGAATCTTAATTTATAGTATACCGGTGCCATTTTTATGTATAAAGCATCGGTACGGTGTTTTCACTACTGTATAATTCAGTGTTTCTTCCAGGCTTTTTTCTCCGGGGTTGCACTTGAAATTTTCGGGGGGTAGGGGGGGGACCACCAATTTTAGGGGGGGGGGACACTGTCATAAGTATATATTTTCTATATAAATTCCATTTCGTTCGGGGTAGGGGGCGGTAGACTTTCTTCGTGGGGGTGGTGCCCCCCCCCCCCCCCCCCCCGAAGAGATGCATGGAAGAAACTCTGGTATAATTTATCTAAAATATAAGTATGCAAAGAAATGTTTGTGTTTACCATGTTTTCGAAAATAGGGCCTATATAGAAAAAAACTACTATCAAACATAATTCTATAAGTTTACCAAGTTTATAATGTGTTATGATACACATGTGTTTTCTGAATATAAATCTCATCTTTTCCCGTTCGTGCCCAAGACACGTGGGGCAGATTAAGTAGAGTTCATATCTTTCAGAGATCACGGCATATGAAGGGTTAGTGTGGTCATCACTATGCCCAGCCGACTTTGTTTTTCCTAACGTGAGTTAGGTACGAATTTGAGCTGGGTGGACTCATATAAATAATAATAAAAATTTAATTTACAACGGTACAAACAATAGACACATTGACCTTTTTCACAATGGTCGTAGTTGTTTTCAATATCATCATATTCTTTTTTTTAAATTACAATTTAATTATTAAAGACAGTTGTAAAATATGATTAGACTTGTATACGTATAATAATTAATTACTTTTTAGATTGACGACATATTAACTCCCTACGCTGTCCATTACACAGCTAACATAACCATGCTGATGTCAGATAGAGTTGGATTAGTAGGAGACCTCTACATAAAGTCTGCCCTCACATTCTGGGCAAGCTATTACTTTGTATCAAGTCACAACATTACCAGGGATGACCTAGAGCGTCAAATTTTAGACGAACAAACATTCAATCGGATAAACATCACCATTACAGAATCTGTAAAAATCAAATTAGTGCCGTTTTACGAAATCATTAATCCTAGAACCTGCTCCTTATTCAACTTCAGTGAAAACACTTCAGGAATAAGATGCCACAGTATGCAACGAAACAGAACTTTTGTTGAAAATAAAAACATAGCTTATTATTTGGATTCTTTTATAAACCTTAGACGAACCCTAACATGCAGGAGTGTGTGCTTCGATAAGTCTAATTATTCTCTGGAGCTTAAACACCAAGATATCCCAGTGTCCGTCCGAGTGTGTGTTGATTTTGGCGTCACCAATGTTACATTCACGAAGAGCTCTGAGCTGAGCATGCTGGAGATTGATGAACACGGAGTGTTGAAGGTGTGTGTTGAACTTCTAGACCGAAACTTGCAGAACGGAAACGAAAGCGAAAGTCCCCATCCGGAGATGGCAAATGACATTCTCGACGTGGCGCATCTGCTGACGCTGGTTTGTATGGTGGCGTCCATGATCTGTTTACTGTTGACTCTGATAACGTATATAAGGTTGCCAACATTGCGAAACACTGCAGGAAAGAACACCATGTTTTTGTGTGCTAGCCTTTTTCTGGCCCAGGGATCTTTGTTGACGAGTTCACATTTGTGAGTTAAAATGTTTTAGTTGGGTTTTTTTGTTTGTTTGTTTTTTTAGAGTTGTTTTTAATCGAGCAATTTTATAATTTTAAACTCTACTCTCAAGACTTTTACAGATCATTTTTTTTTTACATTTTAAATTCTACTTTAATAATTATGTTTTGCATAATATGTTTTTTTATATAATGTTCGAATAAAGAACTGCTCCAAGCATTCTGTGTACTGCCTCTGGAATCTCCACCCACTTCCTCTGGCTCTGGATGTTGTCCTGGAGCTTCACCTGCAGCTACCACATGTTTCAAATCTTCACGTCCAACGCACCAAAGTGTATTACTCCCCACTCTGAAAGACGACAGCTCTACAAGAACATCATCGGGTCTCTGGTACTGCCCACACTAGCCGTGGCCGGGGTGGTCATTTATTTTTCTGCGTCTACCCGGGGGGACAGGATTGGTTATGGTCACGTGACTTGCTATCTGGACTCGCCTTTGATGAACGGTACGGTAAATTTTTTATGGATAGATATGGGTATGCATGGTAGCTTTAATGTGATATATGAATGTTTAAAATAGACCTACAGTGCAAGGAAGACTATAAGGCATTTTGATATTATTTTTATTTTATACAGCTTAAGTTATATAATGAAATTATGATGCAAAATAAGTCGGAGACAAAATCTATTCAAAAGAAGGGATGGTAGATTAAGTACAAGAAATATAGTTTGCCTAAACAACGTGTTTAGCAAAAATTATTTAGTCTATCAAATCAATGATGCTTATAACAAAGTTGTTACTAGAATCTACATAGTAAACAAACACAAATTTAGTAAGATAAAAACAGGTGAGAGAGATTTTTAACGTTTTTGTTTTCTTCAGTTATCACATTTGTAGGCCCACTCACCTTGATCACGGTATGCAACGTCGTCTTCTTTGGGATAACCGTTTTCAAGATCCAGAGCATTGTAAATCTTCAGTCTGCTGAGACTTTCAGAAAAGACAACCAGCATCACATCTATGTATACGTCAAGCTGTCCCTTATGACTGGAGCATTTTGGACATTGGCGATTGTAGCGGAAACAGTTGACAATCAAGTTTTAAGGTGATAAAAATCAATATATATATATATATATATATATATATATATATATATATATATATATATATATATATATATATAAATATATATATATATATATTTATATATATATATATATTTATATATATATATATATATATATATATATATATATATATATATATATATATATATATATATATATATATATATATATATATATATATATATATATATATATATATATATTTATTTATTTATTTATTGTGCCCGTCCCCGCGTGTTGACGCGGTCTCAGAAGAAAGCCAGAAGAAATAGTTTAATAGGGTTGCATCAATGCGTTACTTATCTTATATTCTGATACGTGTGCCCTTGTTTTCTAAAACGGAGTTATTTAAATGTAAAAAATGCCTGCGCCATATCATATTTGTCGGGGCACTGTTTTACCTAGAGTTTGCTGTATGAAAGCCTTTAATGTACGCTAATCTCTCTCCGTAATAGTGAAGTAGAACACTCTTCGGCGATAGCCAAGTGTCAAGAACGTAGGTGAGCGCTCTCGGGGGCAGCCTGTTACACGACCGCAGGGTCGCCCCGTTTCTGGCTCGATTTTATCGTATGTCGTATACCGCCGTGTCAATATTGCATGGTGCTTTTTAAAGCTAACGTAGACGCCATAGTGCTCACATGATAGCCTGGGGTGCCATCTTATCCATATTATGTCGCCCTGTTTAAAAGCATATGATTCGCCATAGCGCTCATGGGAAAGCCCTTGGAGCCAAAAGCATTCTGTGGAACGCCTGATGTCGTTCCTGATTCGATTTAGTGAGTGACTATAGCAACTCATTGTATCCATAACCTATCGAACGTTGGCGCAATAGTACTCATGGGAGAGCCCGGGGCGCCAAATCATCCCCAGCCGGGGCGCAGGGGAACGCACTTAATTATTGTATCACAACGTGTCTTTAGTGTATAGCCTTCACTTAAAACGAACATTGGCCGGCCAATGTACCAAATACACTTTCAAGTTTAAGCGCTTCGGACTTTGGCCAGTACGTCTCGGCCAGTGCGCGCATTGGCCGGCCAATGTACGAAATACGCTCTTAGTGCTAAGTTCTTCGGGCTTTGGCCAAGAGAGACGGCCAATGCGGGCTTTAGCGCACTTCGGGCTTTGACCGTAACATATGTATATATATATATATATATATATATATATATATATATATATATATATATATATATATATATATATATATATATATATATATATATATATATATATATACATATATATATATATATGTGTGTGTGTTGTAAGCCTACAAACTGATTTATTCTAAAAGTTCTTCACATATCTCCACCCACAGGATAATATCTGTCATCCCAAACGGGTTGCAAGGTGTCGTTATATTTGTATCCTACGTGTGCAACAAGAGAGTTTTCAACATGTATCGAAATCCTCCAGGTCTCGGCTCTAGATCGACAGTGATCTCAGGACGACAGTTCTAAAACTATTAACCAGAAACGCAAAAATCATGTTGATTAATGATGATATAGTGACCTATTAGAATAAATTTTAATATAAAACAAACGCTTTTTGATTTTAATCAGTAATCAATCTTTACAATTAAATCAATTTCAATTGCCATTCATCAAATTAAACTGATTTTCTTATAAAATTATATCTTGGACAGATGCTGTTCTATCTTGCCTTGCATTTTAACATATAGTTTATAATTCCATTCGCATTATTCAAACAAAAACAAACAATAAAATAGAATTTAATTTTTTATTTAATTCGTTTTATTTATTATTTTTCTCTTTATGGGTCGATTTAACAATACATTGTTATACTGAAATAAATAGTACCGTTAGAATTTTTAATTTGGTTAGTGTTTGTGTGTGTTTGTGTGTATGTGTGTGTTTGTGTGTGCGTGTTTGCGTGTTTACATTAGTGGTTGTATGTGTGTGTGTGTGTGTATTTTGTTGTTTTTCTTTTTTTTAAGCATCGTGTTTGATTGTTTTGTTTTGTAGTTTTCTGTTTACTTAGTTTTTAACACTGCAAATAAGTTAATAATTATTTAATTGGTGGACATTGTCTGGATAATAATAAGCTAGCAGTAATTAACAACAGTATCGTGTTGTCATTTTATGTGGAAATTCAACATCTAAATCTGGTAGCTTCTTGAAATATTCAAGTAACAATCGGAAAGAATCAGAAAATATCTTTATTCAGGTGACACCATCACGAAAACACATTTTTAATCTTATAACCTCAGAGTTTATGTCAAGCAGGGGGCATATCACTCCTAAGCATGTCCACTCAGATGCGTAGCGAGGGCGGGGCGGAGGGTGCGGACCGCACCGGGTGACAACATTTAAGACGGTGACACCAAGGCTAAAAATTGCAAAATGTATAGAAGAAAATGCCTTTTTGCCAGATACATTAGTGATTAATTAAAGTTAAATATTATTTTAAGTACAAATCGACAATTATTACAAGAGTGGGGTGGGGGGAGACGACAACATGAGGTAAACTTGCAAGCTATAAAGAAAACAATGCAACATCCAACTGTATTATTAACAGACTATAGATAAACATCGTTACTATTAAGTCTGCAGTGATTAAAGCTTATACACACGTGTAAGCGTTTGTGGCATATATTTAAATTATAGGCCTATGTAGGCCGACACATACATACACATACACACACGTTATTTTTACTCTGGGGGGCGTACATTTGGTTATAAGTGTAAAGGAATACTGCAGGAAAGAACACCATGTTTTTGCACAGTATTCCCAGGTGGCCAGTTCACATTTGTAAGTTATTTACAAGACTTTTTAAAGGTGAAATATTATATTGAATATATCCCCACTTTAGAATCGGATGATTTTATGTCCACTTTTATTTTATTGTTCAGACCCTTGTCACATTAATATATATATATATATATATATATATATATATATATATATATATATATATATATATATATAAAACCTATCTATACTATATCATAATTAGAGAATCAGTGTAATATGTAATATATATAAAGACAACGTGGTTGGAATTGAGTTATATAACCAATTACTTGGTTTAGAGTTATAAGAATTGTATCTCGTCTAACCAACCAACAGCCACAACACGGTTAACCAATTAATTTAATTAAAATTGGAAATAATTATTAGGATTATAATTATGTTACCACTTTCGCCAAGCTCAAACAATGTAGATCCAACAATAAATGTTGTGGTTCTCTGCTATCCTAACGTTGCGGTATTTAGTCATCACTGTAAAAACCAACCAGACCAAAATTACTAACTAAATTGATAATACCTGAACGACTTTTTTCGTGTATATAATATTTCATTCACTATTGTATAAAGTTCTCTGAAAGTGCTTTCAGTGACCGTGTTTATTTTCTCAAGTGTCTACACACAGGAACATGTCAATGGTTATGGCATAACAACATGTTATGGTGATTCTCCTATGCTCAACGGTAAGTTTGTTAAGATAAATGTATCTAAACGTTTTGTACATGTTAATATTTACTTTGTGGTGGAATAAATTTGAAAGCCTGAAACTGCATAGTTTGATTTAGATGACTTGTGTTGAAGTTTGATGTTTATTGAGAAATTAAGAATACTTGCTGTGTAAGATACAAAAACGAATATAGCTACATTTTTCTAAATGGTATATTAAATATTTTACAATATCAAGGCCATAACTAAAATGCATTTCACATTTTATAATTTAATTCAGAATAGATTTTAAAACACTCATTTTTTACTTTCTCGTATACGAAGTATAGAGGAAGTATTGTAATCGTGCAAAAAAAAAAACTTTTTCACAGATCTCGACGTTTTACACCTCCCTGAGGCGGAAAAACATAGTTTTGCAATTTTGTCGGTATGTCTCTCTGTGTGTGTATGTGTGTCTGTAAACACGATAACTTGAGTACCGTTACAGTTAGGTTGATAAAATTTCATATATATATTTGTGGTTCTGTATCAACCTTTCAGCGATTTCCGATAACCGGAAGTGGAACTTACTCTTTTTTCAATTTTTCAAAAGCCTATAACTTGACTACTCTTTCAGATAGATAAAGGAAATTTCAAAAATAGGTAAAATATATAATTTTCTGCCTTCTGTCAAATTTTGAGTAATTTCCGTTGAACGGAAGTAGTAATTTACAAAAATCGCATTTTATAAAGTACTAATAATATTCCGCACTATTATACACAGACTGTTTGGCGTTCATTTTGTGCGCAGTACTTTTTTCTACGAGATTCTATTTAATTTTTAAAAGTTTAATTAAAAATGGATTAAAAATCATGTCTATATCCCGAGTTGCCATCCCCCGTAGTGTTATATAAGAATATTCGAGAAATGTTAAGGGAGATCACGGTTTATTTAAATGTCCATTTGCAATTTTTTTTTTCTTTTTTTATTCTACCAATTTACCAATTTAATAACATGTCATGTGTACCTTGTAATGCTATTAATCGATAATTTTGTTAATTTTTATAACAAGGCCTAAATTTATAACATGTAGAACCTAGAAAGTGTTAAGGAAAAATAGTAGACCTATATTATATTAAACTTAGGATGGTTTGGCCTAAGCGGTAGAGCGCTAGGCTGCTAACCCAAAAGTCTCGAGATCGAATTTGGACCCAAGTCAGTAGAACGTCCCTGAGTCTAACTAGCTCTGATGGATATCTAACTCATGCTATGGAAAGTTAAGGCAGCTGGGCAAAGTGCGGACCACACCTCATAAAGGCTACACCATATAATTTATTTTTACCTTTTAGTCCATTTTTTTCATATTTGTTTTTTGTGTGATTTGTAACTATATATATATAATTCTCTTATTGGAGACTTTAGAATACAAGCTGTAAGCTCTAGGCATATCGCAACCGCCCTCACCCCACATGGTCTGGTGAGCTGTGGTTCACGCTAAATGTTTACAATCGTAGAGCCGGGTTTAGTGACGCCTATTAGGGGCAGATAATTTAGTTTGAAACTATTTTAAATTTACGGAGCGGGGGGGGGGGATAATTAAGAGGAGGCTGCTGTCACTGGGTGGGGGGTTGGGGAAATGAGGGTTTTAGTGTTTTAAAGCAATTTTTTTTCAATGATAGCAATGGTACTATCAAATTCACAAATTATGAATTACTGAAAAGTAGAAAATAAAATTAATAGCGGCGTGTAATACGTCGCGGGTCGGCTCGTATATAATAAAAGCCAACAATGAACTAAACAGAGTTCAGCCTTGACATTAATCTGATAGAGCGATCACTAGTTGTTGTTTTTTTTTTTTTGTTAATTATCTGGTTGCCTCCCCTTTTATAATTGATATTAGCAATGTTTTAATTAAATTTAAATGACTAATTGTCTTTCTAATTAGATTTAAAAATTCAATATTCATGTATTGCCAAGATCTCCCGTTGTGCCAAATTTCAGCTAAATCGGAGAATAGGAGGTTGGTCAAAATTCCTAGATTTGAAGAGCCGCATACACACATACTAAGCAAGCTAAATAACGCTCTTAATAACACCGAAATTAATACTCTATTCAAGCTGTTCTTAACCTTTTTAGAGGCACCGAACCCCACCAGCTACATATGCGTGTTCAGTGACGTATTGTAACAGGAAGAATAATACGATTTTCTTCAAATTCATAGCATAACTGTACTGACAAAATCCAATCGCAAGTCATATGAGTCGGGTGTCTTAATTTCCGCTAAACCCATAAAACTTACTGATCGAACCCCTGGGGTTCGATCGAACCCAGGTTAAGACCCACTGCTATGTTCTGTACACTCAAGTCATTAGACATTTTTTTCGTAACGCTGAATGAGTTCTGAAAACTGTGTAATTGACACTCTATTTGATCAGTAGTAACGTTCAATTTACTTAATAAAATAAACAATGATATCTTGTTACATATTATATTTATAATATTACTCAATGATACCGTTTTAAATTCTGCAGAGCTAAAGAGTTGTTAATGAGTTGTTAATCAACCACCTAATGAATTGAAATCAAAGATGTAGAATATCAAATTCTATACTGATTATAATTATATAAAAAAAATGTAATTAGCGTTTCAATTTCAAAAAGGATAAATTAACATTTAGGAAATTTAGATATAACATGACGCAGGTAGAAATGGGTTTTTTTCCTTCGAGATTGTGCACTAAAACCAGATTTTTTTCTATTCATTTTTTTAAGATGTAATAATGTGTTTTTATGTAAAACTTAGTGTATGAAAACATTCAAGATCTAAAAGTCTGATGGCTCGACAAGTTAATAATTTTATCCTTAGGTTGATTTTTTATTTAATTATTTATAACCATTTCACAATATCTTACTGTGGAGCTTCTTTACTTAAACAAGGGACTAACGTCACCTCAAAACCCAGAACATCATCATGGGACGAAACTGCATACAAACAAAGCAGCGGGGTAAGGGACATGACTACAGTGAAAAGTGTCATCAAAACTGAGGAACATACCGAAATGCAAAAATCCTCTGAGTCGTATGTCCCAGGCTACTCGTACAGGTCCATGCGCGGTGAATCTACTTCAAGAAAAATCGGCTTCGAACTTGTGTCTCGATTGAAATTTTCGACATTAATCCAGCATGGCATGAAACAATTACTATACAGATCCCCAAGATCAGTGGGTAATTCGCAGTTTACAACACATAGTGGTATTTCTCAATTCAACAGCAGCTACATGTTACCAGTCGACTACCAGCAGAGTTACTGCCCCTTTCGATGTAACCACAACCAGACTGTGAAGATGTACTCAGCTGAGAAATGTTACGTCCCTTATTGTCACGCCTGCAGCTGTGAGAGACCGGCTTGTGAGATCTACGACAACTGCTGTCCTGACGTCACGGACACCTACTACCCCATCGTTGAAAACAAATCTGAACCGCAACAGAAACTTGAAATTCCAACTCCACCGAACGGCGACACAGTAAGTTACAGCCCGGTTTTGACGTGCGATGAGGTATTCTCTGACAGACCGGCGCTGTATATCCACTCCTGCCCACCTCAATACAGTTGGGCTGTTGTGCGGAAACAGTGTGAGCAGGTGATGGCGCCTGATGATGTAACACATGAAACCTTTACTCACGTCATGGACCCGTCAACCCGGGTCCTCTACTGGAACACCTTTTGTGCCATGTGCAATGGAGTCAATCAGGTAATTTAATTTTAATTTGTATTGTGTCTTTTTGCCTTATATTTGAAAAAAAAGGTCCGTTTAATTAATCGAAACATTTTTTTTAAGTAGCAATTATTTTTTTTTGGTTTGTTTTTATTGAACTAAAGATTGCGTAAAAAAACTTGTTTAGATGTATTCCGGGCGGTATGGTATAGGATCAATCACATGATAAGTAAACGATTTGAAATCATTTTAACCAGAAACTGTATCCATCGTCTCACAATCGTATAGTATAAAAATCAAGATCCCGGTATTAAATCCTGAGGAACAAAGCCACGCGTTCCCATCGAACAAGGTTTTGAGCAGCTCTCTTCAATTGCGCTCACGTAAGGATTTCCTTGGCCGACCTATTTTTCCTCTTTCCCCGGGGATTTCATTCTAATGCTTTCCTCTACTCTTATCAGGGTATGTCTTATCCATCCCCATTCACCAGATAAGAGTTAAATCTTGCAGACTGCCTATATCCATTGTGGAGAACTGATGATTTGGGGCTGTAACTTCTGGGCGTATTTAAAGAACGGATATTTAAAAACTAAATTTTCAGAACGTGCGTGTAGATATTATCTTACTACATGACATTAGACCCCTCATTCATATTGTGTTTACTATGCTACAATCTATCTAACAACCAGTGGCGTAGCGACCCTTCCCGGGGACAAACTTTCAATTTTTAATTTGCACCCCTTCCTCTAACTTTCGATTTGCACCCCCCTCCCCCTCAAACTTTCGATTTGCACCCCCCTCAAACTTTCGATTTGCACCTCTTAAAACACTATTTAACACTCGACTTAATCACTTAATTAAGTGGAATTATCATTTTTCTCTATATATGTTGCTATTTTTTGCCTTGGTGTCACCCCCCCCCCCCCACATCGACTCAAAAGTATATATCGTTTTTACAAAACCAAGATACAAATATTATTTTTTGTCTACTTGTCTACTCGTTTTAATGCAAGATTAAAGGTTTTTCTTCACTGCTTATTTATCAACATTGACATACAATGGTTAATATTGCAGGGAAAAACTCTACCTGTGCAAATCCAGTGCAAACATTTCATGAATCTGTACACTGAAACAAAACTTGTTCATCTACTGGGTGCCGCGGTAAAACATTGTGTCGTTGTTCACACTATCCAGGATTATGAACGCAGAACATCATGTGTTGATACAAGACCGATGTAAGTATTACGTTATTCTATACAAGGCCTCTTTGTGTAAACGTTTACTGAGGAGAAGGGGGTTTAGATGGTGTGACGTCACGCTTTTGCCTAATAAAAACTATGTTAGAAAACAAATTTTAGCCGTTATTTCGCGTTTTAGAAAACTGTTTTGATAAATTGCAATAGGAATTGATTAAAATACTCTTTGTTGACGAAGTTCAGACAAGTTTTTGGAAAAATATCGTATTTTTAATAATATCGTAATTTTTAGGGGGTAGGCTCCAGAAAAAACCAACTTCTTAATTAAAACCTTTTATTGATTCATTTGTGTATATCTAAGTTAGGGTACTTGAAGGAAAATATTTCCATGCATCAGGGAATATTTTGAAAATATGGTTGCCATGGCAACGGCGGCCATCTTGAAAAAAACATCCTTTTCTGGAGTTCTAAAATTTCATAAACTAACATAAATATCGGCTATATAACCATTGATCCTTCTTGTACTAACGCTAATAGAGTCAGCTGGCTAGTTTTTGTAACAGAAATCTCTCTAGAAATATTTTTTTATAATTTTCAAAATTTGGTGTGACAAAATTCCAAAGAAAATATTGCTAAATTCAATGGAATTTTACCACAATTTTTTTTTGAAAATTTGAAAAAAATATGTCTAGCTGTTTTTCGGTTACAAAAATTAGCCAGCGCACTCAATTGGTGTTAGTACAATAAAGATCAATGATTATATGGGTGGTTTATATGTTACTTTAGGAAATTTTAGACTACACAAAAGGTAGTTTTTTCCAAGATGGCCGCCGTTTCCATGGCAACCATATTTTCAGAAGAGTCCCTGGTACATCCAAATATTTTTCCTTAAGTACCTTAACTTATACATACATAAATAAATGAAAAAGGCTTTTTAATTAAAAAGTGTTTTTCTCCGTTTTTTCGGGAGCCTATCCCCTTAAGGAAAATTCAACTGCAATTTTGACGGGGGTTGTAGACTGAGGTGTGACGTCATTTTAGGGGAGGGGTCTGGCTTTTTGTGACGATGTGTGACAAAGGGAGGGGGAGGTAAAAATCGTCCAGGGACACCTGCAATTTTCCGGACTAAATTTTCCGGGGGGGGGGGCGGGGCGGTAGACTTTTTTGGGGGAGGAGGGGGGGCCTCGCGAAGCCCCCCTCCGAAGAGATGCCTGGAAGAAACACTGGGAGTGTCTACAACACACAATAATATACTTCACACATGTAACATTCGTGTTTTTTTAATTATTTTATAAAGGAAATACATTGACAGCTGTACCTCCGGCAATTCCACATGGACGTATGACAAGGATGTGGCCACGGCGTGTCAAAGACTGAACAAGACAATTCATAAAGTCTTTACTAGAGCCGTGGACATGCCGGGTGTAATGTACAAAAATCTGTTCTGTGCCATGTGCAGCATGGTGAGTATCTTATCACATTGAAAACTATCATCATTAAATTAACGATTGTCTTGCATTATAATTTTAATACACATGTCAAGCTTATTATTTTCTGTAAGCTATTCGGTTCCAAATCAACAGGAAAGCTATGTGTACCGTATGTTACTTAGCCCGTTAAAAAATTAACTACTAAAAAAATTTACACATTCAGCTACATCACTTACGTTTGAAAATATGTAGGTTGATTAGTGAGACGGCGGGGCCTAACGGTAGAGCGGGTTTCAGTCAGTAGGACGTCCCTGAGTCCACCCAGCTTTGATGCGTACCTAACTCACGTTAGAAGGAAAGTAAAGACGGCTGGGCGTAGTGCTGACCAACACTGTCCCTTCATATGCCGAGGTCACAGAAACAGGTGAACTCTACTTCACTTGCCCCATGGAGCGTCAAGTTTGAAAAGGAAACTTTACAATACAACTTACCCACTTAAAGTTGGCATCGTTACAGACTACATCAAACACCCTACATAAGTACAATCTATACAGCAACATCTTTTAAAGATTAAACTCTGGAATACTATGTTTAAGCTTCACTTGTTTTAAGGCAAAAAATGTACATGCACTTTAACATACACCATAAGTAGATACACATATACAAATTATCCTTACATCTTAAACTTAAACATCTTTCCATATTCGAATAACCTCGTTACAGTACATACAACCGCTTTAAAATTTTAAAATTTCATCAGGAGGATTTACCTACTTATGGGCAATGTCCAACAACTGAATCTAAACCTTTGATAGACACAAGTCAACTCATCGTAAGTATCCTATTGTCTGTCCATGATTTTTTTTCAAAACTTAATTGTTTTTAAATGGCTGCGATGATAATTTGACTGACAGTCTAATACGATGGGTTAGCTTTTGCAATATTTTATTTAGTTCGCAACGTCTGTTTGCTATTTTGTTTGTGGGATGTGGCAAATGTTCTAATTCACTTTGTGTCCACTCAGTGGCGTAGGCAGGGGGGTTAAGGGGGGGGGGGGGTCATAACCCCCCATAGACCCCTCGGTATATATATATATATATATATATATATATATATATATATATATATATATATATATATATATATATATATATATATATATATAAAGTATGAGGGGGTGCAAATCGAAAGTTTGAGGGGGGGTGCAAATCAAAAGTCTGAGGGGGGGTGCAAATCGAAAGTTTGACCCCGGGTAAAAATTGGAACCCCCCCCCCCCTTGAGACGATCCTGGCTACGCCACTGTGTCCACTTCTAATGTAGCGGTCGTTTCTTCAGCGGGTGGCGCGAACCTCATATAAATAACAAATTATTAAATTATTAAACCATGCGTCAAAAAATAGCAATGATTTAGAGCCATTCGTGTGCTTTGGGATTTCCCTATCTCCACGTTCCGTGTGGGAACATTAAAACGAAAAATAGTTCGTATTATTTTGTCATAAATTAAAATCTAACTTTAATTAAATCATATCATAATTTAACCTATTCCAATGTTAAGAAACAAAGATTAATATGAAATATTTAAGGCCTGAAATAGTTCAGTAAAACACTCAATTATTTAAACCCTGAATCGATAGAATCCAGTAATCTTAATCTAAAATCTCCGATCGAATCGACCTAACACAGACCTTACAAATTACTTATTAAGTTTCGTATTCTCGAATTAGAAACTTGATAATATTGTTGGAATCTAATAGAAACAACAGTTAATCATTAAAGCTATAGCCGAAAGCTAATAATGGACTGCAACGAATTAAACTAAGCAACTGGCATAAAATAACACACAGGACAGCCTTCTATATTGTAAAGCGAAGCGGGCTCGTGCTTTGATGACACACTCTAAAATAGTAAATGTAAACGTTCTTTATAGACAGTTTCATGCAGAGGCGTAGCGAGGGGGGGGGGGGGGGTCGGGCCGACTTTAGGGGGGCGCCAAATTGAAAGTTTGAGGAGGGGGGGGGTGCAGATGAAAAGTTTGAGGGTGGGTGCAAATCAAAAGTTTGAGGGGGGTTGCAAATGAAAAGTTCGAGGGGGGTTGAAATCGAAAGTTTGTCCCCGGGTGCCGGGAAGGGTCGCTACGCCTCTGGTTTCATGTGTACTCTATTGCACCGCTGACTAACCTGCTGCACAGCTTCATTCTTACAGTACAGAGGGGAACGGACTGGTGGATGAGATGCTTTTAGTAAAAAAACAATTTATAAAAACGTTTTAATAACAAGCTTTTATGTAATAATGTACTAAAAGTATAAATTAAATTGATTTTTTCTTTAAATATTTAATAATACACTATCATTAAAATAACTATAAAGAAAAGCGTGAGTCACATTATTACTATTGGATATCTTTACTAATATTTAGGAAGAGACCCACGCTTTTCTTTATAGCTATTTAAATGGTTGATTTATTTTCTATTTTTAGTGCATTATTACATAAAATCTTGTTATTAAACTGTTTGGGGTTTTTTTTTACTTTCTCGTATACAGAGTATAGAGGTATAGAGGAAGTATTGTAATCGTGCACAAAAATCACATGAAATTATGACAGCTGTCACCGTTTTACACCTCAGTACTTCATCACACACGGAGTATAGGGGACTTATTTTAATCGGGAAAAATTCTAAATCGAGATGTATCAATATTTCGGCATTTTATGCGTATTTGAGTCAGAAAAACTGGGTTTTGCAATTCTGTGCGTGTGTGTGTATATATGTGTGTGTATATGTGTGTGTGTAAATACGATACCTTGAGTACCGTTACAGTAATTTTGAGAAATTTTCCTTTATCCGTTAAAGTAGTAATTTAAGCTATTTCCGATTTCTCAAAAAACGAAAATGAATTTTATAATGTAATAATAATATTCCGCACTATTATACACAGATTGTTTGGCGTTCATTTTGTGCGTAATTCTTTTTTCTACGAAATTCTATTTTTAAAAAGTTTAAGTAATTAAAAATCGATTAAAAATCATGTCTATTTTCCGCGTTGCCATTTCCCGTAGTGTTATATAAGAATATTCAAGAAAGTTTAGGGAAGATCACTCCCGGTTTATTTATGAAATTTTCTCAGTACTTTTAATTTTTTTTTAAATTTAAATAGAGTTGCATGACTAAAAACTATTGCGCACCTAATGAACATGATAACGCGCGTATACTAGTGCAGTATAGTTGGATAAGACAGCTACTGATATGGACGACAAAATTTTAATTAATTCATAAAATATTAATTAGGCATCCAATTAGTCAAATTTAATGTCAAATTGCATTATCTTCATGTTTTGACCCACGTGCCAACTTTAAAACAAATCTGTCAGTTAGAAGTGCACGACGTTTTGCTCGAGCGTTTCGATGTAGACTGACGACAGACGGACGACAGACTGACAGAGGAAGCAAGTTAAATAAATGCTTGTAAAAATTCGACTTGATATATAATTAATATTTTAAAAGTGTTAATGTTTGTACTAAGCTATAACTTTATGTCAAAAAAAACTCAAAATTGATTACACTCATCTCTAATGGGTACCTGATTTACGTTATTGAAAGTAAAGGCGGTTGGGCTTAGTACTGACCACACTATCCGTTCATATGCCGAGATCAGAGAAATAGATGTACCGTTAGGGTCGAAAGGGAACTTCATTTTTATCAAATAATATTCCATACAGATCGATGTTCCTTCGACTGCAATCGACTACAAGACAGGTATCCCTCCATTTTCCCAACTGCTTAATGTAAAGAGCTTATTTCCAAGACACAACGAAGAATTAAAAAGCTACACACGTAAAAACTGCAGTAGCGATGAATGGACTTCACCGAATGTAAGTAACATGTCTAATTTTGTCAAAATGTGTTCGTGGACACGCACGCCTAAAAGTTGCTTCATGAATACACCAACATGCACAATGTTGATATTATCTATTACATAGTTAGTACTTTAAAGTATTATTATTCTTTGGTGAAAACAAACAAGCAAAAATGAAGATGTTCTGTCGTCGTCATCGTCGTCGTCCCGTCCCCCCCCCCACCCACACACACACACATTACCCCACCAACAAGTTAAACAAAAATATCTTTTGAAAAAAGCCAGTTGTAATAATTACAAATGATATAAATAATATTATTAATAAGATTTCTGTAGTTAAACAAAATCTTAGATACACTATATATTAGATTTAGAAAATCTTAGGTAAACAAAATCTTAGATTAAAAAATCATAGATAAGCAAAATCCATCCAAACGTAGAGAACAGCACAAAATATGTGTGCAGCTATTGACCACTCATGACTGCTAACCTGAGATTCTCGAGTTCAGATCCCGGGGCTCAAGTCTGTATGATGTTCCTGAGTAGCTGTAATGGGTACTTGACTCTCGTCAGTGAAACCTGGGTGTCAGGGCGTAGTGCTCACCACACTATCACCTCGTATGCCGAGGTTATTGAAACAAATGCACTCAACATCTTCTGCCCAAAGTGTTTTTGGGCACGAACGGGAAAAGATGATGAGATGGTGGTAGAACACTTCTTATAAGAAGCTTTATTTTACATGCTTCCTCGTGATTTTGCCATTGTATGTCGTTATAGATCGATACTGGCGAGCAAAATTTCTACCACTTCTTACCGACCAATTTCTCTTAAACTTGGCACGTGGGTCAAGACCCAATGACGATGCAATCTGAAATCAAATTTGACTTAATTGGATGCTTAATTAATTTTTAAACAGTTAATTAAAATTTCCTATATAAAGTAATATTTTTAGTTACGCAACTCTATTTTATTAAAAAAATTGAAGTACACTCTTGTTTTTAGTTAATTAAATAGCAGTTCCTTACTGTAAATTTAAATGAAAGAAAATCATTAAATTTCTCCTTTTAAGCGCATTATTACATAAAAACATTTTTAAATGCATTTCTTTTTGTAAATTTCAGGCTGACTGCGTCAAGCTAAAGTGTTCAGCCGGGAAAGTAGCCATCAACCAAACCTGTACAACCGCGTTAGAGTTCTTCAGGGGTCTCAGTTACAGTCTGCGATTCGGACTTGTTAACGAGGCAAAAGACGATAGCTATCTAATGAAGAAACAAAAATTCTTACCAAATAATTATCTAATGGAGAACATAGCTAGCAAGGTATGTGTCACATATATACGAGTTTACTGAAATGTATTAATAAGTATTTCGCAGTCTTTACTCCACGGCTAGACAAAAAAAATAAAAACAATGTGGAAAGGATATAGAAAAAAACGCCAGTATACTTTTGTATTTTGTTTTGTCAAGCATATTTGACTTCTTTTTACTTTCTCGTATATGGAATATATGTGAAAGTGTTATAATAGTGCTAAAAATTGGAATTGAGATGAGGTAATACACATTTCTTGTGAAAACCCAGTTTTGCAATCTTGTCTGTATTATATGTTTCTCTGTCTGTCAAAAACTTTCGTGCTGTTTCAGATACGTGAACGAAATATCATTTATAATATTAGGTAATTTACTCTATTTCCAGTTTCTCAAAAAACCTTCAGAGTTCAGTAACTATTTATAATTTTTCTCATAAAGCAGCTTTTTCTTAAAACATTTTATATGTGTTTATGTTCTCGAAGAACGAGCTGTTTGTCACAATCGTACTTACCATTTATATAGCCCTAATCGATTGGAAGTACCATTCTAATGCTAATTATCTATATATATAATTCTCTTCTGGGAGCCGTTAGAAAACAAGCTGCAAGCGCCTTCTTGCAGTCCCCTCTCTTTCTCTCTATCACTATCACTACCACCCCCACCCCACCCCCACATTGTCTGGTGAGTTGTGGTCACGCTAAATGTTTACAAAGCTAAATGTTTACAAATCGTAGAGCCGTAGAGCCGGGTTTCTATTAGGGGCAGATAGTTTAGTTCGATTTTAAACTTACAGGAGGTAACTAAGAAATAACTAAGAGGAGGCTGCTTTCACTGGGGTGGGGGGTGTAGGGTCGGGGTTAGGGGAAAGGGGGGGGGGTAGTGTTTTGAAGCAAATATTTTCAGTGGCAGCATTGGTACTGTCGAATTCACAAATTATGAATTACTGAATAGTAGAAAATAAAACAACTAAATAGCGGCCTATGATACGCTGCGGTTCGGCTCGTTATACATAAATATATAGAACATGAAGGGGAGTTCATTCTCGCTTTATTAACAAACGTAAAATCTATTCTCAAATAGAAGCAGAGTTTCTATCAGGCATCTCTTCAGAGGGGAAGGGGTCACTGCCCCATAAAGCTCGTCGACTCTTCTATCCTCTAAAGTTTCAATTGCCCTTCCCCCCCCCCCCTCCTCCCGGAAAAAAGTCTGAAAGAAACACAAAATAGTTGTATGGAATATTTTTAATTGTGTTAACTGATCACGAAATGTTTTACAATTTAATATTTAAACAGTATAGAAATGATTATTGGAATTTTAAAAGTGTTTACCCATTGGGTACTGTTATACTATTAAAGAAATCTCCACCAATCTTATTTAACAAGCTTATAAAATTATTAATGTTGCGTGTTATTTTATACACTTAGAAATGCATAAATATAAATATTTATTACTTTATAGATTGACGTCATATTACAATCCTATGCTGTGTATTACACGGCTAACATAAGTATTCTGATGTCAGACAAAGTCGGATCAGTGGGAGACTTCAACATTAAATCCCCCCTCACATTCTGGGCAAGCTATACATTTGTATCAAGCCACAAC
This sequence comes from Physella acuta, assembly GCF_028476545.2. Classification (NCBI taxonomy): domain Eukaryota; kingdom Metazoa; phylum Mollusca; class Gastropoda; family Physidae; genus Physella; species Physella acuta. The sequence goes on along the minus strand of NW_026731839.1, from coordinate 758,428 downwards.
ATGAACAGGGATGATCTGGAGCGCCAAATTTTAGACGAACAAACATTCAGTCGTATATCGATCACAGTTACAGAATCTATAAAAATAAAATTGGTGCCGTTTCTTGAAATTAGCGGGTCCAGAAACTGTTCCTATTTTAATTTTCATAAAAACGCTTCACGTTTAAGATGCTTCGATTTTCAAAGAAATAAATCGTTTGTAGAAAATAAAAATGAAGATTACCACCTGGACGCTTTTATCAATCTTAGGCCAACTTTAACATGCAGGTATGTGGGGTTCAATCAGTCAGATTATTATGTGGAGCTGAAACAACAAGACATCCCACCAACTGTTACAGTGTCCGTTGATCTTAAAGTCACAAATTTGACCTTCACGAAGAGCTCTGAGCTGGGCATGTTGGAGATAGATGAAAAGGGTGGATTGAAGGTTTGTGTTGATCTTCTAGAGATAAAGAGGCAGAGAATAAACCAAAGCGAAATTTCCCTGCCTGGGAAAATTGAGAGTGTTGACGCGGCATATATTGTGACGCTGGTCTGTGTAGCGGCGTCAATGATTTGCTTACTGCTGACTCTGATGACGTATATCCGGCTACCTATATTAAGAAACACCGCTGGGAAGAACACGATGTTTTTGTGTGCTAGCCTGTTGTTGGCCCAAGGTTCTTTGTTAGCAAGTGCTCATTTGTAAGTTTAATTGTTTTAGTTTGTTCTTTTGTTGTTGTTTGTTTTGTTTTTTGTGTTGTTGTTTTTTTTTTGTTTTTTTTTTGTTGTTGTTGTTGTTGTTTTGTAGTGAGCATTTATTTGGTTTTATTAAACTTTTACAGACCATTGCATTGTCACAATTTTAAATACAAATGTAGCAATAGCGTTTTCTTTTTACACATGCGACATTTTATTTTTATAAAGAACCCCTCCAAGCATTCTGTGCACCGCCTCTGGAATCTCCACCCACTTCCTCTGGCTCTGGATGTTGTCCTGGAGCTTCACCTGCAGCTACCACATGTTTCAAATCTTCACGTCCAACGCACCAAAGTGTATAACGGCCCAGTCAGAAAGACGACAGCTCTACAAGAATATCATCAGGTCTCTGGTACTGCCCACACTAGCCGTGGCCGGGGTGGTCATTTATTTTTCTGCGTCTACCCGGGGGGACAGGATTGGTTATGGTCACGTGACTTGCTATCTGGACTCGCCTTTGATGAACGGTACGGTAAAATTTTTATGGATAGATATGGGTATGCATGGTCGCTTTAATGTGATTTATGAATTTTTAAAATAGACCTACAGTGCAAGGAAGACTATAAGACATCGTGATTTTATTTTTATTTTATAAAGCTTAAGGTATATAATGAAATTGTGATGCAAAATACGTTAGAGACCAAATCTATTTTTAAAATGGGATAGACGATGAAGTACAAGAAATATATTTTACCTAAATAATGTGTTTAGCATACAGAATTAGTCAATCAAATTAATGATGCTAATTTAAAAAAATTGTTACTAAAATTTACATTGTAAAGAAACATAAATTTAGTATGTGAAAACTGGTAAAAGATATAAAAACGTTTTTTTTCTCCAGTTATCACATTTGTGGGCCCACTCACTTTGATCACGGTATGCAACTTCGTCTTCTTTGGGATAACCGTTTTTAAGATCCAGAGCATTGTAAATCTTCAGTCTGCTGAGACTTTCAGAAAAGACAACCAGCATCACATCTATGTATACGTCAAGCTGTCCCTTATGACTGGAGCATTTTGGACATTGGCTATTGTAGCGGAAACAGTTGACAATCAAGTTTTAAGGTCATAATATATATATATATATATATATATATATATATATATATATATATATATATATATATATATATATATATATATGGTTCCATGACAAATTATCTCAGGACACATAATCTCAGGACAAATGATCTCAAAGAACAAATGATCTAACGGACAAAATATACCAGGACAAAATATATCAGGACAAATGATACGATGGACAATTGATCTCAGACAAAATATCTCAGACAAAATATCTCACAGCAAAATTTTAATAGTATGTACGATGATTTTAGTTGATTTGAACTTTTTTTTATTGACTGTCAATATGGTATTGTTTACTTTTTACGCATAATAATTGTGAATAAAATGAATTTGTTAAACTGAACAAAGCATCAAAAGATTTATCAAACTTAATCTTTGTAATAGCATTTTTATTTGAAAAAGTAAAAATTAAAACCATTTTACTTTTTTAGTCTGAAAGGTATAATAAATGATAATGTATAAAACAAATAAAGTAACTGTAGTTGTACAACATTAATATTCAAAACACGCGAAATATTTTTAAAAAATGTGAATGGATCTTCAGGTTCGTAACATAAAACTATTGTTTCTAATGCATCATCAACTCAAACATAACGTTCACGTTTCTTTGCTGGCAGGTACATCGTTAAAATCACACCTCTCCAATACTATGTGATCATGTATTGTATGAACTCTTGCTTTACATGTTCTAACTTCACGTTTCCAAATTTCTTTGCCAGCTGCTCAACTTGTGGCTTTTATAAACATAAATTCACCAGAAACGAATGTCCTAAAACCTTTCAGCTAGGTAACTAACGAGGCAATAGCTGAGTAATCACCACCAATGCTGCTTTGTTTGCATGCACACAACGACAAACTTAGCTCCGCGATGACCGCTGTCGTTTAAATACGCATTTCTCACCTGATCACTAAGGTGTGACCGACGCATAACTATTGACTTTAGATGCTAGTTGTATTGTCCATGGAGGGCGGTTGTCTTTTCCTAAAGGCGTGTCTCTGCGGCCACCTTGATACGAAGGTGTGTCTTTATTGTTGTTTCATTCCCTTTTATGTAGTTTCGTCCACCTGACATGGTAGGATTGTCTCATGTTTGTCACGCCCACCTTCGCTGTCCATCGAATAAAATTCTTAAATCTTCGCATTCTATACAAATTTATGCGGTAAACATTTATCACAATTATTATATAGGCTCATAAACCATATTAAACATAGTAAATAAAACCATATGACAGTCAATACAAAAAAATGTTCAGATCAACTAAAACAATCCAATACACTATTAAAATTTTGCTCTGAGATATTTTGTCTGAGATCAATTGTCCATGGTATCATTTGTCCTGATATATTTTGTCCTGGTATATTTTGTCTGTGAGATCATTTGTCCTTGAGATCATTTGTCCTGATATATTTTGTCCTTGTATCTTTTGTCTGAGATCATTTGTCCTGAGATCACTTGTCCTGTCACCACATATATATATATATATATATATATATATATATATATATATATATATATATATATATATATAATACAGAGAGAGAGAGAGAGAGAGATTTACAAGCAATATTTTGTTGTTCTCAACTTTCCTTCTGTCTTAATGCATTTTCTTATATAAATGTTCCTTGCATTTTCTCATATCTCCACAGGATAATATCCGTCATCCCAAACGGGTTGCAAGGTGTCATCATATTTGTATCTTACGTGTGCAACAAACGAGTCTTCAGTCTGTATCGGAATCCTCCAGCACCCGGCTCTACCGTGATCTCAGTTCCAGAGAGAAGCGGATCAGGGCAACAGTAGTTTTAAAACTAGCCTGCTCACCAAGTTGACCAATGACGGCACGGTGTAATGTTAGAATAAATTGTAATAAATTATAATAAAAAATTACGCTTATTGTTTTTAATCGGTAATCACACTTTACGACAAAATCAATTTCGATTACCATTCATCAAGCTTATTACGTTTAAACAGAATTGGTTTTACTTATTATCTTTCTCTTCATTTTTCAAATCAAGAAAAGATTATTATATATATACGGTAATAAATGGTAACGTTCGAGTTTTTACTTTGGTTTGTGGTTTTTGTAATGTATTGTAAATGTTTCTGATTACTTAGTTTCAAATACTATAATTTTTTATAATTATTTAATAGGTGCACAACAAATTTTAAGCATTCCATAAAAAAATATTAAGTAGCATCAAACAGCATTATCATCTTGTCCTGTTATGTGGGAATTCAGCATCAAAATCTGGTAGCTTCTTGAAATATTCAAGTCAAAATCGAAGAGAAACAGAATATTTTTCATCAGATGACGCCATCACGATAACAGATCTTTAAACTTAAATCCTCAGAGTTTATTTCAGGCATCTCTTGTGAGTACTTAAAAAGCACGTCAAACACCCCCCTCCACGCACACGCACCAAATTGGAAATAATTTCATACCCCCCCCCCCCCCCCGGAGATATATGTCTTGAAGATACATTGAATACCCCCATTTATGAGAATCCCCCTCCCCCTGTTAACCATCTCGCTTTTATACTTTGATAGTTTATATAATTAACCCCCCTCCCCCACCCCCTCACACACACACGCACCCCAACACCTAATTTCATATAATTATCTACACCCGTCAAGAACATAAGGAGAGGGGGCGATGTAATTGAGAACACTGCGTGGTTGAACACAGAATGCAATGTGTAATTTGAGATAATCAGCGTATCTAGGCTAAACTCGATCAAAGTATTGGAATGTGTGCAAAGATAAGGGACAAAAACGTTCAGGAAATAATTGAATAGAAGAAATACGTTGTGTGAAACACTGATCTAAGATGTGGTCAAAGATTGTTGCTGTTTTGATAGTTGTGCTCTGTATCCGAATGTCGCACCAGCAAAGACGTGAGTACATATTGTCTTGAGCTTCACGTTATTATAAATTAAACTGTCCTCCCCATCAAACATACAGGGTCTTATAAATTAAATGTTAATTGCATACCTTCAAACTAATTTATAATGAAATTTCAAAATGTGGGTATGTTAAAAACATTAAATTTTGTGGAATTTTGGGGCATTAAAACTAGTTTTTTAACGGGCCCACAATTTGAAAATTCATAATAAATTATTTTGATGATAGGCACTTACAATTTTTAGATGAGTACCTCAAAATACGGTAGAAGATTATGAATTCATTGTTTTTCGGTCTTAAAGTTTAATATTTTATGAATGGTAGAAATCCTACGAAGGGGTTAATTTTTCAAGATGGCCGCCGTTGTCATAGTTACCAAGATTTTTCCACCATCTTTCTTTTATGGAAACATATATGTGGATGAACCTTTAAAAAGCTATAGAGAAAAAATTGTTTGCTCTCTAGTATTAAAAATATTTTTTAATGGAGCATACCTTAAGGAAAGCAAATTAGTTTTATTTTCGGATTCAATGGCCTTCAATGCGCATAACAAGTTGACACGTAGTACTCAATAGTGTTAGAGGCAGTAGCGTACGCAGGGGGGGAGCAGGGGGAGCGGCCGCTCCCCCTCTGGCCATTTTCAGCAAAGTGGCGCCTTTTTGGAAACTTTTTAAACTCAAAGTTTTAAACAATGATATTTGTTAAAAAATATTTTTGGTCGGCACATCTATGTAAATCACAAGATTTCTTTTCATGCAGCAATTAAGCATTATTGTACTAGTCTAGTAGTGTCTACGTTTACAACACGTATTAACAGCTGCATCAGTTTGCCATTCTAAAAATAACCATTACGATGCATTGCAATGTTTAAAAAAACCCTACGGGTAGTACCACTTGGCAAGAGGGGTGTTAAGTTTAAGGCAACTGTATAATGTATTTGCTTACGAATAATTGAATTAGAAAATGTTATACATAAAACTTCACACATAATTACTTTATATATACAGTTTGAATCGTGTGATTAATTTTTAAAAAATTACAATACAGAAATAAATACAACTGATGTGGCACCTCTATTTAAATTTATTGATGAGCAAACTGCGTAGTGGTGGGGAAATTTTGACAAGGTCAACAACGTCAACACTATGAAGTAGTAGTATTCTTACAGTGATTACGATAGTGATTACGATTACAAATTATATGAAACAGTTACAACCCCCCTCCCCCATGGACCCCTCTGTAAAAAAAATATTGTCATAATACCACTGCTACTTATTTAAATCTATTTCTGTAATATATATTTGTGTAATATATATTTGTGTAATATATATGTATGTTTAGAACAGTCATCTAAAAACTGACGCTATGTTCACTCTAAGTTGGTTATCTCCCCCCCCCCCCCCACACACACACCTCACCACCACAATTGTGTAGAGCGACATTAATGCCACACTTAGGTATACACTGGGTTGGATAATTGACTTAAAGTGACCAGACAGTGGCGAATGAAGTTGAACCCCCCCCCCCAACCCACCCCGAACTGATCTGTTAAGTACATGTAGAAAAACGCGTAGTGATGTACCAAAGTACCATGCCGCCAAAAAAATAGCTTTTTAAACGTAAACTCTGTGAGTATTGTTTTTGCAATTACCAGTAAACAGGTGTGTGTGATCAATACAGTATTTCTAACCCATAACTATCACTATGTTAAAAATGATCTTTAAAGAACACAAAGAAGCAGTAGTTAATTAAAAATATATGATCTGAACTAAAAGACCAATATTTAGTTAAATGTAGGCTGTTATTCCGAATGCTGTCTAATATATTGAAAAGCACGTTTTTATACCAATTCTGATTTTAAAAACTTTTATTATGCTGTTATACTTTAGCATTTATGATAATGATATATTACATTCTGATTATAGACAAAAACATTTTGTAAACACGAATAGTGTTAAACAATTTCATTATATTCTAAAGTAATTATTTATTTGTTTTGACATTTATAATTAAATGTGTAGATATATACATATTTATATTAAGAGAGTGATTCTTTCCCCTATTTCACTTGTCTTAAATAATTTCCCAGGAATTATTATGTAAGAAATTTGTTTACAAGAATTACAAAACAGATTGTGTTACGTTCATTGTTTTTGATTGTAGTGGGTGTAGATTTTTGTTGTTGTTTTTGTTCTAGATTGATACAATTTTTGTTTTGTCGGCCTACTTTGTGTTTTTTTTCTTTTTTCTTCAGGTTGCTACTTTTAATTTATTTTACATCATAGCGAAGTAATGACATACAGCTAGTAATTATATATATATATATATATATATATATATATATATATATATATATATATATATATATATATATATATATATATATATATATATATATATATATATAATACACGTATATATATATATATAATACACGTTAAAAAATCGGCGCCTTTTTTTGCTCTTTTCGCTCCCCCTACAACGAAAACCTGGATACGCCTCTGGTTAGAGGGTATGTCTTCCAAAACTAAAATTAACAACGAAGAAGAAAAAGTTTTATTTTACTTTCATCGCATTAAAAAGCTTATTATTCTAAATGTTGTTTCTATTTGTTTTATTCCAAATACTCTCAAACTACTCTACGCCTCTCCCAGCCGACTACTGTCAGCTGAAGCCGGAGAGCGGCTTCTGTGAGGCCTACATCCCCAGCTTCTACTATAACCCAGCTAGCGGGGACTGCGAGTCGTTCGTCTACGGGGGATGCGGCGGCAACCAGAACAGGTTCGGATCCCAGCAGCTCTGTGCCAGCACTTGTCTGGCCAATGTCTAAGGATGAGAACGTTCCATCACGTGGTGATAAAATTTGGAATGGTCAACTCGGCCATGTAGATTAAAGCATCATAAATACATATCCTTAAACGTGTTTTCTGTCTTTGATATTTCAGTACGTAAGCCGGTTGATTTTGTTATTTTGTTTTTATTTTTTGTTTTTATTCTAAAAAATTGATAGAGCTAGTCCAAGGTGTTAAAAAAGACGTCCCCCACAGCTCAAGAGGGTAAAGACTGTTTTGACAATGTGTAGCCCAGGTTAATGTGATAATGCATGTGTAGCACAAGCTGTATAATTCGTAAGGATGATCATCTTTTCCCGTTCGGAACAAAGACACATGAGCAGATGAAGTAGAGTTGATCTGTTTCAATGACCTTAGCATACAAGTGGATAGTGTAGTCAGCACTATGCCTGGACGACTTTGTTTCCTTTGTTTGTGCATATTCAGGTGGGTGTCTACGTGTTCCAGCTAAAGAGGAAACAATTCCTGATAGACAACAACGTCGTCAAGTTTCACATCTCAATTATTAAAGACGAGCCGACCCGCGGAGTATCATACGCCGCTATTTAGTTGTTTTATATTTTACTTTTCAGTAATTCATGATTTGTGAATTCGACAGTGCCAACGCAGCCACTGAAAATATCTATATATATAATTCTTTTCTGGGAGACGCTAGAAAACAAGCTGTAAGCGCGCTCCCTACCACCCCACCCCTACATGGTCTGGTGAGCTGTGGTTCAAGCTAAATGTTTACATTCGTATAGCCGGGTTTAGTGACGGCTATTAGGGGCAGATAATTTAGTTTGAAACGATTTTAAACTTAGGGGAGGTAACTAAGAGGAGGCTGCTTTCACAGGGGGAGGGGTGTAGGGTAGGGGTTGGGGGAAAGGAGGGTGGGGGTAGTATCGTTCTTAACGACCTACTGATAGTGTTTTAAAGCAAATATTTTCAGTGGCAGCATTGGTACTGTCGAATTCACAAACTATTAATTACTGAAAAGTAGAAAATAAAACAACTAAATAGCGGCATATGATACGCCGCGGGTCGGCTCGTTTGCTTTAAAACACATTCAGTAGCTCGTTAAGGACGATAGTTGGTTGTTAGTGACGATAAACCCCCCCCCCCTCATTTCCCCCAACCCCTAAATTTAAGTTGAACCACAGCTCACCAGACCATGTTGGGGTGGGGAAGGTTGATTTATGCCTAGTGAAGAAGAGAGGGGACTGCAAGGCGCGCTTACAGCTTGTTTTCTAGCGTCTCCCAGAAGAGAATTATATATATAGATAGATGTTTCTAATCACAACATTTCCCAACTGAAGCTTTCAACGGCTACCTATGTTTTAGTTTCAGAAAGATTTCTCTTATCAATAAGCATTGTGGGGTCGGCGTGGTGGAGTCGGTAAAGCTCATGGTTGCTAAACCGAAAAGTCTCGAGTTCGAACACTCGGGCAGATGAAGCTCGCTTGGTGGGGACGACCACTCTTCTAGGAGAGACAACTCCAAAATCAAACAACTGCTGTACTTTGTTCCTATGGAAGCAAATCCAAAAAGAAAATCAGCCTGAAATCGGAGTCAATGGCCTCAATGGCGCATAACCAGTTGACACGTACCCTTAATTGTGTTGGAGGGGATCACTTCCAACACTGAAATTAAGAACGAAGAAGAAGATGGCATATGGGCTTCGCCAGAGCTGTTTGTAACTACATAGATCTATTTTTATTAAATAGAGCAAATGCCTAGGTGAACAGTTAGAGCGAAATTGTAATTAGTATCCAAAATAAGTGCCTTAGATCTGCAAAAACTCTCTTAAGATTCGCGGGGGCATTCCTAAGATGGGAGGCGAGATAAGAACAGGCAATATAAAATTCAATCTAAACAGTGTCGTTTTCAGTGGTTTTTAATCTGTATTATATCATGTTTACTTATATCACGTTCTATAGTCCAAGGAAATGGGACGGAGTGGTCGAGGGGTAGATGACAAGACTGTTAACCCGAAAGTCGTCACGTCTTTTGAGTCCACCCAGCTCTGATGAGTACCTGAGATACTATGAGGAAAGTAAATACGGCTGGACATGGAAGTGACCTATTCTTTTTATACACCAAGGTCTGAGGACCAAAGGAACTCAAATTTGTTTGCCCTACACGCACAAACACATTATTACTGGGAGTGATATTTCAAATACTTAAGTCAATAAATGGTAGCTTATCAAAGGATTCCAAATCATTTCATGGTAGATTGCAGTATGTCGAATAATATTATCGAAATAGTATTTACTGATTATTTGAATTCAAATCATGCTGTGGTGCATTATAAAGCAACCATAACCACTGGCGTAGCGAGGTCGGGTGTCACCCGGTGCGGCACTTAATGGTTTCACCCCCCCCCCCCCCCAAAGGCGTAGCGACCGTTACCGGGGACAAATTTTCGATTTGAACCCCCCCCCCCCCTCAACTTTCGATTTGCACCCCCCCCCCCCCGCCTCAAGTTTTTCTCCATATATTTTGCTATTTTTTGCCTTGGTGTCACCCCCTAAATGGTGTCACCCGGTGCGGTCCGCACCCCCCGCCCCCCCCCCCCCCCCTCGTTACGCATCGGACCATAACTATATCGGAAGAAAAAAGATTGTATATAACCAGACAAAAAACTAATATACAGCTTACAAATGTTAGACATCTTTTTTACTATGTTGAATATTTGGAAGTATGTGATCATCTTCGTTCTTATTCTTTTTTGTTCTTAATTTTAGTGTTGTAATGGATTCACTCCATCACATTTAAGTATTCGTGTCAACTGGTTAGGCGCCATTTAGGCCGTTGACTTCGATTTCAGCTTGCTTTTCTTTTTTGGCATACATAACCTTTGTCCAACCAAGAACAAACTACAAGTTGTTTGATATTGGAGTTATCTCTCATAGAAGATTTGTCGTCCCCAGTTATCGAACTTCATCTGCCAGAGGGTTCGACCACGCCGATTCCTATATGATTATCGATTGACTTCGCTTCGGACTGACGTAGAAGTAGAGAGGCCTTTGTATTCTGTTACTAAAATACGCTAAATTATTTATCAAAAATCTCCAGAATCAGCAAAGTCCTTTAGATCTCAGTACAAACTTGTTTAAATATTAAAGAAATCGGAAGTTTGTTTATTATCCTGGAGAATTAATAAACATCGCGATAAGATACAAACGAATCAAAGAAACATAATTAAAACCCAAGTCCAACCTACGGTAGCTAGATTGGGTGATAGTTGATGAACAAGACAAGTGTGTTTTTCGTAGCTAGAATATTATACAGACAAATTGTTGAATAAAATGATGTTCATGTTCTCAAAATTTCTTCTTTACATCACAAATGTGTGCTTGGTGGCTGGGAGTTTCTTTAACGCGGCTCTGTACAAACCAGCTTTTATGAGCTCAGTGCTATCAGGGCATGCCTGGACAGCTGACAAGGCTAACGACGGATACGACAATGTGGATGTATTTAGTGGACACTGTTCTCACTCCGGCGACGATTCTCCTGGATGGTGGATGGTGGATCTGAAAGGTATCTACAGAGTGGAGCAGATTGTTCTAGTAAACAGGTGAGTTGGAAAGCTTAACATTTAGATCAGAGGCGTAGCGACCCTTCCCGGCTCCCGGGGACAAACTTTCAATTTGGCGCCCCTCTCGAGATCAACCTTTCAATTTTCGATTTGCGACCCCCTCGAACTATCGAGTTGCACCCCCCCCCCCTCAAACTTTCGATTTGCACACCCCCCCCTCATATATTTTTTTTATATTTATAAAGCAAAAATGCAGCTAAAATAATATTTTAATTTGTTTTTCCAACTCATTTTGGCGCCCCCTAGCGCCCCCTAAGGTTGGCGCCCGTGACATATGTACCCCCCTGCCCCCCCCCCCCTTCGCTACGCCTCTGATTTAGATCCACAGATACATCAGCTATTTTATTTTTTTTAATGCACAATACATTACATTTTAAACCTCAAGAATATTGTAGAACTTTTAATGGTAAAACTTAATAGGGCAAGAATAATTGAAATTATTAGCTAAATTGTTGCTGGAACGAGTTCTTACTAGATTTTTTTTAACTACAGTTTGCTTTATTTAAAAATTTCGTGTTTTCAAAAATCTCTGTAAATCTATTCTTACTCTAAAAAAAACTAACGTTCTGTTTGTAGGTTAACTATTCTTCTTTGAAGCAAATCTAGGACATTACCCACCCTGCAGTCATCTCCCACCCCCACCCCCTTCAGTTACCCCCCAGGACAACTACAACCCTATCAATTAAAAAGTGTCTCATTTCCTTTCCCCTACCCTCACCTACACACTTTAGCTTTGTCTTCCCTTTCTTAAATTTATTATGTGGTGTTGGATGTTAGGATCAGCTTTAGGGTTAATTTGTTACCTCAAGAACTTCCATTTTTTTTTTTGCAGTTGTAGAGTGGGGGGTGGGTCTAAGAGACAGGTGGATAATTCAACTAGGGTCATTTTCGTTAGGTGGGATAATCCATGTGTCCGTTGTGGGGGGGGGGGGTAATGTCCTGCTTCTATTTGATGATCAGCATGTTTAAAATCGATTTACATCATGTCTCGTTTTGTTAAGTAAGAATGTATGTCCGGCAAAAAGGTTTCTAGGTAAAAAAAAAAACAAATGTACTGAAATATACTCTACAGGGGTGATCAGATTTCTCCGTCAATGAGAACGAAAAATTTTACTTTTGATGTTTTTGAAACCGACCCAAGACTATCACGTGACTTTCCTATGGAAGCTGGCCAGGTGTGCTACACGAGACTTGAGCCTGTCGGACCGGGAGAGACGTTCATAAAGAACTGTACTGTACCAATTTTGGGAAGATTCGTTCGATTCATCAGGTATCTATATCCTTTAAAAGCAAAAAAGAAGGGGGGGGGGGGGTCAGTGGCGCAGCTACCGTAAAGCTAGCGTAAGCAAGGCATAGGGACTCAAGGCAAATAGGGGCCCTTTTTCGAAAGTGTGAGGGGTGGGATGCAAATCGAAAGTTTGTCCCCGGTCGCCGCGGGAAGGGTCGCTACGCCTCTGAGTGGCCCACTAACACTTTTTGCATATGGGCCCAAAAATCCTAGCTACGCCACTGGGGGGGTACGATCTTCCTCGCACCAATTAGATCGGATATTATCAGGAAAGCAGATTTATTGTTCTTGCGGAAGTGCGTTATTCAACCTCAATCTATAAACTATATCGATCTCAATAATTGCGTATAAAATTACTCTCGTGTATGTACACAACCAACAACACACAGAGTTTATCTAGATAGCTCGACAATTTGTTAAAGTAGGTTATCATACAGAATATAGTAATTGTATGTTAACGTTACGGCGTGGCCTAGCGGTGGACAGCTAGACTACTAATCCGATAGTTTCGAGATCGAGTCCGGATTCCAGTAAGTGGAACGTCCCTGAGTCCAACCAACTCTGATGGTTATCTAACTCACGTTAGGGAAAGTAAAAGCGGATGGGCATAGTGCTGACCACATTATCGCTTTATACGCCGAGGTCAAGAAACATATGAACTCCACTTCATCTACCCAAAGAATCGTTAGGTCTCAAGTGGAATCTTTATGTTAATGTTAATACTATATTAAAAAGTATTTCAATTATTCCCTTATTTTCCCAGACTCTTACATAAAAATCACACGCATGATTTGTTTAATGTTTTCAGATACACGTACAGCGCACTGAATATTTGTGAGATAAAAGTTATGGCCAGCTCTGTGAGCTACAGTGACAATAATTTTGTGTTGACGAAAAATTCTCTGATTCAAGGCACACCTTTTCTGACGCTATACACCTCAATGGTCGACATCTGCACGTTAATGTGTCTACAGCGTCGTGACACCGATACGTGCACCGCCGTCAACTGGGTTCGAACCACGAACCAGTGTCAGATGATCAAGGTCAACCCGCGAATCACTTTTTCTCTGTCTGCAGACCCAAATAGTGACTGTTATGTTGAGGCTTAAAGGATAAATTTGATTTTTTTTTTTTTAAATCTGTCTGAAGTGTTGGTTTATTTAATCCGGCTAGCTAATTGATGTATCGTACATGTTGAAATATACGTTATTTTAACTCTTTTAAAAAAAATATTTCCAAGTTATAAAATTTGATAAAAATCTAACATACCATAAATTATTTATATGGAAGGCACACTACCTTAAGGACATTAGAAGAAATAGTTAATGAAATGTATGTTGTGAACACACGGACACGCCTTACAGGTGATCCGATGCGTAGCGCAACACATAAGACAAACAACCACAAAAGGGTTACAAAAACAAGACTGAATGAAAACAAAGGCTCGTTGAAACTAAAAGAATTTAATAGTATCTACACTATCTACACCTAACACATTCTATTCTAAACACAAAATACACAAGCTAGTAAAACTACGATACAGTGGCTAAATTCTAGTATAAACCTAACCTGTACTAACCTTGGAGATCTGGACAAAACTGAGGCAATCACACACGTTTTCAGACACCTTGTATACCCTTTCGTAAACTTGTACCAACCGGACTATTACAACTCACAGCACGAGAACTGAAAAAGGACGAACGGAATAGGGTACAGGAACAAACAAAATTCACCCCCATTCATCCCCCTTCACTCGTTTACTACAATGTTTAATTTATTTTAACTTACAAATTGATGTTATATACGTTAACAATGGTTTGTAATTAAAACTTAATTTACTGTCGGTTTGGGGTCATCCATAAATGACGTCACACTCGTAGGGGGGAGGGGGGTCCGTAATTTTGTGACGATGTGTGATGAGGGGGAGGGGGGGGGGGGGGGTTCAGATATTGCGACGTCACATTTTTGCATTATAAAAAAGCAATGTTAGAAAACGAATTTTAGACGTTATTTCGCATTTTAGATAACTGTTTTAATAAATGGTAATAGTTTAGACAAGATTTTAGAAAAATATCGATGTTTTAAGAAAATTCAACTGCAATTTTGAGGGGGGTTGTAGGTTGAGGTGTGACGTCATTTTAGGGGGGGGGTCTGGCTTTTTGTGACGACGTGTGACGGAGGGGAGGGGGGGAGGTAAAAATCGTCCAAAAAAGCGTGACGTTATTTATGGATGACCCCTTTCAACTTGTCTTTTAATAGTAGCGATCTATGAGCTAATTGAAAGTTTACACTTTTGATAAATAAATCAGATTAAAATATAACTTATTCTTTAGCTTTTATTCTTTGGGTAAAACTGAAATAAACGCAAATATAAATGATGTGCTTTTTTTCGTCACTGTCTGCGAGCAGGATGAATCAGAGGCGTAGCGATGGGAGGGGGGGCGGGGGGCGGGGGTAAATATGTCCCGGGCGCCGACCTTAGGGGGCGCCACAATGGGTTGGAAAAAGAAATTAAAATGTCATTTTAGCTGCATTTTTTGCCTTATAAACAGTTTGAGGGGGTGGGGGGTGTAAATCGAAAGTCTGAGGGGGGGGGGGTGCAAATTGAAAATTTGCTTCTGAGAGGGCGCCAAATTGAAAGTTTGTCCCCGGGCGCCGGGAAGGGTCGCTACGCCTCTGGGATGAATGTACATCTTTTGTGTATGAAACGTCGGGGGCTAGTCGGTGTTCCTTTTGTTCAGAAGAGCGGAACTCAATATTAAGTATTGCGACCACTGGCAGATGTTTTGATGAATTGGGTGCCCCGCTGTGGTCAAACCCCCTGTGGTCAAAGCACCTGTGGTCAAAGCACCTAGGACCGTGAATTGGTGGTTCACAGATATACGAGTGATTGTAATAGACATGTGTTTAAGTTAATATTATCGATTGGCAGGCATAATCTGAACTTCAACTTTGTTCAACGACCAACCTTTACCCCCCATGTATCCTCGTTCTACATTTCCTCACTGACAATATAATTTCACAATGGACCCAATCGAGAGTAGTCTCAAAGGTAGTCGAGAGGTCCATTAAATATTTTTAAAATCATGCACGGTGTAATTAAAATAAATATGGATGGTTATAAAACCCTGTGTGGTTTTTTTTTTCGGACTTTAAAAAAGGGTGGATGTATTTGACGTTTTAGTATTTTCGGTAATTAAACACGGTCGTTTTTTTTTTTAAACGCAAAAGCAATTTTGTTTTGCACTATTAATGACGACATAAACAATGACAACTAGCATATATTTTTTATACCAAATGGCAGAACTAGGTCATGTGGTTTAAAAAAGCATTATGTTATTTAAAAACATAATCTGCAAGTTTTGTAAACAAATAACTACCCATCACTGAGTTTTGTACAGCCAATCAATGCTTGTCTTACGAAAGTGAAACATCCGGTTATAATTAATGATTAGCAAAAAATAAATAGAAATCTAACCTTAAACTTAAAAAGTTATTTTCAAGTTCTCTGGATTTGCAACTTTTATAAATTGCGTTATAGAGACTTCCAGATACAAAACACCTGTTTGTGATGTAAAGAAGAATTATCGAGAACATGGACTACATTTTATTCCGAATTTTTTTACATCTAACACGGAGAAATTACTGCTGAATGAATGGTGTTGAATAACTGATATAATTCACCGTTACTTTTGCGATTTAAATAAAAGGAAACAGGCTACTTTGATTATTGATAATCATTATATTTTTTCTAAGCTTATCTTAATCACAATGATTAAAAGAGCAATAAAACTTATAATATATTCTCAAAATATAGTATATTCTATTTTATAGGTTCATCCATAAATGACGTCACGCTTTTCTGACGATTTTCACCTTCCCCTCCCTCTGTCAGACATTGTCACACAATGCCAGACGCCCCCCCCCCCCCTAAAATAACGTCACACCTCAGCCTACAACCCCTCAAAATTGCAGCTGAATTTTTCTTAAAATACGATATTTTTCCAAAATCTTGTCTCTATCAACATAGAATATTTTAATCAATTCCCATTACAATTTATTAAAACAGGTTTCTAAAACGCGAAATAACGGCTAAAATCCGTTTTCTAACATTTCTTGTTTATAATGCAAAAGTGAGACGTCACACCATCTGAACCCCCTCCCCCTTCCTCTCATTACACACCGTCACAAAATTACGAACCCCTCCCACCTACGAGTGTGACGTCATTTAAGGACGACCCCTTAAAAGTAGCAAGTAGTGCTAGGTTCTCCCCAGTAATCTTTAGGGCAAAGCAAGCTATCAATAATTAGTTCGTTCAGGCAGTGGCGTAGCGAGGTCGGGTGTCACCCGGTGCGGCACTTAATGGTGTCACCCCCCCCCCCCCAGAGGCGTAGCGACCCTTCCCGGGGACAAACTTTCAAATTTTCGATTTGCACCCCCACAAACTTTCGATTCGCACCCCCGCCCTCAAGCTTTCGATTTGCACCACCCCCCCCCCTCACATTTTTCTCTATATATTTTGCTATTTTTTGCCTTGGTGTCACCCCCCCTAAATGGTGTCACCCGGTGCGGTCCGCATCCCCGCCCCCCCCCCCCCCTTCTCGCTACGCCTCTGCGTTCAGGATAACAACATTAACTTCGTAGCCTCACACTGGTGAATTTAATCGATAACAAACAATAAGTTCTATCGAATACCACACAATATGGGGTCAAGAATGGCATCCAACACGTATTGATTCTTTTTATCTCAAATATAAAAAATGTATAGAAGTTTGAGGATGAAAATAATCAAGTGTGGGACTTCCTTTCACGTTTGTTTTCTAAATACCGCGACGTCATGTGAATAACGTTAAAAATCAATGACAAAATAGTTTAATCATTTAAAGAGTTGTCGTAGATTTAAGTTTAGTTTAGTTTTACATTACGGTTTAGGTTGAAGTTGAGGTTTGAGGGTTAAGAGTTGGGGGTTGAGGGTAGGCGGTTGGGTGATTGGGTTGAGGATTGGGGGTTGGGGGCGGAGGGTTGAATATTTTAGGTTTGGGTTTGGGTTTGAGTTTGGGTTTGGGGTTTGATTCGGGTTCGGGTTCAGGTTCAGGTTCAGGTTCAGGTTCAGGTTCAGGTTCAGGTTCAGGTTCAGGTTCAGGTTCAGGTTCAGGTTCAGGTTCAGGTTCAGGTTCAGGTTCAGGTTCAGGTTCAGGCTCAGGCTCAGGCTAAGGTTCAGGTTCAGGTTCACGTTCAGGTTCAGGTTAAGTTTTAGGTTTCAGACTCAGGTTCAGGTTCAGGTTATATAAGAATATTCGAGAAAGTTTAGGGGAGATCACTCCCGGTTTTTTTTTTTATCTTTTTCTTTGGAAATAACAATGTAGATTTGGTTGAGAGAGTGGTGCTGGAAATTATACTGGCTTGTAAATGGGATCAAACTTGAAGCGGACTTAGCATGCAGCACAACTTAGTGGCGGTTTATCTTTTTGTTGTTGGTAGAAATGGTCATCGGCAAGACACTTGCAAGATTATGGGATCAAACCCAGTTTTTAGTACCGTCAGCTCATCTATGTAAGATTAATAACGCCACAGCGTAACCGTAATTATGCACAGGTAATTATGGCGCATGTTATTTTTAGCGTCCCTGTATCCTGATGCAGCTTAGGTAAGGCGTAGACAATATACAGGATGTGTCAACAAAACATTTGAGGTCAGCTAAAGTCAAAACAACGCCTTGTTAAAGTTAGGAAACGTTCAGCTTGAAGCGGATTTAACATGCAGCACAATCTTGTGGCCGTTTTTCTTTTTGTTGTTGGTGTCAGTGGTTATCGGCAAGACACTTGTAAGTTTATAAACAGCTCTATGTTCATAAATACAAAGTTATTTAATACAGAAATCTTTATGAATATATTTGTCTCGTTCCCGGGGTTAAGAAAATTTTTTTTTGTTTTTTTTTTAAAAACACTAAGAAAAGTCTAACATTGATGTGTTCGCATGGGGCGCTGCTTTATTCAAACATCTGTGTACATAAATAGAAAAGTAGCACGATATAAGTAATGGTAGAATGTATCTTTTCTTGTGATTTCGCCGTGTACAGAGTATACACCGTGTTGTTATCACAATGAGACACCTAATATTGTTTTTGGGTGCTTTATGCCGGGTATTTATTAAAGCTGAAACATAGTATAAGTTATATTTATAAAGCCAGCATTTTGCTTCAACAGTCGAACATAACATAACAAAACATAACAAAACAGAAAGAAAAACAAGTCCTCGATATTGCTTCGTTGAGGAGGAGATACGACTTAAAGCTGCGGACACACATCCATCCATCCATCCATCCATCCATCCATCCATCCATCCATCCATCCATCCATCCATCCATCCATCCATCCATCCATCCATCCATCCATCCATCCATCCATCCATCCATCCATCCATCCATCCATCCATCCATCCATCCATCCATCCATCCATCCATCCATCCATCCATCCATCCATCCATCCATCCATCCATCCATCCATCCATCCATCCATCCATCCATCCATCCATCCATCCATCCATCCATCCATCCATCCATCCATCCATCCATCCATCCATCCATCCATCCATCCATCCATCCATCCATCCATCCATCCATCCATCCATCCATCCATCCATCCATCCATCCATCCATCCATCCATCCATCCATCCATCCATCCATCCATCCATCCATCCATCCATCCATCCATCCATCCATCCATCCATCCATCCATCCATCCATCCATCCATCCATCCATCCATCCATCCATCCATCCATCCATCCATCCATCCATCCATCCATCCATCCATCCATCCATCCATCCATCCATCCATCCATCCATCCATCCATCCATCCATCCATCCATCCATCCATCCATCCATCCATCCATCCATCCATCCATCCATCCATCCATCCATCCATCCATCCATCCATCCATCCATCCATCCATCCATCCATCCATCCATCCATCCATCCATCCATCCATCCATCCATCCATCCATCCATCCATCCATCCATCCATCCATCCATCCATCCATCCATCCATCCATCCATCCATCCATCCATCCATCCATCCATCCATCCATCCATCCATCCATCCATCCATCCATCCATCCATCCATCCATCCATCCATCCATCCATCCATCCATCCATCCATCCATCCATCCATCCATCCATCCATCCATCCAGAAATGACGAGTTAATAATCGCAATAATTGCGCTAAAAAACTTGCTTCGTCATTCGAACATCGTCTCCCCAGACATAGAAAAAAAACCTCACCCCACTATTCAAAATGTACCGATACGTCAGACCTAAAATAAAATTAACCCTCTCTTACCCAGCCATTCGAACACACCCAAATAAACTTATTATTCTGTTATAGCCCACACACTCACACATCGTGTTTCGTGTTACTTATGACATTTGATACCTTCATGTTTATTAGGGCGTTCTGAATTATTTTTTTTCCATGAATATTACATCCGGGACAGTGGAAAGTGTATGAAACTGACATGCAAACATTCAACACAAAGGGTGTTGTGCTACAAGGCATGTGTGTTGACAACTCGGTGTTCGGGTTTGCGTTTAAGTGTCCTTCAAATCAAGAATTGTTTTGTCTATAATTTTTTAATATAATAGAAAAAGTAATTGCAGTGAAAATTAATGCTGTCCATAATAAAGAACTTGCTTTAAATGTGTACTAAGAGAGTTACATAAGTCATCACTTTAATATGATTTAGTATAGCTTTTACCCACTTACTTAAAGCAAGCGTGTTATGATGCATGTTTGACTGGGGAAATCGGTGCGCATGATTGATGGTGCGGCCGTATATTGAACGAGTGAATGTGTGACGAGATACGAAAGATAGTGACGTTTTAGGTTAGAGAGTTGGTTGCTATGAGCTTGTGGGTGAGTTAGTAGAATCCTTAGCGTTGTGTGAAAGGACGTGTGCTGGTTGGCATGACTCAAGTTGAGAAATAGGTTCTAGGAAGATAGATTTATGTAGATACAAGAATAAAAGATTCGTATAAGGAGTACTTAGTTCCTCTTATTTCTAAACGTCGTTGATCTGTCTTAGTGGTTATCAAGGTTCAATACTCTCTCCCTGGTATTGGAGAGGAGTTAAATGGTAGTTGGCTGAGTCAAGTAAATCAAACCCTCTCACTGCAGCAACATAAGCGTAACAAAGCGTATAATCCAATATCATTTTTTAACATAGCGGCCCATGGGTCAAACGAAAATAGAGGAAATCTATTTCTGTTAACTAGGATAGTGTGGCCAGCTTTATTTCCCTTACGTGAGTTAGGTACGTATAAGAGCTGGGTGAACACGGTGACGCCCTGTAACCTGTAACTAGCTAACCGGAAAATTACCTTTAAATCAATTTCATCTAAACAATCTTTTAACCAGGAAGTTTCAAACCAAGATAATAAATTCTAAAACAAAAACATTAAAAAAATAAACGTGATTAACATTTACAACACAGTTCTGTCTTATCGAAAAATACACGCCAAACACAATTGAAACCTTGAGATAGAGATAAGATTGGTTGCTGACATAAACGTTCTAAAAATGATGAAAACGACGATGTTTGTGTTGATGTATTTCATCGCGTCTTTTGTAATTAACACATCGGCACAAGTTATTCGTAAGTCATGACTTAAGGAAAGTATTTATAGTTTATTCAGCTGCCTGGGTTCGGTTAAGTATAACATTCCAAGTCTTTTTTTAAAGATTTTCGTTATATTAATCAACTTGAAGTACTTTGAACACATCAGTAAACACAATCAAGTTTACTTGAACCGTTTTTCAACTATGTAGTGTAGAGTCTCTGGCCACACCTACATACACAGACTACACACTATACACGCAAGGGACATAACTATGATATTTGTAATTCAAGGGAAGTAGCAATAACTCACAAGTCACAATGTAACAGTTTACAATAAATAAATGTGTTCATTCATGGATATACTAGCATGTATTCACGTTTCTTTCTATGTGCACATAATTTAAATCCAAAGCTAATAGTTTTCAATTTTTTTTAGAAGAACAAAGCTTCAAAATATTTTTGGGAGATGAAAAAAAAAAGCATATTACAAGGTGTAATTTATTACAGACATAAAATATTACAATCAATTTATTGTAATTTTATATTCTGATGTATTTGAAAACTTCAGAATTTAATTTAAAAAGCACTCTGACATCGAGTTAAAACAGGGGTCGGCAACCTGCGGCTCGCGAGCCGCATGCGGCTCTTTAGGTGTCAAGATGCGGCTATTCAGCTCGATGCACAAACATAAATAATTATTTTATTTTTAAAACTCATAAATGTATTATTCTGCCACACTCAGTAATGAACGATATAATAATAAATATTAGCATTAAACACTCGCTATTCTATTAGAACATTTAGTAACTCGATATTTCAATGTAGAACTACTTCCTTGTTTCCTAAAACGTGAGTTATTTAAATGTAAACAATTCCTGTGTTTGGATCATATTTATCGGGGCACTGGTTATCTACACTACCGCCTACCACCATGGCGTGCTGTGTGAAAGCCTTGAGTGTAAGTTAATCACTCACCGTAATATCACCATTAATCACTCACCGACGGTAAGTGGCGCTCTCGTGAACCCGATAACACCCCCTAGCTCGGTTTAATTATCGAATGTGTGCTCCTTAAAACTAAGGTAGGCGCTTAGTGCTCACGGGATAGCCCTGGGCGCCAAATCGCACCCTGCAGTGCCTCAATTTAGTGAGCGACTATAGCAATCCATTGTATCCATAGCCTATCGCGCTGTTTAAAATGAACGTATTGTTGCTATATAGTGTACAGATTTTAAAAAAAACGAATGTTGGCGCTATAGTGCTCGCAGGTGAGCCGGGGGCTCTTCGGGTCGCGCTATGGACGAGGTGCCGGCGGTTGCGTCTGTTGCAGTTTTGCCGCTGAATATACCCCTTACGACTTGGCAATGCAGAAAGCCCGATTAACGGATGCCAAGTACTAACATAGCACTCTGGAACTCTGGGCGCCAAAACGTGTATTGACACAAAAAAATGCACTAACTCGGGCGCCGCCCATAAGAAATTTTAATTTTTTTTCGCAGAAATTCCTCTCGGGAGTGTTTACATTTACTCCCCAAAGTTTCATGGCACTCGGATAAACTGTGTCGAACCGCATACAATTTTTTATACCGTATATAGAGAAAAATCGCACCTCTACCCCCCCCCCCCCCCCTGGGGCGCCCCCCTTGCGAAATTAATTTTTGCATATATATATATATATATATATATATATATATATATATATATATATATATATATATATATATATATATATATATATATATATATATATATATATATATATATATATATATATATATATATACAATATTTATACTAAATCCTAATTAAAGATCATAATATCTATATATATAATTCTCTTCTTCGAGCCGTTAGAAAACAAGCTGCAAACGCTCTCCCTACCTCCCCACCCCTACATGGTTTTAGTGAGCTGTGTTCACTCTAAATGTTTACAAGCAGAGCCAACGATTTTAAACGTAGGGGGGGGGAGGAGGGGGGAAGGGAAGGAAAGGGGGGGGGGTTATGGTCCTTAACGAGCTACTTATAGTGTTTTAAAGAAATATTTTCAGTGTCAGCGTTGGTACTGTCGAATTCACAAATTATGAATTATTGAAAATTAGAAACAACTAAATAAACAACTAAATAGCGGCGTATGTTATGCCGCGGGCCGGCTCGTTAATAATAATAATATAAAAATGTTGGCGGCTCTCAAAAGGTTGCCGACCCCTGAGTTAAAAGATACATTTCATGGAAAGCTAAGATATAGACTGGGAACTCTCAGTTAACTAAAAAAATGTAAAGAAAAAAAAAGTATTAAATTTAATTAAGACAGTCTCAAGCCAAACATCACTCGATCAGCCCTCGATCAAGTTAGAACAGTCTTATATTTCTCAGGTTTTAAAAGTGCACAATTTGAATGGTAGAAAGAGATAGCCACCTTACCCCCCCCCCCCCACACACACACACACACACACACGGACACGAGGCAACCTGATTCTGTAGATTACTTGTCTGATACTGTAAAATACACCTGTAGATTACATGTTTGATACTTTAGATTATATATGTTGATTACATGTCTGATATATATATATATATATATATATATATATATATATATATATATATATATATATATATATATATACACTCTTAGTTCACTAATCGTTATCAACTTAATTACTGTTTAAATTGGTTAAATAATTGGTTATCTAATTGCTTATCTAATTGGTTATCTGTCTAATAATCAGATTGATAATTTGTTTGATTATCCATTTGATAATCTAACTGCCTATCTAATTAGTTATATACATAAACGTAACACCCTTACCTTTCTCCAGTGGCCGGTGCCTGTACCCAGCCCAAAGACGTTGGCCCGTGCGACGCCATCATACCAAGATGGTACTTCAACAGCGCGACCCACTCGTGTGAAGCCTTCGACTACGGCGGCTGTGGCGGCAACGACAACAATTTTCTCACCCAAACCGACTGCCTCACCAGGTGTGTGACACACCTGGGCTGAGATGAATATACGACAAGGGGAATCAGTGCCTAAACTAACATGGCGAGGATGAATAAAAACAACAACAAGAGATTTCGAGCACTATTTAAAACATTTCAATAAATTAACACAGAGACAAATGTTACTGTTTCAACTTGTCTTTAAATGTAATAACGTATATATATATATATATATATATATATATATATATATATATATATATATATATATATATATATATATATATATATATATATATATATATATATATATATATACGCGTGTGTGTGTGTATGTGTGTGTGTGTGTGTGTGTCTAGGGGTGAGTTAGTACGTTTGTACGTGAGTGTGTCTGTATGAGGGCGCGCCTGCATGCTTGAATGTGTATGTGTGTGTGCGTGTGTGGGAGATATGGGGGCTATATAATATATATATATATATATCCATATATATATATATATATATATATATATATATATATATATATATATATATATATATATATATATATACATATGGATCCTGGTGTTATGCTCCATCTCAAAGAATAATAGAATTTTTACAAAGAAAAAAATTCAGATTACAAAAACTTCCGATTACGTGAATTGTCTCGTCTATAAGCGAACTTGCGACACTTTCCCGTTATCATGCGCGTCTCTGGCAGATAAGACTTGGAATTACCTAATTGAAAAGTGTTATCAGGGACGTCGAGCTAGCCGGGCCAACATGCTGGGGAAGTTTAGTTTGATTGTGGTTCTCGCCTGCTGTCTGCAGCTGTCCTTGCAGCAGAGACGTGAGTTACCTGTCCTTGTCACTGATAGTGAACGAATGTGTGTTTTAGTTTGTTTAGGGCGATTAAATGCTACATATAGCTAATCCATTGTTAACGTATTCGCTAAAATATTGGTAACTTACATCGGATTAGCTAATATATAATTAGCTTACCACGGATTAGGCAATACTTTTAGCTTCCAGCTGATTAGCCAATACATTTTCGCTTCCAGCGAATTAACTGATACAACTTTAGCTTTCAGTGGGCTATTGCTGCATGTAACTAATCTATATTTTATCTTAAACTAGACTTCTGTTTTTACATATTTTTCAATGCACAACTGCTACATGTAGCCAACATATTTTTATCTTACAGATCAGTACTGCTACATGTAGCCATGACATTTTTATCTTACAACCTACGTGTAGCCAACATATGTTTATCTTACAACTAAGTACTGCTACATGTAGCCAACACATTTTTATCTTACAACAAAATACTGCTACATGTAGCCAACATATTATGTTTATCTTACAACTAAGTACTGCTACAAGTAGCCAACATATTTTTAATCTCACAACAAAGTACTGCTACATATACTGCTATATGTATTCAACATATGTTTATCTTACAAGTATTGCTATATGTATCGAACATATTTTATCTTGCAACTAAGTACTGCTACGTGTAGCCACCATCTTTATGTTAGCTTGCAACTAGGTACTTCTACATGTAGCCAACATATTTTTATCTTACAACAAAGTACTGCTACACAGAGGCGTAGCGACCCTTCCCGGTGCCCGGGGACAAACTTTCGATTTGCACCCCCCTCCAACTTTCGATTTGCACCCCCCATTCGAACTTTTGATTTACACCCCCCCCCCCTCAAACCTTTAATTTGTTTTTCCAACCCATTTTGCCCCCCCCCCCCCCCTAAGTTCGGCGCCCGGGGACATATGCCCCCCCCCCCCTCGCTACGCCTCTGCTGTTACAAGTAGCCAACATATTTTTATCTTACAACCAAGTACTGCTACGTGTAGCCACCATCTTTATGTTAGCTTGCAACTAGGTACTTCTACATGTAGCCATGACATTTTTATCTTACAACAAAGTACTGCTACATGTAGCCAACATATTGTTTCACCTTCCAGCTGACTACTGCTACCTGAAGCCAGACTCCGGGACATGTGAGTCCCACGTGCTCAGCTACTACTACAACCCCGCCCACGGGGACTGCGAGACTTTCATCTACGGGGGGTGTGACGGCAACTTCAACCGGTTCAACTCACACGAGCAGTGTGCTCACTTCTGCATGCACATCAGGGAGGTGCGCGCCTAGTCAAACTAGTCCTTGACGATTTTCTAAGTCTGACTGAACACGAGAAAAGCTCCTATAAAAATGTTCTAAATTTGAATAGATCCAACAAGATTTAAACATTACGCTAATAAATTACTTAAACACATAAAATTCTTCGTTTTTTTATATACATATACTTTTTTTTCTGTTACTGTTTTTATTTTATTTTTCATTTTTGTCTTGTATTGTTAGCGTTGATTTTTTAAAACAACTGAAGCTATCAGTAGCGTAGCGAGGGGGGGGGAGGCGGGGGGACATATGTCCCGGGCAAATTGAAAGTTTGAGGGGGGGTGCAAATCGAAAAGTTTGTCCCTGGGCGCCGGGAAGGGTCGCTACGCCTCTGGAAGCTATTGTTGAAATTTTATTAACTTCTTTATCTGTTGATTGAAAAAGAGATGTTTCTGTTCTTAAAATGTGTGTTTTCCTCTTTTGTGGATAGATGCAAGTGCAAACTTCATCATGATTTAACAGGTGCTTGCACTTATTAGATTCCTAAACGCTAGGGGGTAATATACTCACTTAAGATATTAGCTGATATAATTTGAATGTATTAAAATGTCATGTCAAAACTGGGGTCTTTTTTCTTCTATAAAGCGTGTGCTATTTAAAACTTCAAAACGTTTTTCAAGTAAGTATAAAGTTTTTTTTTAAATTGGACAATAGTTGTGTTTTTTTTTTCAATTTTCTTAGAAATTCATCTTTATCTTGTGTCTGACCCAATGAAATGCCTATCTGAAATTGTAACTAATGCCACTGATTAGGTTCTTTTAATTAGTACTAAGTCACAGCGTGCTAATCAGAATTTAGTGCAGTGTGCTAGTTCAAACTAAATGACATGCTGATTAGCAAAAAGTGGACTAGTTCTAATTAAAACTAAGATTATTGTGCTAATTAAAACTAAGATTATTGTGCTAATTAAAACCAAGATTATTTTGCTAATTAAAACTAAGATTATTAAGCTATTTTAAACTAAATACAAATCGACAATGTTCGTTCCGCTAATTAAAGCTATATATAATGTGCGAGTTAAGACTAACAAGCGCATATCATCATTTATACCACCAACCCTCCCCTCCCCGGCCACACCTAAATCCAATTAACATTTTAGTTCTCCCGTGTCGGCTAATCACCGCGCCTGACAATCGCCTTAGGGCTGTCCCAAAAATGCCATTCACTTGATTACACTTAATTACACGGTCAGGGACATCTTAATTACCTTTAAACGTGTCTTCGCGTATATCTTTCTAAATAATGGACACAAGTAGATAATCCGCTATGCAAAACTGCATATTATAATTCGAGAGAATTATCTGCGAGATATATCCCGTGAACAATAGAAAATAAACGTACTAGGATTTGGATACATTTAAAAGCAGGGTTAAGCCTTCACACTATTAAACCCACTTCCCACAATTTCTATCTTCTGTTCTTCACTGTTCAACGCTTATTTTTATCTTAAACACATTAATATAACACATTAATATATACTCTTAATTTCGCGTAATAATAAGCGGTAGAGCGAAAACACTAGATTTCGAATCCGGGTCCAAGTCGATAGAAAGTCTCTGAGTCCACCCAGTTCGGATGGGCAAAGTGCAGACCACACTTCCCCATCATATACCGAGGTCAAGAAACATATGAACTCTACTTCGTCTGCCCAATGAATCGCTTGGTCTAAAGATGATTCTTCACTTTACACGAAATAAAGAAAGAAATTTATTTGTCGACAAACACACACGTATATATATATATATATATATATATATATATATATATATATATATATATATACTAGCTGTATCCCGTGCTCCGCCACGGTAAATCTTTTTTAAATGTACCAACTTGGGAACAGAACAAAACTAAACACAACACAAACGAACGCAAAAAAAAACACAAACTAAAAAACAAACACAACACTCATAACATAAACACAATTTAAATGCAATCATAAAGGCATATTGCTCACAGCCTAGCCCGTAGCGCCAAATCGCGCCCTTTCCGGTGATTTGCACCCCCCTCAAACTTTCGATTTGCACCCCTGTCCCCACCCCCCCCCCCCCCGCCCTAAAACTTTCGATTTCCACCCCCCCCCCCCCCCCTCGCAAATTTTTTCCAACCCAATTTGGCGCCCCCTAAGGTCGGCACCCGGGGACATATGCCCTCCCCTCGCTACGCCTCTCCTATAAAACCCCTAGCTTGTCCTCAAACCGAAAGATAGAATAATAATTAGTAAACAGTATAAATAATAGGCAGTATTTAAAATATCCGTGTTTTACCTACAATATTTCACTTTATCCATTCACGCATTTTTTTCCAGTACTTTAAATTTTAAAAATTTACAATAGAGTTTCATAACTAAAACCATTGCGCACCCAATGAACGTGATGACGCGTCTATAATAGTGCTGAATAGTTGATTAAAAATTATAAGTAATAAACAGTAGGGCCTACATTCAGTGAATAAAATAAATAAAAGATATCATTTTATCAATCCATGCTAATTATAATTTTCTAATTATAATTTCCTCTTACACATCCGAATAATTTGCATTCACATTTTGCTAATTATATTATTGCAACACTAATTCCTTCTATGACGAACGTATATTTGCATTCACATTTTTTATTAGCGTGAGTTTAATGTATTTTTAAATTACCTCCTTTGTCAAAATTAGAAAAGAGTTAAATTAATTTGATTTTTCTACCGTACTGTTATTATGTTATTAAAATGTATCCACTTTTTCTAGGAATATAAACGAAAATGATATTTGACATTGATCCTTTTAATATGTTTTAGTAATGTGCGTGTATTTAATATTTTCTTTAAGTTATGCAAAAGAGTAAACACAGTGGCAATTATAAAATAGCTCTATGTCGTTATATAAACAAACCCTACTCTAATACTTATAATAAGACACTGCGGTGCACTGTAAAGCACAGTATGGTGCGATGTTTACTTTTATGGTTTCAAAAGCTATAGCGATGACAGAAGGAAGGAAGGAAGGAAGGACTGACACACGCTCAGCCCGCTTATATTATATATATATATATATATATATATATATATATATATATATATATATATATATATACGTGTGTATTTGTCGACATATATGTAACGT
Organism: Physella acuta; assembly: GCF_028476545.2. Classification (NCBI taxonomy): domain Eukaryota; kingdom Metazoa; phylum Mollusca; class Gastropoda; family Physidae; genus Physella; species Physella acuta. The sequence goes on along the minus strand of NW_026731839.1, from coordinate 729,134 downwards.
TCATTCGTATACCACATTAAAACATGAATTTAAGCAAGAGATTCTATTACAATATAATGTAGATCAAGTATTCCAGCGGCAAAGTCAAACCAATAAGAATAAACACGGACGCAACAAAACAACAACCGAGACAGTGGGTGACAACTGAAGTGTGCTACCATTACGATGACTAATCGTGTACATATCACCCCGTAACGTTGTCTGAAACTTGTAAACACTGTCAATTTTTTTAACAGACCTTGACCTTTCGTTGTTTCACTTTTTCCCCTGCGACATACGTGTTCCGCGTCACCCCCAACCCCCACCCCTACTCGTTGCTTCACTTCACCTACCACTAACACCCACGTAGGTAAACAAACACAACCGACAGGTAAACTGGTTTTAGCTCGTTAATCTCGACATTTACTTCATTTGAAGGACTTGAACATTTGTAGCAGACGATGGAAATGAAAGTGATTCTGTTGATGATTATTGCTACGTCACTGGTGACGTATGCAGCCTCACAGGTGTCACGTGAGTAATTAAGCGTTAATGACGTTTCATAATTAAAAGAAATACTTGATAACCTTGTTATACTGAAATAGCTCTCCATCTTTTTAAAAATTAATAGGCAACGATTTGTTAAGTTAAAGAATGCTGAACTTCTTAAATTAACACAGTTAGTTTTAATTAAACAATCGAAAGGAGAAATTTTCAAGTGCATCATTTTCCTTTAAAGAAATCTAACATCTAAGGCTAGTATTTAAATTTTAACAAATAAAATTATTATAATAACTAAATTAACATTAAATCCACCTTAACCAACAACATTGTAAAAAAGAATTTCGAATTCACTAAGCAGTATGATGAGTAAACCGAGGCTAATTTTTATAATCTTCACCTGATTAAACCTTAGCTCTATCTCTGATGTTTTAAGCTGCTGATGCATCAATGCTGTCTGATCTCGTCTACAATAAAAAGTTGTTTTCTTTCCAATAACAGCTGACGATTCAGTAATAGCTAGTCTATACCTACGTTGTTGTAGTTTTGTGGGGGTTGTTGTCGTGGGGGTTGTTGTGGCTGTGGTTGTGGTTGTGGTTTACGTAGTCATAGTTGTGGTTGTGGTTATTGTTGTTGTTGTGGTTGTTGTAGTTGTTATGGTGATGGTGACTGTTGTTGTTATTGTCGTTTTTGTTGTTGTTATGGTTGTTGTAGTTGTGGTGGTGGTGGTGACTATTGTTGTTATTGTCGTTTTTGTTGTTGTTGTGGATGTTGTAGTTGTTGTGGTGGTTGTTGTTGTTGTTGTTGTAGTGGTGGTGACTGTTGTTGTTATTGTCGTTTTTGTTGTTGTTGTGGCTATTGTAGTTGTTGTGGTGGTGGTGACTGTTGTTGTTATTGTCGTATTTTGTTGTTGTTGTGGTTGTTGTAGTTGTTGTTGTGGTGGTGACTGTTGTTGTTATTGTCGTTTTTATTGTTGTGATGGTTGTTGTAGTTGTTGTGGTGGTGATTGTTGTTGTTGTTGATGATGATGATGATGATGATGTTGTTATTGTTTTTGTTCTAAAATAGCTAATGACCTATTGATATTTATTCTGTAACTGCGTGTTGTCTTACTGATGACTTAATCATGTCTAGCCCTACCATGTGAGTTTCCCGCTCTTTATTGCTGATGAACTTATCTTCTGATCTACACATATTTGCTTCCCTACCTTGAAATCTTTACCCAATCATCTATGCTTCTCTCCCTTGAAATTTTTTAACCCATTCATTTTTGCTTCCCTCCCTTGAAATCTTTTTACCCATTCATTTTTGCTTCCCTACCTTGAAATCTTTTTACCCTTTCATCTTTGCTTCCCTCCCTTGAAATATTTTTACCCAATTATTTTCGCTTCCCTACCTTGAAATCTTTTTACCCATTCATCTTTGCTACCCTCCCTTGAAATATTTTTACCCAAACATCGTTGCTTCCCTCCCTTGAAATATGTTTACCCATTTATCTTTGCTTCCCTTCCCTTGTAATCTGCTTACCCAATCATCTTTGCTTCCCTCCCTTGAAATATTTTTACCCAATCATCTTTGCTTCCGTCTCTTTAAATCTGGTTACACAATCATCTTTGCTCCCCCTCCCTCCACAGCCGAGTGCTACCAGGAGATGGACCCAGGCCCCTGTCAATGGATGGTCCCCCGCTGGTTCTTCAACATGACCATCCGCCTGTGTGACATGTTCAACTACAGCGGTTGTGGGGGCAACCTCAACAATTTCCGCACACAGGGCGAGTGTTCGGAGAAATGTGAGGCCCAGCGTTATCGCGGCTGAAATGTCCTTGTTCAGGGGAGATAACCAAAAACATTGTCTATAAAGGGATATAACTAAAATCATTATCAAAACCAAGTTCGGAGACAACTGATATTATGGTTCGTGTGTGTAAGACATTATTGTTACATATTATAATTATAAATAGTAAATTTGCATTACATATACTTCAAAATTCAATGGTTGTTGTGCTTAAATTTAGTGTCTAGAATATTATTTCAGTATAAATGAGATGGTTTGAAAAATATGGATCAGTTACAAATCAGTGAAACTTGATAGAAGGTGTAATATTCAAGCAATCCGCTACAATTGCCTTTAGAAAAAAAAAAGAGAGAGAGAGAGAAAAATGCAAATGGCTTGGGTTGATTGTTTGTTTTTTCATTTCTTTCCTTTTTCAAATAATTTTCATGTCTTTTTAGATGTACCTTATAATTACTTCATTTTAAATTATATCGATGTAGTTTATATGTAAACATATGTGTAACTTTTCATATAGGAGGGGTGAATTTTTTAATATGTAGACCAAAAGCTATTTTATTATAGCTTTAAAGACATAATTATTATGTTGAATTTGTGTAAAATAAAAATAATTTTAAAAAAACAGCAGTATTTCTACATTATTTCTATACATATAATAAAAATATTAATACATAACTTTAGTTTTTATTGCATTTTAAACCCCAACTTGAATTAGCAGACTTTCAACTTGCTTAGCACAACAGTTAAAATAGGTTTAATAAATAAGACACATTCTTTCACATGAGTCCAATCATTTATGCACGAGGTTGTTCCTAAGAGCCTGAAATTGAACACGGCCTACCGAGACAAAAAAAATTCTTCGCGTATTTCCTTCTAACCTAAAAATAGCGACTGGCCTTCGATCTATATTCAAGGTAATATAACCCAGCATTTCAAATTACATTGCAAGTGTTTTCCTTCTTGTGGTAAAACAAATATTTCGCCTGGCTTTCAAAACATAAGCTGTAGTGTGTTATCAAAGTAAAATCTAGACAAATATTTTTTTTCTCTTTGCTTGTAAACTTATCTAAGAAAATTGAAAACAACAGCTGCGAAATTTTGTGATTATAGTAAAATTGGACGTCTAAATGTTAGAGGTAAGGACGTCAAAATATTTACGGTAAGGAAGTAATAATGTGTATGGTAAGGACGTCAAAATATTTATAGTAAAAACTTCAAAATGCTCATAGTAAGGACGTCTAGTTGTCTATGGTAAGGACGTCGAAATGTGTTTAGTAATGACATCACGTATGCATTGATAAAACTAAAGTAGAGAATCCTCTTTAGACTTAACTATCCATTGGGCAGATAAAGTAGAATTCAAATTTTTCTTGACATCGGCATGTGAAGGAAAAGTGTGGTCAGCACTATGCCCAGCCGTTTTTACTTTCCCCTAACACGAGTTATGGTACACATCGGAGCTTGGTGGACTCATGGACTTGGACCCAGATTCGAACTCGAGACTTTCGGGTTCGCAGCCTAGCGCTCTACCGCTTAGGCCACGCCGTCTAACTGGTGCATTAATAGGACCCCAAATTGCATGTCTTTTTAATGTTTTATTGTTTTAATCCAATACATCATACGACATTAACACTAGCTTTTCCTTATGGTGAGTATGGTAACAAGACCATGTGAGGGGGGGGGTGTAACGTCGAAATTCTAAATGACTTGAATATCAGTAGCTGCGCATAGCATTAAGATCAATGGTGAGTGGGACTTCAAATTTCAGAGACAAACAGACACTACTGGAGGTGGTGCCACCAAACAAAGAAATTATATAGATGAGATTAAGGTGTGTGGGTTTGGCATTAGAATGTTGTAGTTAAATACAATATAACTGACTGAAAATACGGAACGTTGTACACAAAATTGCAAATTAATAAATCACTAAGCGTAACAGTATATGTAATTCTAAGCTTAAGATTTAAACACATCCTGAATCTTATGTCAAATCAAACCTGACAGTTAATCATGCGGTTAGACAGTGAATATCCGTGTATTCACAAACAGTGTTTCCTTCACAATTTTTCTCTGGTGGGGGGGGGGGTACACTGGATATTTTCGGGGAAGGCGAACTAAATTTTACAAGGGGGGGGGGGGTCGGAGGACACTGGTAACAGTATATATATATATATATATATATATATATATATATATATATATATATATATATATATATATATATATATATATATATAATATGTGTGTGTGTCTGTGTTTGAGTTATATTTTAAATACATTGCGAATCTCTAGTACCAAAAAAGCAACAAAACAACCACGATCTTGAAGTTAAACACTCGCATGTACACAAAACACTCACTTATGCTCACACTTATACACGTCTACAAAACCCTGATCACAACATGCGTCAAAAAAACCATCAGCCACGAAAACATACTCAAGTGGTCACACCAAGACGAGTGGCTACCTACGACCTTCACCGACTCATCCTTCAACACTTGACACACTGCTCGTCACACAACTTCCGGTGCTCATCTCAAATCCTGTATTTAAACAATCCGGGCCTGCACGTCATGTAGCCATTGTACTGTGAGCCGTTGATACAAGTACTCACTCGCACGCATAGACAGTAGAGATGATGCAGTTTATGTGGATCGCAGTTTGTTGCTTCATGTTGATTGCGGGTCAGAGTCTAGAAACACGACGTGAGTTGGTTTTCGTGCTAGGCTTAACTGTGATTATTATATTTTGTGTTTGGTTTATCTATCATTATCATATTTTGTGTATGGCTTATCTGTGATTATCATGTGTTGTCTTTGGCTTATTTGTGATTATCATATGTTTTTTTTTGGCTTATTTGTGATTGTCATATGTTGTGTTTGGCTTATTTATGATTATCATATCTTGTGTTTGGCTTATTTGTGATTATCATATGTTGTGTTTGTTTTTTTGTGATTATCATATGTTGTGTTTGGCTTATCATTAGTGATTATGATACTATTCGCCTGGATTATCATCAGAGGCGTAGCGAGGGGGGGGGGGGTTGGACCGCACCGGGTGACACCATTTAGGGGGTGACACCAAGGCAAAAAATAGCAAAATATATAGAGAAAAACTTGAGGGGGGGGGTGCAAATCGAAAGTTCGCGGGGGGGGGGGGTGCAAATCGAACGTTTGAGGGGGGGGGGGCTAAAATCGAAAGTTTGAGGAGGTGCAAATCGAAAATTTGAAAGTTTGTCCCCAGGAAGGGTCGCTACGCCTCTGGTGGGGTGACACCCGACCTCGCTACGCCACTGCTTATCATCATGACTATCGTATTATGTTGTGTTTGGCTTATCTGTGATTATCATGTATAGTTTGGCTCATCATAGTGACTAGCGTATTAAGTTGTGTTTGGCTTATCTGTGATTATCGAATGTTGTGCTTTGATTATTTATGATTATCACATGTTATGTTTGGCTTATCATTGTATGTATGTGTTTCTGTATGTGAGATTGTCTTTAAATGTCTGTAAACATGCACGTACATACTGTGTTCCCTGTGTGTGTGTGTGTGTTTGTGTGTGTGTGTCTGTGTGTGTGCGTGTGTGTGTGCGCGCGTGCGTGTGTGTGTGTGTGTGTGAATGTATGTTAGAGAGAATGCACGCAAATGCCCAGGTAACAGTTATAAATATTTCGTATACACTACTCATCCAAGCATGTCTCTGATACCACGCATTGTATCAATAACACGTCCCCTTTCAAATCACAATCACGCAATACTTATAGGCCCCCAACTTATCACGCAATACTTATAGCCCCCCAACTTATCACGCAATACTTATAGGCCCCCAATTTATCACGCAATACTTATAGGCCCGCACCTTATAGGCCCCCAACTGTCTGTTTTGTGTCTATCGCCGATATTTACAACGAGATTCTCCTCATTGTTAATGTAATTTGATTGTGTCCATTTAGCCTTGTATGGTACTAAACACATTAATCAACATGAAATGTTTGATCTTTTTTTAAATCTCTTTCCATATTCACTGTTTGATAAGACGAAAACAAGTGCTTCTTAAATATCTGGTTAGGGCTAGTTTTAGGAGTAAGTATAAAAAGGTTAATTTTGCTGCTGTAAAGTTTAATTTACGAGCTGTGTTAGTCTAAGGGTTCAGTTAAAGTTAAAATCAAAAGGACATGATTAGTATAATCAACCTGTCCCCACCCCACTTCAACACTCTCCCACGACAGTCCGCTAACATCCACCCCTACCAGCACACCACCCTCATTTACATAAAACATGCATTACCTTGCATTTTGTCTTCCCCCTAAATTCCCCCCCCCCCCACCACATACCACTCTAAAACCCTATATACCTTTATTACCTGTATTTTGTCTTTCCCCCCCCCCCCCAGCACACCAACCGCCCTGAAACCTATATACCTAAATTACCTAACCTCCTCAACCAACAAAAAAACGTATATTACCTGTAGTTTATCTCACCACCTCCCTCTACCAGCCTTTCCCTTCCATCCCTCCTCCATCTACCCGACAGAGGGACGTCTAAGGCTATCGGCATGCTAGTGTTCTACAACAAAACTTATATAACCATTGTTTTATCTCTCCCCCCCCCCCCCCTCCAGCTTCCTACGGCATGCGAGTGTTCTACAACAAAACTTATATAACCATTGTTTTATCCCCCCCCCCCCCCCCCCCCGCCTCCAGCCTCCTACTGCAGCATGAAGGCCGACAGAGGGACGTGTACGGCTATCGGCATGCGAGTGTTCTACAACGCCAAGACCGGCTACTGCGAGAGGTTCTTCTACAAGCGGCTGTGGCGGCAACAGAACAATTTCTTCACCAGACGGGAGTGTATGGACAAATGTAAGGCCAAGCGTAACGGCTGAGGGGATGTGACGAACGTGACGAAGGATGGGATGTGACAACCGTGAGGGCTGATGGGATGTGACAAAAGTGACGGCTGAGGGGATGTGACAAATTAAAAGGCTATTCTCCAGCCGTTGGGGTAACGTCATAGTGGAGATCTGTCACCAAAATTGTGACTTAGTCTCCACTCTGTGTTCTTTACCTACGTTTTACAAAATGTTATCTCTTTTAGGTATATTTTCCCTAATAAGATTTTTTTTTCGTTTAGGCATCACATTCCAAGACGGTTTAAGTACCCAATTTATGTTCAAAATACCTTAACAAATTCTTTTTCGTTAAAATATTTTCAAAATTATTAATAAATAATAAAAATATATACAATATTCAACGTTTTTATGTTATAAGTTAGAGAGATATTTAAATTCATTATTTGTCCTTAACACGATTCTTATTTAAAAGATTTAACTAAAGAACAAACCTGCCACTAAAGTATCAAGTGTTGAATTTTATTCTTTTCATACAATTCTTATATATGTAAAAAAAACGGTTAAACTACATGTATCAATGTTAAACTACCTGTATCAGTATATTATGCAGCACTTTATATAAGCAGTGTTTCTTCCAGACTTTTTTCTCCGGGGAGGCACTTGAAATTTTCGTGGGGGGGGGGCGGACACTGTTAAAAGTATATATTATCTATATAAATTATATAAAATTTCATTTCGTTCGGGGGGGGGGGGGCGGTACAAATATTTCGGGTGGGGGGGGGGGGGGGGGGGGGGGGGGGCGAAGCCCCCAGAAGAGATGCCTGGAAGAAACTCTGTATATAAGTTGCATACAAGGTTTTACTCGCTCTCGCTCTGGTGCTCTGGTGTAAATAAAGTAAATTTTTGACACATCTCGTTTAATGGGAGGTAACCGTAAAAATTTTAAAGTACGGTCATAATATTAATGCAGTTACCGTTATTGTATTTTCACCAGGATATCATCTTGTGGGAAAAACCGGGTTCGAAAAAGGTGAACTTTGCTTTTCTTACTTAAAAACCAGGACGGACATCTAAACTCTTTATCCGAGATTGCAGTGTATAAACACAGACAGATAAAAATCTCCCAGGGCTCAATAATGATCGAGATTGTGCTCTGGGGAGTTTCAGCTATATTTGAAGTGGTGTGCATGTTTTTATAGATGAAGGTAAATAGTAATTCACATCAAAGCCATCGCTCTGGGTGTCTAGGCAGGGTGTCACACGATGCGGCAATTAATTGCTGCATTTTCGATTTAGTGTCACCTTCTCCTCCCCCCCCCCCCCCATAATATGTCTTGGTTTACAAGGTCCGCTTGTCTGTAGATGTGTGGCAAATCTTGTACCTCTATTTCAACCCACTTCTAATCAGAGTTTCTTCCAGGCATCTCTTCATTTATACTGCCCCCCCCCCCCCCCCCCGAACGAAATGAAATTTATATAACTTATATAGAAAATATATACTTTTAACAGTGTCCCCCCCCCCCCCCCCCCCGAAAATTTCAAGTGCCCCCCCCCCCCCCGGAGAAAAAAGTCTGGAAGAAACACTGCTTCTAATACAGCGATTTCGTTCAAACTTTCCAGATACGTTCTTCTTCGTTGACAATGCAAGGATATATATTTTCTAATCTAAATAAGGCATTAAAATTTTATTCAAAAGTAACTATACCCAATGATAAAAGAGAAAATGACAAGAATAAACACTAGAGATCGCGCGATCAACTCGTTGTTGACGAAATAGTGTTGGTCACAGTTGGCTGATTTCTGGCTTAACATCGAACAAAGGGGCAGATAACTAAGATAACTGGGTTTACATATCACAAGCTGCTCGTCGGGTTTTAGCGCAATTTATTTTTTAGACTTTGTGTCAACTTCATGAAGAACAAATTATTAAAAAGTGGAACATTAAACATGTATTTTAAAAGATTATATTAACAAGCTTTTAAAGGCACTGAAAATAAGAAAATAAAACTAACATTTAAAAAAAAAAACTTTGGTCAATAATATATATCTCACGAGCAACCAAAGATTGTTTTAAAGAAAGCCAGTTGTTTTCTGTGCATTTAAAACCTGGTTATTAAAATGCCTTTTCATATATATATATATATATATATATATCTTTTTTTTTTTACTAGTCACTATCCCGTTGTAGTTCTTCTTTTAATTCGAACAATTAATGTACAAAACAAATAAATCAGTCTGTAAAAAAAACAATTAGCAGTCTATTTTCTTAACTTCCTTAGTGTATAATTGTTAATGCAGCTCACAATGAGCTTTGAAATATTTTTTCTATCTTGTTTATCGCCCCCCTCCCCTAGTTACGCTTTAGTGTAGTCGCCTCAATGTTTCCAATCTAGTAGCAATGACATCCGCTACATACTGCTTTAATAATTACAAAAAAGAACAAACAGACTGTGTATGTTCTTTTTTTAATCCACGAAGTGAGAGAACGAAATTCCCCCTTTGAAAAATAAAATATCCATACATTCCTTTTGTTACTTGGCGGTATTCTCCCCTCGTGTTTGGTTATCGGGATGTTTACCGTGTCGGTTTTTTTTTTTAAATACGTGATTTCAGTTTTCCGGGTACGGCAAAGAGTTGGACTGGAATTGGTTCTCCCTATTCTCACGGCTGGGTGGGTATCCGGGTTACATTTGTTAGAGAGTCGTTTTATGAGAGATGACAGTATGGGCACACACACTGTGTCAACACACGGAATCAACACAACCCCCCCCCCTCCCAACTTCTACCTCCCCCCCCCCCCCCCCTAAACAAAATTAGAGAAGGCGCTGATAAATTAAAGTAGGTCGTAAGATTTGTAAGCCATCACTTTGTGGTGATAAAAGTGGTGTCATATGACGAGAGCCTTCTTAGCTGCCTGTCTATGTACATATTTTTTTTTATCCCCACATCGAATTAGATCTAACCCTTCTGTTATCTACAAACTAAATTGATATGTTTATGATAGAGCGTATAATAGAACTCCAAGTGTCCCGAGTTCGAAACCTCGGGTAGAAGAGGCGTGTAAGCAGGGGACAGCAACCCACCAAGGAGAGAAAAATCCAAAATTAAACAGCTGCTGCCTTGTGGGTTGATATTGGGTGAGCAAAGGCCTATGGAAGCAAATCCAGATAGAAAATCAGGCTAAAATTGGAGAACTATCCATATGTGGTCGTCCATAAATGACGTCACACTCGTAGGGGGGAGGGGGTCCGTAATTTTGTGACGGTGTGTGATGAGGGGAAGGCGGGTTCAGATGGTGTGACGTCACTTTTTTGCATTATAAAAAAGCAATGTTCGAAAACGAGTTTTAGCCATTATTTCGCGTTTTAGAAAACGGTTTTAATAAATTGTAATAGGAATTGATCAAAATACTCTATGTTGACAGAGTTCTGACAAGATTTTGGAAAAATATCGATGTTTTAAGAAAAATTCAACAGCAATTTAGAGGGTGGTTGTAGGCTGAGGTGTGACGTCAGTTAAGGGGGGTCCGGCTTTTTGTGACGACGTATGACGGAGGGGAGGGGGAGGTAAAAATTGTCCAAAGAAGCGTGACGTCATTTATGGATGATCCCTATGCGCATAGCATGTTCTTCCTTCAATATTATAATTAAGAACGAAAAAGAATAAAATTAGGCTGCAGGGGTTTTGATGTGACATCTTCATAGTCTGGTCACCAGTTAAAATCTAATTGGTGGTTGTGTTGTCTGGTCTCTGGCTAAACACTTCTTGCTGAAATATTCAACCTTGAGCATTAGCGTAACGTAAACGTTCCTGTTTTTAAGTACCCTGGGTTAACGGCCAGGCAGGTAACTCCTCTCTTAAATCCCCCACTCAGGTGATTCAATTGATCCTCTTGATCTAATTTTAATCCTCTTGATCCGCCCACCATTCTAACACAGCCGTTGCTTTTGTTCAAAGTTTCAGGCGGCCCCGCTAATAATTTTCTAACAAAGGACTGCATGCTTCGCGCCATTTCATTCAAATACAGCACACAACCCCCCCCCCCCCCCCACCTCTACCCAGTATTACCCAATGCAGGTCTCTTGTTGTTTTTCTATGTGCACTGACATGAAATTTTATATTTTCAAGTTCTTACTTTTTACGCGACCAGTTAATAAAATTCCTTTTTAAAAAAAAAAAAACGGCTCTTTTGAACAGAACAAGGATGTAAAGATTACTAAACCAACAGTAGGGCTTGTAAGTAGGTCACCAACTTCTCGTTCTCGTACTTGCCAGCTAGTATTTTTCAAACCAAATGTGAATTTTTTTTTATTAAATCGGTAAAAAAATAGCAAAGTTACTAGCGGTATTGCTACGTTATTTGAAGTCGTGAACAGTTTCTTCCAGGCATCCCCCCCCCCCCCCCCCCCGAACGAAATTGAATTTGTATAGAAAATATATACTTTTAACTTTCAACAGTGTCCGCCCCCCCCCCCCTCGGAAATTTCAAGTGCCCCCCCCCCCCATCCCCGGAGAAAAAAGTCTGGAAGAAACTGATCGTTAACAATGGTAATGATAGATGTAGGCTAACTTAAAGACAAATATAGCCTACGTAAAACTGTGATTTATTTTTAAAGAAGCCTACATTTTGTTATTTTTATTCAAATCCGTAACACATTTTCCTAAATGTAGTAAAAGTATTAGTATAATATTAACAGGCTAGGCCTACCAGTACTTAATTTGATTCTAATATTAGTGACATCTACATAAGTATTGCATTTTGGGTACTCTTGGTATTTTTAAATCATAAAACGAAGCCTAGGAACAATAAGCCGCCCTGTTTATTTTATTATCAATGTAAAATCATGTTCACGACAGTTAAGTTAGTTCGAAAAGTTTTATTTTTCCCTGACAAACGAGATTTCGAATTTTAAGCGAGAGAGACCGAGACTTACAAGCCCTAATATCCAAACGCTAGCCTCAATCACAATATACGTAGCCCTGTCTCTCATCATGGTTGATAAATTCGAACAAAGTCTCGTGTTCAAACCCACTGGCAGATAAATCTCGATCCCCTTCAACACTAATAATTAAGAACGAAGAAGAAGAAAGAAGAAGAAGTAGCCCTGTCGTCACTAGGCGAGCGCAGGGTGGGGCGGTCCGCGCCGGATGACACCATTTTGGGGGTGACATCGCGACGAAGAATAGTAAAAATTTACTGCAAAGCCAAGACAATGTTTTATCCAGGTTACATAATATATAGGGAGAGAAGGCTCCTAAACGCGTGACACCTTTTTGGTGTCACCCCTCTCCCCTACATTTTGCTATTTTACCTGTATAAAACTAAAATTTGGTTATACATGTCTACTATTTTTCGGCGTGAAATATAGTAGACATGTATAACCAAATTTTAGTTTTATACAGGTAAAATAGCAAACTGTAGGGGAGAGGGGTGACACCTAAATTTAAAACGATAAATCATAGAATGGGGTTGGGGTGGTTCTCTTAGTTACCGGACCAGGTGACACCCGACCCACTTACGCCACTGCATAACACTCAACCACCCTACCAAATACTAACTCTCGTCTTCTCAAGACCAGTTCACCTTATCAAAGCATATGTTCATATACCGTTTTTTTCTTATTGTTAGAAGAACAAATGTGACATTATTATTTAATTTTTAATGCCTACTTTAGTATGTAGCTCGTAGTTGAATGTACTGCCTTAAGTCATGTATTCGTGTTATCTTTCAGTATTTGAATAGTAAAGTAGATGTGAATATGTGAATTATATAATCCATGTTTTAGTTCATGAAGTTAATGTGATGGTTATATAAAGTATGCAATGCATGTCTAACTTTAAAAAGTAGTTAAAGCATACAAATTATACGATGCTTGTCTAACTTTACAAAGCATATAAAGTATACAATGTGTCTGATTTTATAAAGTATATATATATATATATAAAAAGTATATATAAGCATATAAAGTATGCAATCCGTGTCTAACTTTATACAGAAGATGAAGCATAAAAATTATACGATGCGTGTCTAACTTTAAAAAGTAGAAAAAGCATATTAAGTAAGTAAAGCGTATCTAGCTTTGTTAAGTAGATGAAACATGTAGAGTATACACTGTGTTATTAACTAACTTTATACAAAAATATAAAGGGTAAGGATTATACGATGAGTGTGTAACTTTTATAAAGTGAATAAAGCTTGAAAAGTACACCATGCGTGTCTAAGTTTTAAATAGTAGATTTAAGCAAACAAAATATATGATGCGTGACTGATGTTCAGGTAGGGGACGACAGGTAAATGGTTGTGTGGTTTTGTGTGGTCATATTTTAATACAGGATTCAAGTGAATGTTTCCAGTTGAATGGCTAGCGTGGGAGATGGAATGTGACGGAATGTGACGGCGCACTTCGCCTTGTCAAAGTAGGAGGGGATTAAATTCTTCTTTTTACCCGTATTTTTTTTTAATTAAGATTTATAGTGGGGAGGGTGGTGGGGTGTGAGGTAGGGGTGGGACGAAAGGAAGTATGGTGTTTGATCTTTTTGTCATAGTAACTGGTGTGTGTGAGGATGTGGTTGCGGTGGGTGTAATGAATGCATGGGGGGTTGGGGTTTTGGTGGGTGGGGTGGGATGTGCGTTGCGGTGGTGTGTAAGGGTGCCGGGTACAAAAAGCCTTAGGGTAGGAGATAAGAGGCGGGTGACACAGTCTCGAACTTCACAAATACACAATTTTGTTTACAAACACATCTTTGAATACACTACATATTTCAAAAAGAGACCGACCAGTTGGTTGTTGTTTTTGTGGGTTTTTTGTTGTTGTTTTTTTTTTCGGGTTTTTTTTTCGTTGTAGTTGTTTTTTTTAAGGCATTGTTTGTAATGTGGGACGGGGTGCTATCCCGAAGTTCTCGAGTTCGGAACTCGGTACGGACTAATGACAGGACGTCCCTGATGGGTACCTGACTTACGTAAGGGAAACAAAGGCGGCTGGGCATAGTGCTGACGACAGTATCCCCTTGTGGTCATTGTAACAGATGAACTCTACTTCATCTGCCTCAAATGTCTTGGGCACGACAGGGGAAAAGATGATGATGATTTTTCGCTATACAAAATTGATCTCTCTTGGAGAAAACAATAGTTTGCGTGTATTATCGGTCCATGCATCAGAGCTAAAATTAGTCTCACACCACATAGGTAATAAAAGATTCAATAATCAATTACCCGCGATTAGATCCATTCAGGCGTTACCTCCCATTGATCGAACGCGTCGTGTAATATTACATCAGTAATAATATATCAGTACATTTTTTTACACTCTCTAGACAGTACAACACAAGAAAGCAATAATACAGGGAAATTATACTCGTCTAGTTTGACCCTCTTTGATTCACAAGCAAAACAATAGGCAATGTTGTATTAATGAAACAAGCACAAAGCTTCACATTTCTCTTTACATATATATATATATATATATATATATATATATATATATATATATATATATATATATATATATATATGTGTGTGTATATATATATATATATATATATATATATATATATATATATATATATATATATATATATATATATATATATATATAGACCGTTGCCGGAAGAGAATGGTTCCCTGGTTGCCCGACTTGTTTGCTAATTGTTTGCTTTGGATAGAGTGCTGATGGAGTGCAGCCCGAGTTGATATTCTGTTCTAAATCCTGGTCACTATCGTAACCATGATCGTATTTTCATCCTTCCGTCAAAACAGCAGGATTTAAATTTTACACTGGACGTTTGTTAACTTTGGTCAGAAATTTATATTGCGTAAAAATAGTTAATACTACACTCTAGTTACGGCCTTAAAACTTTATTAGATATGCAATTAAATTTCTTTTTAAAAAAATTCGTTTAGGAATAATATTGTTTCGTAATGATTTTAATCGTCTCTAGATGATCTAGATTTGTTAAAATGTACAAGTTTACTGATTGCTACATTTACCCTAGATCAGAGGTCGGCAACCTGCGGCTCGCGAGCCGCATGCGGCTCTTTTGATGACAAGATGCGGCTCTTCAGCTCCATGCACAAATGTTAATTTTTATTTTATTTTCGAAACTCTTAAAAATATTGTTCTGCAACATTCGGTGATGTACGATATAATAATAGATATAAACAATAAACATTCGCTATTCAATTAGAATATTTATTTACCTCCTATTTCAATGTACTTCCTATTAAATTGTCTATTCCGAATCGAAACATTCAACTTCATGGTGGATATTACAAAGAAACTAAAAGAGCTAAATGTAAAACTGCAAGGAAAGGGTAACCCAGCCTATGTTTGAGCAATTCAAAACAAATGCAAGTACACTGTGACGATCATAGTAGATCCTCTTAACACAAAAACAAATGAGATCAACATTGAGCCATTTAGAATTGATGCTGGTTCGCTTCAAATAAATTGGCTGGATTTGAAAACCAAACATCTGTGTAGTGGTAAGTTCACGGAACTCAAGAGAAAGTTAGGAGATTTGGAGGTCCAGAAAAACATGCACGTTTCGCTGCACACATGGACAGCTCTAAAATAAATGTCGCGAGTTGAGGCACTATTATGTGACGCATGGAATATTCTCCCAGGATACAACAATGAGGTGAAGAAGTTAGCATTTGGAGTGCTGATGATCTTCGGGTCACTATATTCATGCGAGCAAGCATTTTCTTGCATGAATATAATAAAAAGTAAAGAAGCAAACTAATGTTTCCTCCGGGCATATGTATATATATATATATATATATATATATATATATATATATATATATATATATATATATATATATATATATATATAATACTAATAAAATATCATAATATTTAAATAAATATGTTTGTGGCTCTTTAAAATCTGGGAAATTTTGTAAATTGCAACTTTTGGCTCTTCCGCCTCAAAAGGTTGCCGACCCCTGCCCTAGATGTAGAGCTAATCATAATGTTCCGAGGCAGGGGGTGATTTCAAATAGTGTTAAAGTGAAATAGGTCTAGCTAAGTCAACGCCATTTAGCTCAAACGCACCTGAGTATATAACTAATTTAAAGTTTTTCATCGTCTGTTTGTTTGTAGTCGGCCCTTTTTCAATCTCCGCGTTAGCTTGCTAGATGGCATACACAAATCTTACTTCATGTTTGTCCGCGTAGCGTACCTGAAATATAGAGCCATTCTACTTGAACTATAGGTCCATTCTACCTCAGCTATAGCCCCATTCTACCTCAGCTAGAGCTCCATTCTATTAGCTATAGCTCCATTCTACCTAAGCTATAACTGGAATTTCAACAAGCTCTAATACACTTAACACATGCTGTAATTCCACTTACAATCTATTACTCAACTCTAAACAAGCGATAATTTAACTCTACACCAGCTATAACCCCACTCTACACCAGCTATAACCCCCACTTTACACCAGCTATAAACCCCACTTTACACCAACCATAACCCCACTTTACACCAGCTATAACCCCACTTTACACCAGCTATAACCCCACTTTACACCAGCTATAACCCCCACTTTACACCAGCTATAAACCCCACTTTACACCAGCTATAACCCCACTTTAATACCAGCTATAACCCCACTTTAATACCAGCTATAACCCCACTCTACACCAGCTATAACTCCACTTTACACCAGCTATAACCCCACTTTAATACCAGCTATAACCCCACTTTACACCAGCTATAAACCCCACTTTACACCAGCTATAAACCCCACTTTACACCAGCTATAACCCCACTTTACACCAGCTATAACCCCACTTTACACCAACTATATCCCCACTTTACATCAGCTATAACCCCCACTTTACAACAGCTATAACCCCACTTTACACCAGCTATAACCCCCACTTTACACCAGCTATAAACCCCACTTTACACCAGCTATAACCCCACTTTAATACCAGCTATAACCCCACTTTAATACCAGCTATAACCCCACTCTACACCAGCTATAACTCCACTTTACACCAGCTATAACCCCACTTTAATACCAGCTATAACCCCACTTTACACCAGCTATAAACCCCACTTTACACCAGCTATAAACCCCACTTTACACCAGCTATAACCCCACTTTACACCAGCTATAACCCCACTTTACACCAACTATATCCCCACTTTACATCAGCTATAACCCCCACTTTACAACAGCTATAACCCTCACTTTACACCAACTATATCCCCACTTTACACCCGCTATAACCCCACCTTACACCAGCAATACACCCCACTTTAAACCAGCTATAACTCCACTTTACACCAGCTGTAACCCAAATTTACACCAACTATAACCCCCACTTTACATCAACTATTACCCCACTTTATACCAGCTATCCCCACATTACACCAACCATAACCCCACTTTACACCAGCTATTCTTACTCTACACCAGCTATAACCCCACTTTACACCAGCTATAAACCCCACTTTAATACCAGCTATAACCCCACTTTACACAAACTATAACCCCACTCTACACCAGCGATAACCACACTTTAATACCAGCTATAACCCCACTTTACACAAGCTATAACCCCACTCTACACCAGCGATAACCACACTTTAATACCAGCTATAACCCCACTTTACACCAGCTATAACTCCACTTTATACCAGCTATCCCCACATTACACCAACCATAACCCCACTTTACACCAGCTATTCTCACTCTACACCAGCTATAACCCCACTTTAAACCAGCTATAACTCCACTCTACACCAGCTAGGTTGTTTTGTTTTGTTTTTTTAATTTTTTAAATTAGTTTTCATGATTTTATTTAGACTAATATAATTCTAAATCTTGATAAGTGTATAAAGAAGTATAAATAACAAATGGAAAGTTTTTAACCGTATCTATCCTTTCAAATAAAAACAATCGCACGTCAAACATTAATATTTTTATTATTGTGAATCACTGTACAAAGTTTAGATCTAGTAACAAAGTGCAAATAACACATGGAATGTTTTTAACCATTGCCAACGAGACAATCTTGCATGAAACTTCTACTTACTTGATATGCACATAACACAGTTAAACCGGACTAGGAAGCCCTTCAGGCGATATAGATCTATGATGGGATTGTACAGGGTTATATACAATTTTTTAATAACAGATCAGTTTAAATTCTCTAACTTGTTCTTTCTCGTGTACCTTCAACACCGTGGTAAAACAATTAAAACAGGAGTGATCTCCCCTAAACTTTCTCGAATAGTCTTATAAAACACTACGGGGGATGGCAACTCGGAATATAGACATGCTTTTTAATCAATTTTTACATACTTTAAAATAGAATTGAATCTCGTACAAAAAAGAATTGCGCCCCAAAAAAAACAGAAAACAATACGGAACATTAGTACTTTATACAATTATTTGCATTTTTTAATTAGCGTTAAGTACTATTTCCGGTGACCGGAAATAACTCAAAATTCGACAGAAGGCAGAAAATTAGATCTTTTACTTATTTTTGAAATTTCGTTTATCTACCTGAAACAGTAAGCAAGTTATAGGCTTTTGAAAAACTAAAAGTAGAATAATTTTCACTTTCGGTTACCGAAAATCGGTGAAAAGTTGATACATAACTAAAAATTTGATATACTTTTATATAAAATTTCGTCAACCTAGCTGTCACGGTATTCAAGTTATCGTGTTTACAGACAGACAACACAGACAGACGACACCCACACACAGAGAGCCAAGATAGCAAAATTAATTTTTTCCGATTTTAAAACGTCGATTTTTTTTGCACGCTTACAGTACTTCATTTATATACAAGAAATTAAAAACAAAGGCAACACGACCTGTTTATCAAGGTAGACAATCTACTCATGACAGGATGAGATTCAGGGGAAACAATAAAAACTTTAACCACGCCGTGGGGTCTGATGGTAATCAGTCGAAGGTGGATGGTAAGCGGATGAGGAAATTAAAAACCTGAGGTTTTTTAATAGCTACGAAAAGCAATAACTGTTAATGAAATTTCTCAAGCGCTGGGATTGGTGACTTGTCTGTGTCAAAGTGACAAAGAAAAAAAATATTTTTGTAAAAAAATCCAAACACCTAATAGATCTAAATTCTAAATCTAGATCTATTATATTTATATCCTCCACCAAACAGGGATTTCTACAGTATGCAGGCAGCTCGCCTCCCCCACCCCCCCCCCCCCAATATACCGACAGCCCAGCCCGCCCCTGTATAACGTAAGTTGTAGGTCAATAACTTCTACCAGCGGGGGGGGGGGGGGGGCTGACGTCAAAACTATGCCTTTGGGGTTTATCAGATTGTAACAACGACGTATGGGCGGACATGCATGGATTGAAATATTCAAAAGATTATTGCAAATAGTATTTCAAGTGTACCAGTCATACACGCTACAACATTTACAGATTGTAACAAAACGTGTGCGCGTACATGCAAGGATTCAAATATTCAACAGATGTTTGCAAATATTAATTCAAGTGCTTGCGTGTACCAATCATACAGGCATAAATATTTACATTGAGCAATCATGTACACAATTTAAATAAAACATTACACACATCAAAGACTTTGGTTTAGGGTTAGCGCAAACTTTGGATTATTGATAAGTTGGTAGTAAGCGGTATAGTTAACACACGGGTTAAGCTTTTAAGCTTTATGGTTAAGTATCTTTGTCCAATGTACCATAATTAGCTTCAAGTCATATGGTTTTATTATTTAATCTCGGGGTTTTATTGGATCTAAGTAATTGGCGTCTCCGTACAGTTTCCTGACAACATGGCATCCCATAATTCCTTCATATACTTGACGTTGTACATGGTGGTCGCGTACCGTCTGTACACCAGGTCACAAAACGTGTACTTTTGTCCACCGAAGGCAAAAGCCGAGTTCCCCAGTCTAGTGATGTTTAACGTGACGGCCATGATGCCTGTGATGAACGCGTCCTCGTTGGGAACGATGTGAACAAAGGGAAAACTCGCAGCCATTTTATGAACAGCGGGACCAGATATCACGTAGGAATGTCCGTAGATGTACTTAGGGAAGTAGGAATATGCGTACACGTCTTTTGGTACAGCCCATCTTCCATCTCGCACTACAAAAGGCTTATCGTACCCATGCTGGTACCCAACTATAAAGTTAGTGTAGTTGTACGCTAGAGACTGAAGAAGTTTTAACAGTACTTGAAGATGAGCAAAGGTATCCATATCCACTTTAGCGACAAATTTAGCATGTGGACAATGTTTGGACGCCCAAGTCAAAGCCGTGGCTAACTTTAATGACAAGTTCCCGTAGCTGTCTTTAAAACTTGCCACAACGATGTCCCCATAAAGTTTGGATTCGTTGTACAATTCAAGATTCTCTACATCTGTGAAGCCTTCATTCCCGAAGAAAAAGACCAATCGAACCAAACCTTTTTGGCTCCAGGAGTTATCGTAAATTGGTGACGCCCATGTCTGACGTATGAGTAGCCTCCAGTCACTGTGCTGTTTAACGCTCATAATCATCACCAACAGGTCAACATCACCTGAACACACGGACGTACCCGGGATCGAATACTGGCTAGAAATGTCCGACACACGTGAACTATTGAGATAAAAGTACGTGAAGTTCTCAAAATATCCCGGGTACTCTTTAAACTCAGTTGTCTTTGAGCTCAGGTTGGAGAGTAATTGTGTATCATCTGAGGTAAAGTTGGTGACTGGTATGAACAAATGGTGAGAGGTTGAGTGAACGGATTGATTAAATGTAGTAGCTTCTGTAGCAAATGCAGTTGTGTACAGTCGTGTAGTCTCCGCTGTTGTGGTAGCTGTTGTTGTTGTTGTAGTGGTAGCTGTTGTTGTGGTAGCTGTTGTTGTTGTTGTTGTGGTAGCTGTTGTTGTTGTTGTTGTGGTAGCTGTTGTTGTTGTTGGTGGTGGTGGTGGTGGTGTATGTACATCTTGACGTGTCGTGGGCTGTTGTATGAAGATTGTTGTAGACGCCACATCAGCAGATGTGACTCGATGTTTTCCAGCAGTGTTTCTGTCCTGGAGGTTGTTCTGACTTTCAACTGGGAAGCCGTTATACTGGCACCCTCCGAACTGTAGGTTGATGCCAGTCGTGATGACGTAGGTGGCAACTATCAGCAGCAGACCGGAGAATATGAGATATTTTCTAGGTGTACCCGCAGACGTCGTCCTTGGTCGCAGCATGCTGGGGAATATGAAAAAATATTTTAAGCAGGGGTAGATGCGAGTTTGGTTTAGATTACAGTTTTTTACCTTAAATAAGCTTGTCTGTACATTTACTTTCACGTATATACGAAGTATAGAGAAAGTTTTGTTATCGTGCAAAAAAAAAATCGAGATTTTTGCTGAAGTTTTACACCTCCCTGAGTCGGAAAAACATAGTTTTGCAATCTTGTCCGTATGTCTGTGTGTGTATGTGTGTCTGTTTATCTGTCTGTGTGTCTGTGTGTGTGTGTGTGTGTGTGTGTGTGTCTGTAAACACGATGACTTGAGTACCGTTACAGCTAGGTTGATGAAATTTCATATATAAGTATTTTATCAAAATCGTAGATCCGTGTCAACTTTTGAAAGATTTCCGATAACCGGAAGGGGAACTTTTTATACTTTGAATTTTTAAAAGCCTATAACTTGATTACTATTTCAGATAGATAAATGAAATTTCACATATAAGTATAAAATCTACTTCTCTACCTTTTGCCAAATTATGAGTAATTTTTGTTGACCAGAAGTAGTAATTTTCGCTATTTCCGATTTCTCAAAAAACGCATGTGAATTTATAAAGTACTAATAATATTCCGCACTATTATGCACATTTTATTTGGCGTTCACTCAGTGTTTCTTCCAGACTTTTTTTCTCCGGGGGGGGGGGGGGGGGGGGGGGGCACTTGAACTTTTCGGGGGGGGGGGGGCGGTAGACTCTCCTCGGGGTGGGGGCGGACACTGTTAAAATTATATATTTTCTATATAAATTATATAAATTTCATTTCGTTCGGGGGGGGGGGGGGCGGTAAAAAAAATTTCGGGGGGGGGGGGCTTTGCCCCCCCCCTTCCCCGAAGAGATGACTGAAAGAAACTATGCGTTCACTTGGTGTGCAATTTAAAATGGATTAAAAATCATGTGTATATCCCGAGTTGCCATCCCCTGTTGTTTTATTTAAGAATTTTCGAGAAAGTTTAGGGGAGATCACTCCCGGTTTATTAAACAGAAGGATACAGAAAATTTAATTACAGATCTCAAAAGCGTAGAAAAGATTATTTTCTAACATACATTGTGTGTACATTTTTAACAGAAGAATAACAAAATAAAGTTACAGATTTCAAAACCATAGAAAAATTATAAGTTGATGCATCTTCTAGAGAAATAAAAAAAACTAGAACTATATTCATGTTTTTTATCTTAGCATTCCAGGTCCTTACTAGCGCTTTAAGTAAACCACAAGCCATTTCTGGACCACTGCATTCTTTATGTGTGGGCACTGAGGCTGTATAGCGGTAGGCATTCACCCATATCATCTATACTTGGTTCAGCTCTCGTTAGAATCGCACAGCATTGTTCCAGCAGTTCTTATAACACTAGTGGTCTCAAACTGATTTTATAAAATGGTCCCAGAGCTTTTTTGAAAGCTGCTATGTCAAGAACTCATGATTGTAAGATAATGGGCACTAAATTTGTTCATATAGTTCAAGTAGTAAAAAAGTTATGACGTTTTAAAAAGTTGGTTTTTAACTTCTCTTTTTTCAACACCCTAAAAAGTGCCATGTTTGAGAGGCTATATCTGTAAAAGTATATGTCACAAACACAATACAATCTTTTGAACTCAACACAAGCACACATACAGAGAGAAGAGACCCAATTTTTTTCAAACCTCAAAAACAAGTTCATCATTTAAATTTTTTTCTCACTTTTTTACTTTCTCGTATATACGAAGTATAGAGAAAGTATTGTAATCGTGCACAAAAATCACTTGAAATTTTAACAATTTTCACCGTATTACACCTCAGTCCTTCATCACATCCGAAGTATAGAGGACTTATTTTAATCGGGCAAAAATTATCAATCCAGATGTATCAAAATTAAGAGGTTTTGTGTGTAATCCAGTCTGAAAAACTGGGCTTTGCAACTCTGTCCGTATGTCTGTGTGTGTGTGTGTCTGTGTGTCTGTCCGTGTGTAAACACGATTACTTGAGTACCGTTACAGCTAGGTTGATGAAATTTCATATATAAGTAGTTTATCAAAATCGTAGATCCGTATCAACTTTTGAGCGATTTCCGAGAACCGGAAGTGGTACTTTTTCTACTTTGAATTTTTAAAAAGCCTATAACTTGAGTATTATTTCACATAGATAAATGAAATTTCACACATAAGTTAAAGATCTAATTCTCTACCTTCTGTTAAATTTTGAGTAATTTCCATTGACCGGAAGTAGTAATTTACGCTACTTCCGATTTCTCAAAAAACTAATGTAAATTTTTAAAGTACTAATAATATTGCGCACTATTAAACACTCTTTTATTTAGCGTTCACTTGGTGTGCAATTCATTTGTCTACGAGATTTTATTCTATTTTTAAAACTTTAAGTATTTAAAATTGATTAAAAATCATGTCTATAGCCCGAGTTCCCATCCCCTGTTGTTTTTTATAAGAATATTCGAGAAAGTTTAGGGGAGATCACTCCCGGTTTATTTTACGGACGTTTGACATACCTAATAACACTAATTTTTACTTATCTAACTATTCGTTTCAGTGGTTACACAGGAACAACTGCAACTACCTCCCCCCCCCCCCCCCCACACACACAAACATGCACACACCCACACACCAAGCCGAATACAGCTCTAAATTTAGCTTTGATTACGTGTATATGTTTTAGAGACAGCAGAATCTAATAGATAAAGCTCAGTTCTGTAACGTGTGGCAAAAAAAAGTTTGTCGTTGACACTTCTACGGATTTAAGTGTTAGATTTTTTATCGTGCTCAAAGTCTAAATTTACGAGTCGAAAAATTACCATTGAAAGTCTTTAAAAACAATTTTCATTCTATTTACTTAGAAGAATAATTTTCAATTATGAACACGACATAAAATTTTTAAAAAGTGTATCGACGTTTATAAAATTTCTAAAATTGTGTCGGAAATGTATTGACTGCAAAGTTACTTCCCTTTAATGAAAAATAAATCCTTAAGAAGAGAGAATTAACATTTTATTACTGTGTTTTTGGTGTTAAGAAAAAAAAAATAATTACACAATTAGCGGGGATTGATTAAGTGCAATGTCGTTAGGTATTTTTAACACTGCCTTTTATTTATTCTATACACTGAACATACTGTTCAATAATTATTATTTTTTTTTTAAAATCAATAACATTTAATAAGCCAGGTCCTACAAATCATATACGTTTATTTCTTTCCATTTACGGATAAGCTTGGAGTATTATCATTTTTGTTCACTAAATTGAAACAGGCGCGTCCGCCGGCGCCCCTGCACGGTTTGATTTGGCACCCTGGGCTATCATGTGAGCGCTATGCTGCATAATTTTGTTTTAAACAGTGCGATAGACTATGGATAAGAAAGGTTACTATAGTCTTTAAGTGAATCAAATCCGGGCGTCCTCCGGCACCCCGACAGGGTGCTATTTGGCGCCCCGGGTCTTCCGGTGTACGCTATGGTATCTACGTTCGCGTGAGTTCAAAAGACTATAAATAAGTTATGCACTAAGTTCAATCAGGCGGTGACGTCATGGTGCGTCCTCTGGCGCCCAGACAGGGTGCTTTTTGGGGTCCCGGGCCTCCCGTGTTCGGTTTCGCGCCTACGTTCATTAAAGTGAGTGCAAAAGACTATGAATAAGTTGGGGTACTATAGTCGTTTATTAAGTGGAAGTAGGCGATTCAGCCCCGTGAGCACTTTGCGTTTATATTCGCGTTAGTGTTTTCTTTGTGTTTAGGTTGGGTTTGCGTTAGTGGTTGCGTTTTGATTTGGTTCGTTTTTGTTCTTTCTTTTTTCGTTTTCGTTTGTGTTTTATTTTCATTGGGTTTGTGTTTGTATTTGTGTTTGAGGTTGGTTTTTCGTTTGGATTTGGTTTGTTTTCGTTTGTTTTTTCTTTTGTGTTTTTTTTCTTTGGGTTTGTGGTTGGTTTTGCGTTTGTATTTGGTTTGTTTTCGTTTGCTTTTTCGTTTGTTTTTTTCTTTGGGTTTGTGTTTGTGGTTGGTTTTGTGTTTGGATTTGGTTTGTTTTCGTTTGCTTTTTTCTTTGTGTTCGTATTGGTGTTTGTGGTTGTGGTTGGGTTTGTTGTTAGGTTTTTGTTTTCGTTTGCTTTTTTGTTTGTTTTTTCTTTGTGTTTGTATTGGTGTTTGTGGTTGTGGTTGGGTTTGTTGTTAGGTTTTTGTTTTCGTTTGTATTTGTAATTGTGTTAGCGTTATGTTTGCGTTTTGTTGTTTTGGTTGGTTGTGGTTTGGGTGGGCAATGCCGGGTTTAGGATGATTACTAAACACACAGGTAATGGTCTTTAACAGAAAGGTTTTTCACAGAAGCCAGAGCAGGGCCTGGCCGGGACGGCTAGTAGATTTTATAAGAATGCAGTCAGCCGTGTTTCTTGCAGTGCTTTTATATCCAGCTAGTATTTTTAGTTTTTCGTTTCTTTAGCAGCCTCTTCTCGTTTTCTGAAATGATGAGGTGCTCTTACCTTCCAAATAAGTATTTTTATTGGGGGTTTATAGTGGGTGTTTATTTTGGGTATAATTAGCTTTGTTTTTGTATCTTGGGCTTGATTAGTAATTATATAATGACTGTCTACGGTTTGAATATCTTCATATGGTAGTGGTATTCGCATATGGTATATTGAATCAAGCAGCTCAAACCTCTCACACAGTCCCAACACCGCCCACGAAGATATACAAGACTAAAGCGAATAGAATTATCTCCTTTTGGTATCTGCCTTTACCATATAGAGTCGTCGCCCTGCTGTGGAAGGCAACACATTCGCGTCAGTCATGTGTACCTTTGGTGCTTTTATTGAGTGCTGCACATTTGCGTCAGTAGCGTACCATTGTTGCCTTTATTGAGGGCTGCACATTTGCGTCAGTGGCGTACCTTTGGTGCTTTTATTGAGGGTTGCACAATCACGGCAGTAGCGTACCTTTGGTGCTTTTATTAAGGGCTGCACATTCGCGGTACCTTTATTTAACTGTTTCTGTTGTTGTTTATTAAATGATAATTATTATTGTTAAAATACTAGAGCAAACTGTCTACACTTCATTTCTGTGTCTCGTTGTTACTTGTATAATTTAAAACGTTAATTAATGAAAGGCCGTAAACCGTTTTCGCAGACACGTGGTCATCGGAACTTGTTATTAATAACTTTACGATTCTCATTAATAACTTTACGGTAGTCATTAATAGCTTTACGATTCTCATTAATAATTCCGTAAACTCGTTCATTGATTTGTCACGTACAAGTAGTGGATCTATTACTTTTTTATGTATTATCAATACTGACCCTTAATCAGATTTCGTGGTAATGGAATAAAATATTTTAATTGAACCGATTCCACGTGAGCGGTACAGACCCTCCTACCGGTTTAATAATGCGATTATTATTCGATCAACACGATAATCTATATAATTATCATATTCGATACGCCGTTGTATTATACACGTAACACTGTTCAGGTAATATATTTTATCTACCTATTGTTGGCATATGTATGTATGTATGTATTACTGGCAAAGCATGAAACCCGGGCATTGAATTTAACACCAAGGTATTGTATTCAACGCGTGCATTTTTTTTCACATGTGCTTTATGAAAAGCCAAGTTACAACTTGCATCCTTCTAGGAATGTTTGTTTAGATCCTGGTTCCAATGAGTTTTTTTTTATCAAAAAGTTTTAAAGGTAAAAAATGACTGAGATTTTATATTAATTGATTCATTATACTTAGTTTATTTAATCAGTATACCTACTTTATTTATTGAGTACATCTACTTTATACGAGGGAAAAAGTTTAAGGAATACCTAACTGGAGTCCAGAATGAACACAACCAGTTGATTTTTTAAATTTAAAAACACAAAACCCATCTAGTTTTATAAACTGAAAATTTAAAAAAAAAAGGTTAATAATCGCATCAACGAAGTTTTGCAATGGCAGCTTAAATAAGCAGTGAATTATCTATGCAGCAATCCATTTATTGCTTTTGTGGTGTCAGTTACATTTGTTTCCAAGTTTTGATATGTGCAGTAAAGCATATATATAAAGGTAATCGGCCTTTCTGCCTCGATCTAAAACAGACACAGACACAAACACACGCATACACACACAGTATATATATATATATATATATATATATATATATATATATATATATATATATATATATATATATAAAGTAAAGTTTCCCTTTCAAACCTGACGGTCTATGGGGCAAGTGAAGTAGAGTTTACTTGTTTCTGTGACCTCGGCATAATATATATATATATATATATATATATATATATATATATATATATATATATATATATATATATATATATATATATATATATATATATATATATATATATATATATATATATATAAATTTTTAAAAAATATATTCATATGTGTGTGTGTGTGTGTGCGTTCGTGCGTGTTTGTGCGTGTGGGTGCGTTCGTGTGTGTGTGTGCGTACGTGTCTGTTTGCGTGCGTGTCTGTGTGTGTAAAAATCACAAGAAACCTCATTTTACTTGTCTTAAAAAGGTCACGATAATCACGACAATCACGACCAAGACAAACCAGATTTATCTCAATATTCGAGCCTAACCTATAACTGACGAATAGCTAAGCGAATGACAATGCAATTTTTTTAAACGCACTAAGGTGGCTGATTTAATCTGCTTGACGTATAGGTAACATGTGCATCATGAAACATATGCAGTAATTCATTTGAGACCTCCGCGGGAACACGATATTTTTTGAATGCGTCAGATGCCCGAATAGACGTTTTCCAGATGCGTGAATGCGACCAAATGCCCGAACGGTCACTTGTCCGAAGACGGCAGATGTCCGAATGACAATGACATTTGCCTTAGGCCCCGATCTACTCAGCATCTCCATGACCTGATCAGTCAAGCGTGATGTCTAGACACGCACACCTAGATTCAATATCAAAGCGAGAAGGGGGTAACATGCAAACAAATTGAGAGGCTGAGACATTCGCTGGGCCTTACAAATTATTCCAGAAATTCGAAGCGGTTTTGTTATCACATGATATCCTTATCAAATAGTTACATTTGTTAATGAAGTAACTAGACGGGGCCCGTTGATCTTTGCGTCGTGCAGAGGGGGGTCGGTGCAACTGGTTAAATCAATGTTCTAATTGTGGCAGAAGGGTCGCTCAACGCCATGGCGATAAATGTGACATGGAGCCTTAGCTCCCACATGAGCTCTACGGCGCCTACATTTGTTTTAAATAGCGCCCTACACTAGGGATACAGGGGGCAAGTTTAATCGGTTATTAAACAAAACGGGCGCAGCCCAGGCTGTTGTTTACATTTGGTACCCTGAGTTCCTAATCGACTATCTTAGCACCTGGGGTCTGCTGATAGGGCGTCCTGAGCGGGGTCATGGGTACTACCTGATTCTACCATCACCAGAGGCGGCTTCGGGCGTTCGAATGACCCAGTTTAAATCTATAAATTTATAAATGAAATTATGTGTGTTTGTATGTGTGCTTGTCCTTTATGCATTACTATCCCTTTCGATCACTATGAAACTTTGGGAGATTTCGAGAATATACATAAGGACATATTTGTGAAGTGAGATCAGTGGCGTAGCGAGGTCGGGTGTCACCCGGTGCGGCACTTAATGGTGTCACGCCCCCAGAGGCATTGAGACCCTTCCCAGGGACAAACTTTCAAATTTTCGATTTGCACCCCCCCCCCCCTCAAACTTTCGATTTGCACACCCCCCCTCAAGTTTTCGATTTGCACCCCCCCCCCCCCTCAAACTTTCGATTTGCACCCCCCCCTCGAGTTTTTCTCTATATATTTTGCTATTTTTTGCCTTGGTGTCACCCCCCTAAATGGTGTCACCCGGTGCGGTCCGCACCCCCCGCCCCCCCCCCCCTCGCTACGCCCCTGAGTGAGATAACTAACACTATCTGTTCTATTACTAATTGAAAAAAATCAAAACTTGGAGTGAAATTTGGCGCCCCGGGCTCCCTCGCGAGCTCTATGGTGCCTACGTTCGTTTAAAAGAGCATCCTGTGATTGGGACAGGATGGCACACGACATTCGGTTATTAAATTGAACTAGAGGCCGTACCCGGCGCCCCTGCGGTAGTGTAATCTGTTTGCCCAGAGAGCGCCCCGGTACGCCCTTAATAAAAATCCTCTTAAAATTGCTATATCCAGCATCAACGAGTTGACAGGTACGCTTGTTTTCTATAAAGCGCGTGTGTGCTTCTGTAAGTGTGTCGGGGTGGGGGGGGGGGGGGGGGGGGTAAGTGTCTGTGGGGGGTGTGGTTGCATGTCCATTTTGTTGTTTTTTCGAGAGCCGCTTTAAGATTCACTACCCCACCCCCCGTCATACACCCACAGTAATGACACCCTCTTCAATGATACATATGCTATACAACAACAACAAAAGAATAATTTAAACATATACAGAAAACAATTGAACGCCAACAAATGTGAGTCTGAACAGTACGTGCCATCTCTCGCAAATAGCCCATATTATCACTTTTAATAGGACAGCACGGAGGTTTAAATATAATGCGGCCTACTACTATGTAAAAACAAACTGTAATCAATTTGTTAACATACATTTAAAAATAAAATACTTAAAAAAAACTTTTTAAAAAACCACGTTTTTCTTGTGGACTAAAAAGTAGAAAATAACTATTTACATACATTTGATGACAAAAAACGTGGGTACGTTCACCATCAAATTTCCCGACCCATCTGCCCGACCCACGTTTTTTGTCATCAAATGTATGTAAATAGTTATTTTCTACTTTTTAGTCCACAAGAAAAACGTGGTTTTTTAAAAAGTTTTTTTTAAGTATTTTATTTTCTCCTTTTTAGTCCGTTGCTACACATGAAAAACGTGGTTTTTAAAAAAGTTTTTTATATAGTTTATTTTCTACTTTATCTAATGACTTGATTAAGTATGAATTGACTAAGTGTTTATAAATACACGGACTAAAAAAATCTTGAGCGACCAGGATTCGAACCTGGGTTGTCGCGGCCACAACGCGAAGTACTAACCACTATACGATCACGGCCAGCGCGCTCACATCGATAGGGGCCGAAGTAACTGTGTCAACAAGCCTCCAGTCTTGTCGGTATCTTTAGAAATCATGTCCTCAATTTTATGGTCCTTTGGGCGTAATTAAATTAAGCTAATTACGGTCTCTAATTGCTAGTTTTTATGATTGCATCTGAAATTGTTAGGCGAAAGTAACCTGCATGCCAAATTTCAGATCTATAGAGCAATCAGAAGTGGGCTAATTTTCGATGTCAATTTTAACAACAAACACATCCACGCGAAGCTGAGTTAATAAAAACGTGTTAAAAACTCACCCCTGTTTTTATAATTCAATTCGGCTTAAAAGTAATTCCATAAAACAAAAACAAAGAACAACATTCGGTTAAATTTAGAGATGAAATATCCAGCCAGCTACCTCGACATATCCAGCCAGCTACCTCGACAACGCTAACAAATTATGAACGTCAGATAACCGTGAAAAAATACTTGTTCACGTTTGCGACACGCATGGCTGGTTTCCCCTCATTCGACATGCGCAACTGCGTCGATTACTTGACGCCTCACCACGTGTATTTCGCTGTAATCACCAGCTCGGCTCATAATCCAGAGTTTCAGTACATTTACACGGGATGGGTTTGTTATCACTTTGAATGAGATTATACATCGCTTACAATTGTGGTTGTGTGAATGTATCAGATAAGATAAAAATCAAGGAGACTTAACTAATAATTCGAGCTTGCTTTAGATAAGGGTGGTGACACTGTCTTAGTGTATTATTAAGATGTGTGTGGGGGGGGGGCGGAGAAGCTGATAGCAGAGGCGTCGCGAGGCGAGGGCGGGGGTTCGGACCGCAATTGGTGACACCATTGAATGGGGTGACACCAAGACAAAAAACTGAAAAAATTATAGTAGAAAAATGCTTTTTGCCAGTTTAATTAATGATTAATTAGAATTAAAAAGTCTTATTAAGTGCAAATCAAAGATTCCGGTATGGGGGAGGGGGGTGACACCTGGACGTAAACCTGCCAATTATAGAGAAAACATTTTTACATTCAGCTGTATTACATACAGATGTATGTAATACATTTTGTATGTAATACTTAATTGGGGTGGGGGGTGGCACATTTGGTGCCGCACCGGGTGACACTTGACCTAGCGACGCCACTGGCCGGTAGGCGGTATTAACTGTGATGAAGCGTGCAAATTTTGTATTTTCAAATTTATTGAAGTTATTATATTTAATCTATTTCTAATTATTTAAATATTTGTTGAATAAAAATAATTTCAACTAAATTCATAAAATTTACAAATTGTTCTTTCTACCCTAAGCCAACTATTAATATGATGGGGGGGGGGGGGGGAATAGTGCTTAATTCATAGCGTATTTAGTTTTTCTTTTGTTAGAGAGCTTAATTATCTTGTATGCAGTGCCGGCGCCAGGTTATTTAGCGCCCTAGGCAAAACTTATTAAAAGCGCCCCACCCCCCACCCCCCGCAATTTTGTCGTGCCCTGTATTATCAGAGGCGTAGCGACCCTTCCCGGCGCCCGGGGACAAACTTTCGATTTGCACCTCCCCCTCAAACTTTCGATGTGCACCCCCCCCCCCCCTCTCAAACTTTCAATTTGTTTTTCCAACCCATTTTGGCGCCCTAGGCGACCGCCTAGTTCGCCTTATAGGTAGCGCCGGCCCTGCTTGTATGATGACAATTTAAGGATGGGTTCTGACTGAGTTTTTGTTAATTAGGTGTGTGGATAGGATGTAAAACTAAATATAAGTTTGTCCCAACATAGTTTACCCCCTTCATTAACCACCTTGAACACAGGACATCCGTCAAAGAAAAAAATTAGAAGTAAAAATGACTATTTTATTTTTAATATTTAGAAAATCAAGGACACTTTTATTTTTTAAATATTCCAAGTAACAATGACAATTTTTACAAATATTTCAAGAAATAGAGACACACTTAAAAATATTTAAAGAGAATGGCACTTTTTTAATATAAAAAAAAATATTTTAAGAAATAATATTAAATTCCTTTTATTTTTAGTTTTATGAAACAATGACACATTTTTACAACAACAAAATATATTTCAAGAGATAATGTCAAATTATTTTTTGACACATTTACAACACGTCTTGTGTCCTTGTATACCTACACCGATAACATACCACTATGGTTTACATTTCTATTTCTTGTTAAAGTTATCGTGTAGAAACAATTTACAAAATATAACGTCATTTCTGTCCACTCTCCTAAAGGTAGAGTAAAAAAAACCAGCCTAGTCGTTTTTTGGCTTGCAGACTGCCTTGCAGTCACTTTTAGTGAGGAAGTTGTTGTTGTTGTTGTTGCTTCCCCCACACTGGAAGAAATAGAAGCTCACACATTTATCGAACTTGGGTGAGTAGTACCATCTGAGGGTGGGGGTACCACACACTCCGAGGTCCATGCGTTGATAGCAGGTGCTGGCTGGACATAGTGGGGGAAAAAAACAAAAGGGTTGCTGAACTATTGTCAATATAATATGTTTTTGTCTTTAGTTTTGCTTTACGAGGGGATTAAAGGTGTGATTTTTTTATGTTTTTAAAGTGATTAACAAAAAAATGTCAATCCTATAAAATTAAGAAAGATTTTAATTATCTAATCCCGAGTTTTGAACCTGAGTCCACTCAGCTCTAATTGGTACCTGGCTCAGGCCAAAGAAAGTTAAAATTCGACCGGGCACACAACTTACCACACTGTTCCTTCATACCCCAAAATTAATTGATGAACTCCACTACATCAACCACGGGACTGCGTGGCCTAGCGGTGGAGCGCTAGATGTTAACCCGAGAGTTTCGAGTTCGAATCCAGGTTCAAGTTAGTGGAACGTCCCTGAGTCCACCCATCTCTGATGGGTACCTTACTCACGTTAAGGAAAGTAACGGCGGCTGTGCATAGTGCTGACCACATTATCCCTCTATGTGCAGAGGTCAAGAAATATATGAACTCCACTACATCTGCCCAATGGATCGTTAGGTCTAAAGAGGATTTTTTTTTTACTACATCTACCGATAGAGCCACTTTACTGGAGTTATCTTTAATTTTTTGTATAAAATTCAACCCTGCAAAACCAAGAACTACAACAAAATACAAAGCATTTTTTTAATGTTATAAAACTCCATTATACTCACTTCTACTTAGTCGAGAGAGTTGAAACAAAAGCACAACCAGCACAACACTAAAGAGTTTGTGAACCATTTTAACTCTGTTGTGGTATTATTATTTTTTTTGCTTATTTTTAAGATTTAATTTTTAAGTACACGCCCTAATTACGCGCCGCGTTTGTACTAGATATATAAAGTAGGTCACGGTAAGGGAGGGAGGAGGAGGAGTATATCCGTTTATTAATTATTCGATTAAACGCAACACGTTTTCTTAACTTGGTGTTATCAATAAAACACAGAGACGCGTTTAGGTGCAAGTGACGATTATGCTTCAATACATGCATAATAATATTTTAAGGTTTTAATTTTTCACATCTGTTCTCAATTGTAAATGCAAAACCTTCTCATACTGCCCATTTGGGAGGAAGCAGAATGTTATCCCTGTTAATTACCCCCCCCCCCCGGTCACCACCCCCCCCCCCCCCCCACCTCGTCAATTCCTCCCACCATGAATAATTACCCCCTTTAAGTTATTCACAGACAACTCCGAAATCAAACAAATGCTGCCGCGTATTTTGTTCTTGTTCTCTAGACAAAGGCTATGGAAGCAGGTGCAGAAAGAAATAATAAATCTGCGATTACTTTAAATATAAAAAAATTACTTTTTTTTAAAAATATATTAATGCACTACTATTTATATCACTATAAATAAAAGCGTGGGGCAGGCAGACGACGGAGTCAGAAGGTCGTTTGGCGAATGACCTTTTGACTTGTGAAACGTTTTTGTGTTGGAGGAAATCACCTTCAGTATAAATTATAATACAGTTGAGAGCGAAGAAGAAGAAGAAATCGTATAACCCTATTTTTGAAAATGGCAGTGAAGTTACCTTCGTGTGAGTGTTTGTCGTAAAGTGGATTGAAGCCAATCGATTGGACATTGTGTCTCAATTAGTCTGGTGTGGATACGTTGTTTAAACACACACACACACACACACACACACACACACACCTGCTAATTAGATATTGGGGAATTCACATACCGGTACATTTTCTTTTTTTCAGTCCAAGGGTTGTTCTTATCTAAAGAGTTTAATTACTTTTTAAATTCTCGAGGTTTTTTTCGTAGTGAATTGCTTAATTATTCGTGGTATATTTAAACAACGCAATTGAGAAATTGTGTTCCCATATAGGCAGATTATATGTTACTGCCCAAGTAAGTTGCATGCAGCGTAAACCTCTATGTCAGCTTAAGAAACAGTCACATAACGACAATGCCAGTTAGTTATTTTATAGACTAACATAACATGTTAGCCACACTATAACAATGGTATAATGGTTTTAAAAAAAGCAGGGGAAATAACTAAATAATCTCTGGTTGCTCGAAGATAAGTGAGTTGTCTTTCGTTTTATACATTTCTCAAATTACATACACTGTTATGTAAAACAAAATCCATGTAAATAATTTAATAAATGGTTTACAAATGAGAATATAAGTTGTTGGTATAGAAACAAAAGTTTACATAAGTCTACTTGAAACTTTATGGTATTTGTTAGTACTCAAAATAAAAATTTTGCACGTTGACTCTTCACTTAATTCTCGACCCCCTCACACACCACACTAGAGTAAGAACAACGTTTTTTGTTGTTGTTGTTTTTTTCAAACCAAATAGGACCAACATCTGTGCAATTTTAACGCATGGCAAACAGCTACGTTATATCTGAATTATTTACTGTGTGTTGACAAATAACTTAAGAGAAACACACTGACCTTCAGATCAGACTGCTGATTGCATGAAACCACCGGTACATACATGCGTCCAATCTCGAACACTGTTATGAAATTTATAACGTAAGTAATCCAATCACGATAATTGTTTTAAAAAATTAGTAACACATAGAAGAATATGCAGTTTTTCCTCATCAAATGCGAGTTTTAAACCCCCTTAGAAACAGTGTTTGTGTTTTTGTTTTCAGTGAACATAGCTCAACAAGTAATTCACTTGCTACTCACAACAATCAATAAACACAGTCTTGACGACACGATGGTTGACCAAGGGCTGTGCAAGTTGATGTGATGAATTAAAGTCATGTGACAGTCCAAATCCACTCATTAGCACATGTCTACCTACGTCATTAACTCAGCACATCCCTGTCTATGTCATTAACTCAGCACATTCCTGCCTACGTCATTAACTCAGCACATTCCTGCCTACGTCATTAGCTCAGCACATTCCTGTCTACGTCATTAACTCAGCACATCCCTGGTTACGTCATTAACTCAGCACATTCCTGTCTACGTCATTAACTCACCACATCCCTGCCTACGTCATTAACTCAGCACATCCCTGGTTACGTCATTAACTCAGCACATCCCTGGTTACGTCATTAACTCAGCACATTCCTGTCTACGTCATTAACTCAGCACATTCCTGCCTACGTCATTAGCTCAGCACATTCCTGCTACGTCATTAACTCAGCACATCCCTGGTTACGTCATTAACTAAGCACATTCCTGCCTACGTCATTAACTCAGCACATTCCTGTCTACGTCATTAACTCAGGACATCCCTGCCTACGTCATTAACTCAGCACATCCCTGTATACGTCATTAACTCAGCACATTCCTGTCTACGTCATTAACTCACCACATCCCTGCCTACGTCATTAACTCAGCACATCCCTGGTTACGTCATTAACTCAGCACATCCCTGGTTACGTCATTAACTCAGCACATTCCTGCCTACGTCATTAACTCAGCACATTACTGTCTACGTCATTAACTAAGCACATCCCTGCCTACGTCATTAACTCAGCACATCCCTGTATACGTCATTAACTCAGCACATTCCTGTCTACGTCATTAACTCACCACATCCCTGCCTACGTCATTAACTCAGCACATCCCTGTCTACGTCATTAACTCAGCACATTCCTGCCTACGTCACTACCTCGCCATTTTAGCACATCCCTAACTACGTCACTACCTCACCAACTGAGCACATTCCTGCCTACACGACAGTATCACTACCTCACCAGCTCAACACATTCCTGTCAACGTCACTACCTCACCAACTCATCACATACCTAACTACGTCACTACCTCACCAACTCAGCACATCCCTGCCTGCACGACAGTATCACTACCTCATTCTTACAGTATATTTACTATATCGCATTCTCTTTAGTTAAAAATATCACAGAATTGTGTGTGTGTAACAATGTACTTTTCCCACTTTCATCGCTCGCCATTAACCGAATTAAGCAAGAGTTTGTTTTTGTTCTGGCTAAATTAAGGTAATTAATAATGTTCTGTAAATGTTCTAATGCATAACATACCATCAGTATTTCGCGCACCAAATGTCATTTTTATTTTAAATGTGAAACGAAATTTAAGCGGTTTTTTTTTAAATGACGATAAGTAAAATAATTGGATTTTTTTTTCATCTAAGGGACATAACTAATTATAATGTTATTTAGCTTTTGAACAAGTTACTTAACCATTCATAATCTAAAAAGCTTTTAAAAACATGAATACATTATTTAACATCATCTTGCTTTAATTATATTTTTTTGTAAACATTTAAACATCAAAAACTTACGGTAAAAAACGTAGCTCAACAAACAAAAAAAAAACATTAAATTAAACCGAAAAAATAATATTTGAAAAAAATTATCATAAAAATTGTATGTTCTATATAATAGTAAACGTTATTAACGAAAATTTAAGTCGATAAGACAGGATTTTAAAATCAGGACTAGGAATATTGAAGTAGGGATAATCACTTGCCGTTTTTACAAAATCGGGAAAATAATTTCGTTAATGCTCGGCAGATTAATTTGAGCATAACTAAAGGCATGTGTGAGTATCAGGGTCATTGAAAAAACATCACAAGAGTTAGATAGTCCTCAATGAGTTTACTTTACAGCTTGTCATTATTTTGTTTAATTTCATCACTTGCTGACAGAGCCAATGGTGTAAGGTAGAATGTTGGAATAATCTGAAACAAGTTATGAAGCCGATGTATAGTTTTTAAAACAAGTTATAAAAAGTCTAGTGACAATTTAAGCGCAATTTCCTTAATTAATTTTTTGTGACCGAACGAAAGGATATTTTTGAAAACTTTCTTCTGCAATATTGTTCTAAATTATGGCAGGAATCGATTGGTAAATTTTTGAAGTCGCTAAGTGTTCTGGTTGCCGAGATATGGGCCAAAAACTGCATTTTTTTCGAGGTTTTTTGGCTTTTCCGGGAAATCCAGGAAGGAATTCCGGGAATTTTTTTGGTCCACAATCATCCTTGGAACTTGCTTAACATATTTGCTTTGGAACTAGTCCTCGATATTGCTTCGTTGAGGAGGAGATACGACTTAAAGCTGCGGACACACATCCATCCATCCATCCATCCAGAAATAACGAATTAATAATCGCAATTGTCAGTATGGAAATTGCGCTAAAAAGTTGGCATCTAGGTCTTTGAAGATTGAGTCTGCCGTTTAGGCGACATTTTGCTTCAATGAGGCTTTTAACTGGGCTTCTCTTTAACCAGCCTTATCGAGAGATGTGCGATCTAAAGAGAGGCAGATCTTAAGGTTAGGTGACATAGATGATAGATACAACTCAGTCGCGGATTAAAGGGGGAGTCTGAGAGAGCTGAAGCTAGGGGCCCCAACTTTTTAGGGGCCCCCAAATTTCAAATCTTCCTCTTACACCATCCCACAGAAACAGATGAACTCTACTTTACTTGTCCGGTGTAACTTCAGGTTTGAAAAGATACTTTACTTACTTCATTTTACCAATTAACTTTTTGCAATGTAATTTTTTTTTCTTTTTTTTTTTTTTTTTTTTTTTTTTTTTTTTTTTTGTAAATCAAGTAACAAAACTAATAAAATGTACAATTGTGTGGATTTGCTAGTGGTACATTAATAAATTCAAATATTTCATATTTTACTCAAATTTAGGTATCTCATTTTTGTTTGAATAGATTCTCTGCTATGATGTAGACAGTTTTCATAGAGACAGGCCAGCTACGCCCGGAAGAAGAGAGAGACTAGGGCACAGTAAAGATGGGCACTGCCTCTGTATCGAAATGCATGAAAACAATTTATATACCTAAAAAATATCTTACCAAAGAAAGGGGGAATAACTGCTAACTGGTTGTGACTACTGAATAGTACTGTAATAAGGGAGATAAGTAAACAAAGTTGTGGATCCATTGCGATATATAATTAAACATTTTTAGAAGACTTTTCTTTATAAAAACAAGGAAACTGGTAGACCAAATTGTAAAAAACAAATACGTTACATTTCAATGCAGCACACGGTCATAGAACTACACATAAAGAAAAATTTAATTATGTAATAAAACATTATGATAAACTTTATTTCTTATTGTGTTAATAGACTTCTTAAACTAAGAAATCAAATAATAAATGTATTACGGTTTCATGTTGTCAGTTGTAGCGATCTTAAATATATTTTTTTAAATAACTATACAAACATTTAAGACTATCATGTTGAAAGCACTATTTTCGTATATTTAAATTTCTATTTACCTTCATTTGAATTGTTGATCGACTAATCATTTTTTTAATTATGTTCACCATTTTGTTCATGTAATGATAATTTTTGTAAATGTTTGAATTATGTTACAGACTAACGCGCACAGACATTTGCATGTGCTGATGTAATTATTTCTATTCGAAAATTAAAAAAAATATATATAAATAAAATTTTAAAAAAATTCACTTAGAATCAGAGTCCTCAAGAAAATCCAAGATGGCCTAAACCAGACAGACACGACTTTCCAAAAACCTTTACTCATTGTGTTCATCATACAAATTTCAGCGGGGGTCAGGCCGTAAATATCAGTATCACTGAAATATTTTAAATATAACATTTCGAATATTTTTATCAGCTGCCTTAAAATTGTGTTTTAATTGTATCATTTTAGAATCTCATACGTACTTTGGTCGAATCCTTAAAATCAATGTTGTAGGAGGCTTTGTGTTGAATACCATAAATCCAACTCTACTCCGCTCCCCACTGTACATATGGTCCTCTAATTAAAAGCCTAGCCGTGGTCAGCATACAGGTGAGCTTAACTTAATGCTGATACAACAAAACAAGGTGTTCAGTACGCTGATACAACAAAACAAGGTGCTCAGTACGTTGATACAACAAAACAAGGTGCCCAGTACGCTGATACAACAAAACAAGGTGCCCAGTACGTTGATACAACAAAACAAGGTGCCCAGTACGCTGATACAACAAAACAAGGTGCTCAGTACGCTGATACAACAAAACAAGGTGCCCAGTACGCTGATACAACAAAACAAGGTGCCCAGTACGTTGATACAACAAAACAAGGTGCCCAGTACGTTGATACAACAAAACAAGGTGCTCAGTACGCTGATACAACAAAACAAGGTGCCCAGTACGTTGATACAACAAAACAAGGTGCCCAGTACGTTGATACAACAAAACAAGGTGCCCAGTACGCTGATACAACAAAACAAGGTGCCCAGTACGCTGATACAACAAAACAAGGTGCCCAGTACGTTGATACAACAAAACAAGGTGCCCAGTACGCTGATACAACAAAACAAGGTGCTCAGTACGCTGATACAACAAAACAAGGTGCCCAGTACGTTGATACAACAAAACAAGGTGCTCAGTACGCTGATACAACAAAACAAGGTGCTCAGTACGCTGATACAACAAAACAAGGTGCTCAGTACGCTGATACAACAAAACAAGGTGCTCAGTACATGTACCAATCACATGTGGTTATTGCAGGTCAAGAAAATCACTGCACTTTCACTTACTCCCCCACCCTGTCATTACACCATCACCCCCCCCCCCCCCCAACCTACAGCTGCGTTATGTGATAGTGATTTAAACGTCACCGTGTAGCTCTCAAGGTGACCTGTCAGCTGGAACGTGCAGCTCCCATGTCATTTAAACATTTCTGGTAGCAGAGGCGTAGCGAGGGCGGGGCGGAGGGGGGTGCGACCGCACCTGGTGACACCATTTAGGTGGGGGGTGACACCAGGGCGAAAAAAATGAAAAATGTGCAGAAAAAAAGATGCCTCTTGCCAGTTCTATTAATGATTAATTAAAATTAAAGAGTCTTTTAAGTACAAATCTACAATTATTGCAAGAAGGTGGGGGTGACACCATGACGTAAACGTGCCAACTATAGAGAAAACAATGCCACAACTAATTGTATTATTAACAGACTATAGAAAAACATCGTTACTATTTTCATCTGCAGTGATAAAAGCTTATACACATACATGCACGCGTATGTGGCATATATTTAATTTATAGGCCGACACACACATAGAGCCTATACTTTGTTTCTTGGTGGGCTGACACCACGAAGTGCCGCACCGGGTGACACCCGCCCTAGCGACGCCATTGTCTGGTAGACACAGATTTTATTAGATAGACACGTAATAATGCATCTATTGGTATATCACCTTTGTATCTTCTACAACTATAAATCCGAGAAGTTGTATAGTTCCTTTAGTTGCCCATGAAATGATGAACGCACCAAGAGAAATGAAACCTTCAGGGCGTGAACTAGGGCATTCGAGTATCAGATTATAGGTTGCCCAGCATTGTGATCCCTCTGTCGACATTTACTGGTATAGTCCAAATGAATGCTGCACAATACTGTTGGTGTCATATTCATAATCTTTATCGCTACCGCTGAGTTTAAGAAGATTATAAAATTCTATGAAATATGAGCTCTATGAAATTGCTCAAAAATATTTATAACTCGAAACGCATTTTTTTAAATTATTTTCTAACACTGGTAAAAACTACATAAGCTTCCTACCTACATCAAAGTGTAACCCCTATGTTATTGTTTGTATATGAAAAGCAGGCTGAGGTGGGAATTAGCGGCCTATATGGCGCTTAACATGTTAACACGTAATACTTAATTGTGATGCAGGAAATACCGTCAATAATTAAAATTAAGATATAAGAAGGGGATATAAAAGCTGGCCTTGTCTTGATATAGCATCCTCATAGTGTCTGTTGTCACGTCTTTGGTTTAAACCCGGTTTTTTGTTTGTCTTGTGTGGCCTTTGACTTAACCAGGGGTCTCCAAACTACGGCCCGCGGGCCGGATGCGGCCCGCGAAATCCTCTCATCCGGCCCGCGAAGATCTTTTTGTCCAATGAAAAATAGTTTGTTGGTGATGTCTGAGGAACTTTGCCCAGAAAAATCAAAGATATGCCTGGAAGAAACTGGCCCCCGAACTGAAATTTGATAGTTAATGTGGCCCTCGGACTGAAAAGTTTGGAGACCCCTGGACTAAACCCTTTTTGCTGAAATATTCAACCTTGAGCATTAGTGCAACGTAAACGTTCTTGCTTTGAAATACCCATGGGTTAACGGCCCCCCTGTATGAATCAATGCAGGCCTTTTGTTGTTGTTCTATGTGAACTTACATGTATAACAAAAATGGACATTATCAAGTTCTTACTTTTTAAAAGATGTTTATAAAATTCCCTTAAAATACGACGCTTCCAATTATAACAAGGATGTAAAGATTACTCAGCGAATACTAGGGCTTGTAAGTAGGTCACCAACTTCTGTTCGCGTACAAGCCAGCAAGTATTTTTACTTCCTCGTATACAGAGTATAGAGGAAGTATTATAATTGTGCACAAAAATCACATGAAATTTTGACATTTTTCATCGTCTTACACCTCAGTACTTCATCGTATAAGGAGTATAGGAAACTTATTTTAATTGGGCAAACATTATAAATGCAGTTTTATCAAAATTTTGGCGTTCTACGCGTAATCAAGTCGGAAAAACTGGGCTTTGAAATTCTGTCCGTATGTCTGTGTGTGTGTGTGTGTATGTCTGTATGTCTGTATGTCTGTAAACACAATAACTTGAGTACCGTTACAGCTAGATTGATGAACATTTCTATACAAGTATTATATCAATGTTGTAGTTCTGAATCAACTTTTCAGCGATATCCAATAACTGAAATTGGAGCTTATTCTACTTTCAATTTTCCACATATGAATGAAATTTCACATATAAGTAAAAGATCTAATTCTCTACCTTCTCTCAAATTTTGAGTAATTTCCGTTGACTGGAAGTAGTAATTAACGCTATTTCCGATTTCTTAAAAAAACTCATATGAATTTATAAAGAAATAATAATAGTCCGCACTGTAATACACATATTGTTTGGCATTCACTTTTTTACGAGATTTTGTTCTATTTTAAAAAGTTTAAGTAATTAAAAATGGATTAAAAAATCATGTCTTTATCCCGAGTTGCCATCCCCTGAAGTGTTATATAAGAATATTCGAGAAAGTTTATGGGAGATCACTTCCGGTTTATTCAAACCATATGTTAATATTTTTTATTAAATCGAAAAAAATTAAACATTAGAAAAGTTACTTCCGCTTTGTTAAGTTATTTAAAATCGTAAAGAATGGTAAGGATAGATTACACGATTACGGCTAGCTTAAAGAA
This sequence comes from Physella acuta, assembly GCF_028476545.2. Taxonomy (NCBI): domain Eukaryota; kingdom Metazoa; phylum Mollusca; class Gastropoda; family Physidae; genus Physella; species Physella acuta. Next base: position 686,092 of record NW_026731839.1, on the reverse strand, counting down.
AAATATAGCCTGCATAAAATTGTGATTTGTTTGTTTTTGAAGTAGCGTAAAGTTTCTCATTATTTATTTGATTCCATAACAAGTAGTCCTAGACGTAGTAACAATCTATATATATAATTCTCTTCTGGGAGATGCTAGAAAACAAGCTGTAAACGCGCTCCCTACCATCCCCACCCCTACATGGTCTTAGTGAGCTGTGGTTCACGCTATGTTTACCTTCGTGGAGTCGGGTTTAGTGACGGCTATTAGGGGCAGATAATTTAGTTTGAAACTATTTTAAACGTTTGGGGGGGGGGGAGGAAGGGGGGTTATGGTCCTTAACGAGCTACTTATAGTGTTTTAAAGAAATATTTTCAGTGTCAGCGTTGGTACTGTCGAATTCACAATTTATAAATTACTGAAAAGTAGAAAAAAAAACAACGACTAAATAGCGGCGTATGTTATGCCGCGGGCCGGCTCGTATTAATAAAATAACCGGTACTTAAAAAATAATTTTATTTTTATTTTTATTTTTTTTATTTTTTTTAAATTTTTTTAAATTTTTTTTTAACTCTACACAACCTACTACACTAAGTAGGTCATGTGCGACATGTGTTTAAGACTTTACTCTCTACATTACCTAACGCGGATATAAATATAAAATTTTGAAGGAAGTTTTAAAATGTTAACGTTTATAGTTTACGAAACAAATATTGAACCTAAATTTTATTTTGTTCCTGCATTTAGATTTAAAAACCCAAGCAAGCAAGCGCACCTGCTCCTGACAAAGAGAACAATGAACATAGCGCTTAAAGGGGTTGACTTTTTTTCGATTACCGATAGTATTAAAGAGATTCATTATCAAACATCCGGGTAAAACCCTACACTTTTTTTCTTTTCTTTTTTTTTTGGAAATTAAAAATAATTTTTATTCTATCTGATAAATCTAATATATAAAGTTGAATTCGGTATGTGACCGCGGACATCGGATCCATGATTAAAAAGTAATATAGCAAAAGAATCGACTTGATCGCCATAGTGTTATTAAGGAGCTAGAGTGCTCTTCGTCTAAATTAATGATATTAAAAATTAAAATTTATGAAACAAATTTCATTTTCCAAACTAAAAGTGTTAATTGACAGCATGTGCATTAAACAAAAGAAAAGAAAATGTATTACCCTTCACAAAAATTCTAATTGTGTCTGAAAATTAATTACTTTTAGTCATTTAGCACTCACTAATGCCCTTGATCAATTAGGAAAATACAATTACTTCACTTTTAAAAAATATTACATTGGAGGGGGGTTTTTCCTTTTTTTTTTCCATTTGTTTTGGTGTTGGAAAAAAAAACTAAATACATAATTAGAGTGGGTTGATCAAGTACAATGTGGTAAGTAAAACATAGATATTTTAAATACTGCCTTTTATTTATTTTATACGCTGTACGTACTGTCTACCAAATATCATTTTTAATCAATAACAGTTTAAAAGCAAGTTCCTAAATGTCCTCTATGTTTATTTCCATCTTTCCGTTTGTGGATAAGCTTGGGATGTTAAAGTTATTCCCTAAATTGAATCAGGCGATTCCGCCGGCATCCCGGCAGGGTTCAATTTGGCGCCCTGGGCTAGACTGTGAGCACTTTGCGTTTATGTTTCAATTTAAAGTTTGTGTTGATGTTGGCGTTTATTTGCATTATTTTCAGTTATTTTTTTGCGCTTCGGTTTGCGGTTGTGTTTCTCTTTGTATTTGCGTTTGTGTTTTCTTTCTTGTTTGCGTTTGTGTTTTCTTTGTCTTTAGCTTTGGATTTGCGTTTGTGGTTGGGTTTGTGTTTGCGTTTGGATTTGGGTTTGCTTTTGTTTGCTTTTTTGTTTTCGTTTTTGTTTGTGTTTTCTTTGTGTTTTTGTTTGTGTTTGTGGTTGGGTTTGGGTTTGGGTTTGAGTTTGTGATTGTGTGTGTGTTTGTGTTTGCGTTTGTGTTATGTTTTTCGGTTGTTGTTGTTTTTTTTTGGGGGGGGGGGTTAGTTGGTCGTGGTTAGGGTTAATTCCAAAATTAATATATTTTCTAAACCCGGGCAATGCCGGGTATATGATGATTACTAAAAACAAAAGTAACGGTCCTGTACAGATAGGTTTTTGACAGAGGCCAAAACAGGCCTGGCCGGGACGGCTAGTTTTTTTTATAAGAGTTAAAAAATTCCTAATGTAAATAAGTCTGTATTGGACGTTCAATCAAAATTACACCATAATTATTGTTGGCTTAAGATATTACAGACACACGTTAGACATAACCAAAAAATGTAATATTGTACGTTATTTTAAGTTGTTTTAATTTATTTACATAAAGTATAAATAACAAACGGAATGTTTTTAACCAAATATATCATGTCAAAAAAAAATTGCATGTAAAACATTACCATTTTTATTGTGAGTCTCTGTTCGCAGTTTAAATTTAGTAACAAAGTGCACATAACTCATGGGATGTTTTTAACATCCGCTCTGCTCTAGTATAAAATATAGGACAATTACTTCTTTCAGTGGGGGGGGGGGGGGTGCTGACGTCAAAACAATTCATTTGGGATTTATCCGATTGTAAAAAGACGCAAATACAAGGATTCGTATAATCAACAGAAAGCTACACATATTATTTCAAGTGTTTGCTTGTTACTCATACATCCTTAAACATTTGTAGAACGTAACAAAGACTTTCTAGCTTACATACAAGGTTTCAGATATTCAACAGAAGGCTACAAATTTTATTTCAAGTGTTTGCTTGTACTAGTCATACATTCTTACATATTTACATCGCACAATCATGTACACAGTTCAAATTAAACATTATATACATCAAAGATTTTGGTTTAGGGTTAGCGAAAACGTTGGATTATTGGTAAGTTTACAGGGGTATGGTGTACTCACTGGTCAAGTTTTAAACTTTATGTTTAAGTATCTTTGTCAGATATATCAAGATTAGATTCAAGTGATGTTGCTTAAGTCTCAAATCTCAGGCCTTTTATTGGATCTAAGTAATTTGCGTCTCCGTACATTTTCCTGTCAACATGGCATCCCATAATTCCTTCATATACTTGACGTTGTACATGGTGGTCGCGTACCGTCTGTACACCAGATCACAAAATGTGTACTGTTTAAGAGATAAAATACTTAAAAAAAACTTTTTAAAAAACCACGTTTTTCTTGTGGACTAAAAAGTAGAAAATAACTATTTACATACATTTGATGACAAAAAACGTGGGTCGGGCAGATGGGTCGGGAAATTTGATGGTGAACGTACCCACGTTTTTTGTCATCAAATGTATGTAAATAGTTATTTTCTACTTTTTAGTCCACAAGAAAAACGTGGTTTTTTAAAAAGTTTTTTTTAAGTATTTTATTTTCTACTTTTTAGTCCACAAGAAAAACGTGGTTTTTTAAAAAGTTTTTTTTAAGTATTTTATTTTCTCCTTTTTAGTCCGTTGCTACACATGAAAAACGTGGTTTTTAAAAAAGTTTTTTATATAGTTTATTTTCTACTTTATCTAATGACTTGATTAAGTATGAATTGACTAAGTGTTTATAAATACACGGACTAAAAAAATCTTGAGCGACCAGGATTCGAACCTGGGTTGTCGCGGCCACAACGAGAAGTACTAACCACTATACGATCACGGCCAGCGCGCTCACATCGATTGGGGCCGAAGTAACTGTGTCGATAAGCCTCCAGTCTTGTCGGTATCTTTAGAAATCATGTCCTCAATTTTATGGTCCTTGGGGCGTAATTAAATTAAGCTAATTACGGTCTCTAATTGCTAGTTTTTATGATTGCATCTGAAATTGTTAGGCGAAAGTAGCCTGCATGCCAAATTTCAGGTCTATAGAGCAATCAGAAGTGGGCTAATTTTCGATGTCAATTTTAACAACAAACACACGCGAAGCTGAGTTAATAAAAACGTGTTAAAAAAGCGAACGCCGTGTTCCCCAGTCTGGTGATGTTTAACGTGACGGCCATGATACCTGTGATGAACGCGTCCTCGTTAGGAACGATGTGAACAAAGGGAAAACTCGCAGCCATTTTGTGAACGACAGAGCCTGTAAGCACGTAAGAATGTCCATACACGTATTTTGGAAAGAAGGAGTATGCATACATATGGTGGGGTACAGCCCATTTCCCGTCCCGTACAACGGCAGGCTTGTCATACATATGCTTGTACCCGATTATAAAATGAGTGTAATTTTGAGCAACACGTTGAATAAGCTGTAAAAGTGCTTGCAGGTTAACAAAAGTGTCCATGTCCACTTTAGCGACAAATTTAGCTTGTGGACAATGTTTGGACGCCCAAGTCAAAGCCGTGGCTAACTTTAATGACAAGTTCCCGTAGCTGTCTTTAAAACTTGCCACAACGATGTCCCCATAAAGTTTGGATTCGTTGTACAATGCAAGATTCTCTACATCTGTGAAGTCTTCATTCCCGAAGAAAAAGACCAATCTAACCAAACCTTTTTGGCTCCAGGACTTGTCGTAAATTGGTGACGCCCATGTCTGACGTATGAGTAGCCTCCAGTCACTGTGCTGTTTAACGCTCATAATCATCACCAACAGGTCAACATCACCTGAACACACGGACGTACCCGGGATCGAATACTGGCTAGGAATGTCCGACACACGTGAACTATTGAGTTGAAAATACGTGACGTTCTCAAAATATCCCGGGTTCTCTTTGATCTCTGTTGTCTTAGAGCTCAAGTTAGAGAATAAATTTGTATCACCTGAGGTAAAGTTGGTGACCGGTATGTAAAAGTTGTAAGCGGGTAAATGAACGGATTTATTAAATGTAGTAGCTTCTGTACCAAACGTAGTTGTGTACAGTCGTGTAGTCTCCGCTCTTGTAGTTGCTGTTGTTGTTGTATGTACATCTTGAAGTGTCGTGGGTTTATGTACGAAGATTGTTGTAGACGCCACATCAGCAGAGGTGACTCGAGGTTTTCCAACAGCGGACACAGCTATCGTGTTGATGTTCTGACTTTCAGCTCGGGAACCTATGTGCTTGCCCCCTCCGAACTGTAGGTTGACGCCAGTCGTGACGACGTAGGTGGCAACTATCAGCAGCAAACCGGAGAAGATGAGATATTTTCTAGATCTACCTGAACACGCTGTCCTTGGTCGCAGCATGCTGGGGATTATGAAAAAATAATTTAAGCAGGGTAAATGCAAGTTTGGGTAAAACTTTAATGGGGGGCACTATACATTCAGGGGGGTGCGGATTAAATTCTCCGGAGGTAGGGGCATACTCTAGCAAAAATGTATATTTTCTATATAAATTGTATTTGGTTCGGGGGAGGGGCGGTAGATGTTTTTCGGCGGGAAGGGGGGGGGGGCTCTGGTAATGTCATTGTCTTTATTATCAGGTATTGATGACGTCATTATTATTGTGTATTTTTGGGGCAATGGTGTTTTAATTCTATGTTTACTCTAGCATCAATGGGACCATATTATCGTGTTTACTTTTCCGGCTTTAGAATATTTCCTATATGCTCCAAGTGACGTCACGCTTCGTTTTCCGTTTGACTGTGAATGTTTTTACTTTGCCCGAATGCGGCAGATCTCCGAATCACTTTGACGATTATCTTAGACCCCGATCTACTCAACATCTCCATGACCTGACCTGTCAAGCGTGAGGTCTAGACATGAACACCTAGATTCAGTAGCACGAGAAGGGGATGACACGACTATATTAGCACCTAGGGTCCGCTCATTTAGCGTCCTGATCGGGGGTCAGAGGTACTACTTGATTCTATCCGAGGCGGCTTCCGGTGTGATCCTGAGCTTCCCTATGAGCACTGTGGCGCCCGTTTAAAATTCAGGGGTGCTCTCGACATCCTGTTATGGTGTAACCAGCTGCTTATGCGAGAGTGATTAAACTTTGTGAAGCTGTTATGAACCCCCCCCCCCCACACTCACACACACAGAGACTTAACAGGGAAGGTTATGACCAAAAACAAAATAAATATCTGCCGCAAGCTTGGCTGTATCTATAAAAATGAAAGTATGCGCATTAGTGTGTTTGTTCTTTATGCATTACCATAATCTTTATTCAATCAGTATAAAACTTTGGAAAGTTGTTGATTAAATCGAACCAGGGACGGTATCCGTCGCCCCTGTGGTAGTGTAACTGGTGGCTCCCGAGAGCGCCCTGCGATGCCCTTGATAACATCCTCATAAAATGATGCGGATGCGCTAGTTTTCTATAAAGCGCGTGTGTGTTTCTGTAAGGGTGTGTGTGATTGCATGTCCGTGTTTGTTTTTTGTCGAGAGCCGCTTTAAGATTCACAACTCCCTGTCATACACCCACAGTAATGACCCCCTCTTCAAGAATACATATGATATACAACAACAACCAAAGAAAAATTTAAACCCATACAGAAAACAATTAAACAACAACAAATGTGTATCTGAATAATGTGTGCCATCTCTCGCAAGTAGCCGATGTTGTCACTTTTAATAGGATAGCACGGGGGTTTTAAAATAATGTGCTACATTGTAAAAAAAAAATTGTAATTATTTTTTTTTACATACAAAAAAAACTTACCCCTGTTTTTATAATTTGATTCAGCTTAAAAGCAATAAATAAAACAACAAAAACAAAACTTAGAAATAAAAATATCCTGCCGGCTACTCAGACAACGCTAACAAGTTATGAACGTGATATCCGTGAGAAAAACGTGTTCATGATTGCAACACGCACGGCTGGTTTCCCCGCATTTGACATGCGCAACTGCGTCCACCACTTGACGTCACATCACGTGTATTTCGCTGTAATCACCAGTTGGGCTCATAGTCATAATCCAGAGTTTCAGTGGCTTACACGTAATGGGTTTGTTATCCTCTTAAACAAATATACAAACATATATAAATGCAGCTGGGGTAATGTATCGACCATTATAAGATTAAATCCAGGGAACTTAACTGATAAGAGAAGCTGGTAGGAGGTACGAACTGTGACGTAGGTTGCAAATTGTGTATTTTTAAATTAATTGATGTTGTTATATTTAATTTGTTTCTAATTATTTAAATATTTATTGAATAAAAATAGGCTCAATTAATTCACAAAACGTACACATTTTTCTATCTTTCTAATCTCAGCAGAATATTTATAGGATGGGGAAACATTGTGCTTAATTAATAGCGTATGTTGTTGTTGTTTGTTTTTTGTTTTTTTTTTTAACGAGCTTAATTAACTTGTATGGCAACTGTTAAGGATGAGTTCTAGTTTTTCTTTTTGTTAATTAAGTTAGCGGATAGGTTGTAAAACTAATAATACGTTTATCCCAACATTGTTTATTTTCCATCATTAACCACCTTGAACACAAAACATCCGCCAAATATAAATTATAAATAAAAATTACTGTTTTATTTTAATATATAAAAAATAAAGGACACGTTTATCTTTAAATATTTTAAGTAACAACGACATTTTTTAAATATTTCAAGTAATAGAGATATACCTAAAAATATTTTAAGAGACAGTGATACATTTTTTTTATTTTAATAAATGTCTAAATAATGTTCCATCGTTTTTTGTTGTTTTTTTTCAAGTGAGTAAGTGTGACGACATTGTCGGACGGTAGAGCGCACGACTTCTGATTCTAAAATCTCGTGTTTGAATTTCGGGGTTTGAGTTCGTACAATGTCTCTGAGCCCACTCAGCTCTTATTGATACCTAGCTAAATCCAGGAAAAGTAAAGTCGACTGGGCACACAACCTACCACACTGTGAACTCCACGACATCAGAAAAATAGACGCCACATCCGAAAAGGTAACTTTACCATAGTTATTTTATCTTTTGTCAAATCCAACCCTGCAAAACCAAGAACTAAAACTACATACAACGCATTCTTTTTTTTATAAAGCTCTATGTTACGCACGTCTACTTTGTCGAGAAAGTTGAAACAGAAGCTCAACTAGCACAACACTAAACAGTTTGTGAACCATCTTGACTCTGTTGGGTTTTTGTTTTTCTAAGTACATGTTCTAATTACGCGCCGCGCTCGTACTAGATATAAAGTAGGCCACGGTGAGGGGGGAGGGGGAACAGTAGATCCGTTTATTAATTATCTAATTAAACGCAACTTTCTTTACGAAATGTTATAGATGAAAACAGTGACGCGATTGGGTGCATTGAGAAATACATATTTGATTCAATACACACATAATAACTTAATGTTTTAATTTTTCACATCTGTTTCCTTGCTAAACCGAGAAGTCTCGAGTTGGAACCCTCGGACAGATGAGGCTCGTTAGCTGGGGACAGCCTCTCTTCTAGGAGAGACAACTCCAAAATCAAACAACTGATGCCTTGAAGTTTGTTCTTGGTTGGACAAAGGCTACGGAAGCAAATCCAAAAAAAAGCAGTCTGAAATCGGAGACAATGGACTCAATGGCGCGTAACCATTTGACACGTATACTTAATTGTGTTGGAGGCGTGGTCGAGTCGGCAAAAGCTCATGGTTGTTAAATTCAAAAAATTCTCGGGTTCGAACCCTCTGGAGATAAGGCTCGATCCCTTGCAACACCAAAAATTAAGAATGAAGAAGAAGAAGACATCTGTTTCCAATTGTAAATACAAAACCCTCTCATGGGTTGGAGCAGGATTTTACGTCTGCTAATTAAGTATCTGGGGTCACACACCCCCCTCCCCGCGCCGAGTAACTACCCCATTTACATAACTCACCCTCCCTCCCCCCCCCCCCCCCCCCAAAAAAAAAACCAGCACAATAACCATTACCATCAATTCAGTTCAAGCTCTTGTTTACTAAACACCGTAAGTCTCGACTACGAACCCCGGGTCAGATTAAGCTCATTAGTTGCAGACAGCAATTCATCTAGGAGAGAAAACTCCAAAATCAAACAATTGCTACCTTACAGGTAGTTCTTGTTTTAGACAAAGGCAATGGAAGCAGGTCCAGAAAGAAAACACAGGCTAAAGTCGGAGTCAGCAGGTCGTATGGCGAATAACCTTTTAACTTGTGAAACGTTTTTGTGTTGGAAAAAATCACCTTCAATATAAATTATAATACCGTTGAGAGCGAAGAAGAAGAAGAAGTCGTATATCCATATTTTTTTAACATGGCAGTGATGTCACCTACGTCTGACTGTCGTAAAATGGAAAGAAGCCAATCGATTGGACAATGTGTCTTAACCAGTCTTGTGTCTTGTGACTATAAGTTGTATAAACACACACCTGTTAATTAGATATCTGTTAATTAACATACCAGTACATTTTAATAAATAAATATATATATATATATATATATATATATATATATATATATATATATATATATATATAATTCTCTACGTCGTTTTAGCACTTACTTCTTAACTTTAAAGATTTTTGTGAGAACCGTCATAGTTTACACCTATATTGTAAAGTTATAGTTAGAATTTGTGTTGTACAATTTTTCTTGAACTCGATCTGGCAGGTTTTGGTTTTGTTTTTAAAAAATTTCGTGTTTTTATAAACTCTACATAATTTTTCGAGTAGATTTAAGTTCATTTTAAGATTAAGGTGTGTGTGATGTGGTCCGAATAAATTTTGGAGATGCCCATTGAAGCTTCAGTTGCCCAATCAGCTTTGTGCTAATTTGATGGAATAAAGTTAATTTTATTTGTAATTATTTGACCTTGACTGAAGTCTGGTTAGGGATTGACGCTAAATCCTAAGGTTTCCATCTTATTTTAAATCTTGTACGCACATGCTTTAATATATAACGGTACTTTAGGCAATCAATACAACGTATTAATTAGATCGAGCTTAGCCCGTTCATTTACTTGTACATTGACCTATTTATCTCTGTATTTAAAATTGTGTCCTTAACTTTATAGGATGCTGTCTATTTGCAAATATATCTGAAATGTGTCGCTACGTCTCTGGTAGATTGATTCAGAAACATGAGATTTATGTCCATGTATATATAGAGAGAGAGTGATAATTCTGCTAAATCAATACATATGTATATTTAAATGTGTATTTCTGTTTGTCGTTCTTTGAAAAAGTGCTGCAAAGACACGTAACTCAGTTGTTGTTTATTCACTTTGCACTACCAGTTTACTTGCTGATACAAAAAAAATTCTCATAAAAAGTTTTAATTATATAACACAATGGACCCACAACTTTTTTTCACTTATCTCCCTAGCTTCATTGCTTATTCAGAAATAACAATCAGTTAGAAGTTATTCCCTCCTTCTGTGGAAAGATATTTTAGTATTGTTTTAATGCTGTTTTTCCTTTAACACTGGGATAGTGCATATGATGAGAATAAGCAGCGTACACGTTTTTTGTTGGTCATTTTATTACATTATTTTTTTATGTGTTACGTTATTCAACAGCGAAACTACATTTATTATGCATTATATTTAAATAATGTAAGTCGAAATAAAAAAGAAGAAAGAAAAAACTTGTGTCTATATGTTTATTTTACTACCATATTAGATAATATGACAGTAACATTCGTATGCGCTTTTTATATTTGTCAGTACCATGATATATGACAGCGTCGTACACATACATTGAAATGAACATATGACACTGGAAACTTCCTTCCTGCCTAATTGCGCCCGCAAGTTTCCATACATTCCTTCCTTGTTATGAAGTTGTTTTTATTTCCTAAACAACCGCCGAAGATAAATGTATCACATCCTCCAGACGATGGGTTGAAGTAGTATCTGACGAAGTAGCCATAACATGGGCCTTCATTTGGCTGTAATTGACAGTCCGGTGCTGGTGGTATAACAAAATTGTTCATATTACTACATTTTGTTTAGTAAATGTTAAAAACAAGTTTATGTTACTGACTTTTATTTGGTAAATGTTAACAAAATAGTTCATATTACTGCATTTTATTTAGTAATTGTTAAGAAAAGAGTTCATATTTCTGCATTTTATTTAGTAAGTGTAAAATAGGAAATTCACATTACAGCTTTTTATTTAGCGCTTGATGTTCAATAATTATTTGGTGGAGGTGAAGTTTGTTAGACTATTTTTTCTTTTATATAGTTAAAATTTCTACACGGTCTAAATTGAAGTTTGTAGTCATTAAAATAATAACAATGAGGTTTCCGAGTGATATTAAATAGAAACTTATATGAGTTACTGTAGCTAAACAATAAAACTACAAAAGAAAATAATTAAGAGCTACGTCTGTTACTGTTACAAAGTACCTTACAGATCTTTAAAAATATAAAAAGTATGAATTACATTTTTATTTCATACGACTGCTAACCCGAAAGTCTCGAGTTCGAATCCAGGTTCAAGTCCGTAGAACGTCTTAGATTCTACCCAGCTCTGAAGAGTACCTGACCCATGCTAGGTAAAGGCTGGGCATAGTGCTGACCCCACTATCCCACAGAAACAGGTGAACTCTACTTCACTTGTCCCGTGTACCGTCAGGTTAGAAAGAAAACTTTACTTACTTTATTTCATCAGTTCTTTTTTTTTTTTTGCAATATTTTTTTTCTTTAATGTAAATCAAGTAAGAAATAATATTAAATGTACAATTTTGTAGATCCGCGAGTGGTACGTTAATAATTTCAATATCCCACAGAAACAGGTGAACTCTACTTTAATTGTCCCGTGTACCGTCAGGCTAGAAAGAAAACTTTACTTACTTTATTTCATCAGTTCTTTTTTTTTTTTGCAATATTTTTTTTCTTTAATGTAAATCAAGTAAGAAATAATATTAAATGTACAATTTTGTAGACCCGCTAGTGATATGTTAATAAATTCAAATATTTTCATATTTAACTCGTGACGATTTTAGGAACCTTGTTTTTATTTGAAAAGATTATCTGCAGTATTGTAGATAGGTTTCATAGAGGCAGACCAATCATGTCCGACAGATGTAACATGGACAAGATAGGCACTGCAGATGGTTGTTAAAACTATCTCTGGATCGAAATACATGAAAAGTTATTGTGCAACTTATGTCAAAAATGGGAATAGATGAAAGTTAAACCTGGTTAATATGCTTTTATTTTTTACATGAAACAATCAAGGGAATAGAATTAAACCAGATACTTGTATTTTAATTACGACGTAGGTTTACTAAAGAACAGGGGCGTAGCGAGGGGGGTGCGGACCGCACCGGTGACACCATTTAAGGGGGTGACACTAAGGCAAAAAATAGCAAAATTTAGCAAAACTTGACGGGGGTAGGGTGCAAATCGAAAGTTTGAGGGGGGGGGGTGCAAATCGAAAATTTGAAAGTTAGTCCCACGGATAGGTTACTACGCCTCTGGGGGGACACACCATTAAGTGCCGCACCGGGTGACACCCGACCTCGCTACGCCACTGCTAAAGAACATGTTCGCGCGAAAGGATGTATAATTAAAATCTAGATAAAAAATGTAATATAGATTTTATATGAAAAAGTTGAAGAAAAAATATTTGAACCATATGTTCTAATTAAAACGTTGATTTATCAAAGTACGTATGAGATTCTAAAATGATACAATTAAAACACAATTTTAAGTCAGCTGATGAAAATATTCGAAATGTTATGTTTAAAATATTTCAGTGATCCTGGGATACTTACGGCGATCCCCCGCTGAAAGTTGTATCATGAACACAATGAGTAAAACACAAACCGCCTTAGACAACATTTTACAAAAGTTGTTTCTTGTGTAAGCTGTTCTCCGCAAAGTAATTTTATAATTAGCAGCAGCACTTTAGTGAGTTAATTAAAACTGTTTTTTTTTTTTAAACAACAAGCTCGCTTATTGGAAAGCTTTATAAAAAAAAATCAAAGTGTCGTGGGTGGATATATATTACAAACAAAATTTCGCCTAAATTTTTTTTAATACAAGATACAAATCTAAATTCTCAAATTTTTACTTGGTAGTAAATATATATACATATATATACCTATATATACATATATATATATATATATATATATATATATATATATATATATATATATATATATATATATATATTAATAAGCCATCGTGATACACATAATTGTGTATAATATAACCAAAATAGATCAATAGTTTTGAAACAATAACTGGTCTATTAATTTGTTATTGTTCTTTTATAACATACTTTTTTAAATGAGTGTTAACTACTGATGCTCACACATGTGTATTAACAGACGCAACAAAATAACAACTCATCCATTTACCAATATTACCGATTTGTTGACATCCATTAATTGTATCCGACTCGTCTTAAATAATTACATCATCCTGTCAATGCTTTCTCCCAACTACTTAAACTGATACAGAACTTAGCCTTAACGGTAGCGTTTATAACAAATATTAGTGGATTAAAATTTAAAATATACAAGTTTTAAGAAAGAAATGGGAAAAAAGGCCAATATCTGTCTTTGTGACGATGATAGCGCTCTACTTCCAGAGTTTCTTCCAGGTATCTCTTCCACCCCCACTCTCCCGGAAAACGTCTACCACCCCCCTCGAACGAAATAGAATATATATAGAGAGAATATATACTTTAACTAGTGTCCGCCCCCTACCCCACCAAATTTTAGTCGGTGAGAGTTATAAGCAAGTTAAGAACTTTCATTTAACAAGCTTTTTCATCTGAAGTAAATCAATAGGTTAAAGGTGAGAAGTGGGGGTTGGTAGTGATCGAAACCTTAAAATCAATATTGTAGGTGGCTTTGTGTGTAATACTACAGAGGCGTAGCGACTCTTCCCGGCGCCCGGGGACAAACTTTCAATTTGGCGCCCCCCTCGTGAGCAAATTTTCGATTTGCACTCCCCCCCCCCCCTCAAACTTTCGATTTGCACCCGCCCGCCCCCCCCCCTCCCCCTCAAACTGCAAAAATGCAGCTAAAATGACATTTTAATTTGTTTTTACAACCCATTTTGGCGCCCCCTATGGTCGGCGCCCGGGGACATATGATGTCCCTTCCTGCCCCCCCCCCCATCGCTACGCCTCTGTTTAATACCTTTGAAATCATAAATTCAACCCCCACCCCTCTCCCACTCCCACCACCCACTGTACAGATGGACTACTAAGCTACTAATTAAAAGCCTAGCGGTGACTAGCATATAGGTGAGCTTAACGTAATGCTGATCCAACAAAATAAGCTGTTTACTCCGTGCCAATCACATGTGGTTATTGCTGGTCAAGGTAATTACTGCCCTTTAAATTACTCCCCCCACCATGTTATTGTACCACGCCCCACCCCCTAATTACCCCATCTCTCTCTCTCTTTCTCCGTTAAACATATAATTCATTTTATCGTCTAAATAAAAACACAGCATTCACAGCTGGGGCACTGATATTTATTGCCGTAGATTTCACATTTTATAATACTTTAATAATACCCTCTTTTCCGAATTTTCACTCCGGCGTTTCGGTCTAGACAGACTGACGACAGAGGAAGTGAGTTAAATAAAAGCTTGTAAAAGCGTTTAAACGTAGCTTTCTTTTTCTAAGCAGCTTAACAGTCAGTCTGTCTGTCTAGATCGAAACGCCGGAGTGAAAATTCGGACACTTCTACTTGACCGATACGGTTCACAGTTGGTACGTGGATCAAGACATGAAGACAATGCAGTCTGAAATTTTACTTAATTGGAAGCATAATTAATTTTTTATGAATTAATTAATATTTGGACCGAATTAGTAGGTGAACTCTAATTCACTTGCCCCATAGACCGTCAGATTTGAAAGGGAAACTACTACTACTTAACTTCATAGGATGATGTCTATTTGCAAAATTATCTTAAATGTGTCGCTACGTCTCTGGTAATTCTGCTAAATCAATACACATGTATATATTTAAATGGTTCCATGGCAGATGATCTCAGACAAAATATCTCACGGACAAATGAGCTCAGGACAAATGATCTCAGGACAAATGAACTCAAGGACAATTGATCTCGCGGACAAAAGATACAACGACAAAATATATCAGGACAAATAATACCATGGACAATTGATCTCAGACAAAATATCTCAGACAAAATATCTCACAGCTAAATTTTAATAGTGTATTGGATGATTTTAGTTCATCTGAACATTGATTTTATTGACTGTCATATTGTTTTGTTTATCGTTTCTGTTTGTCGTTCTTTGACAAAGAAACGTAACCAGTAGCGTACGCAGGGGGGGGGAGCAGTGGGAGCGGCCGCTCCCCCTCTGGCCATTTTCAGCAAAGTGGCGCCTTTTTGGAAACTTTTTAAACTAAAAGTTTTAAACAATGATATTTGTTAAAAAATATTTTTGTTCGGCACATCTATGTAAATCACAAGATTTCTTTTCATGCAGAAATTAAGCATTATAGTACTAGTCTAGTAGTGTCTACGTTTACAACAAGTATTAACAGCTGCATCAGTTTGACATTCTAAAAATAACCTTTACGATGCATTGCAATGTTTAAAAAACATCTACGGTAGTACAACTTGGCAAGAGGGGTGTAAAGTTTAAGGCAACTGTATAACGTATTTGCTTACGAATAATTGAATTAGAAAATGTTATACATAAAACTTCACACATAATTACTTTATATATACAGTTTGAATCGTGAGATTAATTTTGTAAGGTCAACAACGTCATCACGATGAAGTAGTAGTATTCTTACAGTTTGGGTGATAGTGATTACAAATTATATGAAACAGTTACAACCCCCCTCCCCCATGGACCCCTCTGTAAAAAAAATATTGTCATAATACCACTGCTACTTATTTAAATCTATTTCTGTAATATATATATATATATATATATATATATATATATATATATATATATATATATATATATATATATATATATTTGTGTAATATATATTTGCGTAATATATATGTATGTTTAGAACAGTCATCTAAAAACTGACGCTATGTTCACTCTGGGTTGGCTATCTCTCCCCCCCCCCCCCACACACACACACCTAACCACCACAATTGTGTAGAGCGACATTAATGTCACACCTAGGTATACACTGGGTTGGATAATTGACATAAAGTGAACGGACAGTGGTGAATGAAGTTGACCCCCCCCCCCCCCCAACCCACCCCGAACTGATTTGTTAAGTACATGTAGAAAAACGCGTAATGATGTACCGAAGTACCATGCCGCCAGAGTCATAGCTTTTGAAACAGGTAAAACTCTGTGAATATTGTTTTTGGAATTACCAGTAAAAAGGTGTGTGATCAATACAGTGATGTAACCCATACCTATCAGTATGTTAAAAAATGATCTTTAAATAACATAAAAGAAGCAGTAGTTAATTAAAATATATGAACTGAACTAAAAGACCGATATTTAGTTAAATGTAGGCTGTTATTCCGAATGTTATTCTATTATAGCGAAAAGCGTGGTTTTATACCAACTCTTATTTTAAAAACTTTCATTATGCTGTAATACTTTAGCATTGATGATGACGATATATTATATTCTGATAATAGACAAAAACATTTTGTAAACACGAATTGTGTTAAACAATTTTATTATATTCTAAAGTATTTATTTATTTATTTTGACATCTATAATTACATGTGTAGATATATACATATTTATATTCAGAGAGTGATTATTTCCCCTATTTCACTTGTCTTAAATAATTTCTCAGGAAATATTATGTAAGAAATTATTTTTTACAAGACTTACAAAACAGATTGTATTACGTTCATTGTTTTTGGTCGTAGTGTGTGTATATATATATATATATATATATTGTTTAGATTGATACAATTTTTGTTTTGCCGGCCTACATTGTGTGTTTTTTCTTATTTCTTCAGAGTGCTACTTTTAATTTATTTTACATCATAGCGAAGTAATGACATACAGCTAGTAATTATATATATATATATATATATATATATATATATATATATATATATATATATATATAATATATGTAGCAAAACTACATTTATTATGCATTATATATAAATAATGTAAGTCGAAATAAAAAATAAGAAATAAAAAACTTGCGTTGTGTCTATATGTTTATTTTACATACATATTAGATAATATGACAGAAACATTCGTATGCGCGTTTTATATTTGTCAGTACCATGATATATGACATCGTCTTACACATACATTGAAATGAACATATGACACTGAAAACTTTCTTCCTGCCTAATTGTGCCCGCAAGTTTCCATACATTCGTCTCTTGTCATAAAGTTGTTGTTATTTCCATCACAGCCGCCGTAGATAAATAAATCACATCTTCCAGACGATGGGTTGAAGAAGTATCTGATGAAGTGGCCACGGCATGGGCCCATATCTGGATTTAACTGACAGTCCGACGCTGGTGGTAAAAAAAATAGTTCATATTACTTCATTTTATTTAGTAAATGTTAAAAATTAGTTTATATTATTACTAACTTTTATTTGGTAAATGTTAACAAAATAGTTCAGATTACTGCATTTTATTTAGTAAATGTCAAGAAAATAGTTCATATTTCTACATTTTACATAGTACATTACAGCTTTTTATTTAGCGCTTGATATTCAATAATTATTTGGTGGAGGTGAAGTTTGTTAGACTGTTTTTTTCTTTTATATGTTTAAAATTCTACACGGTCTAAATTAAAGTTTGTAGTTATTAAAATAATAAAAATGAGCTTTCCAACAGATCTTTAAAGATATAAAAAGTATGAATTACACTTTTATTTCATACGACTGCTAAAATGATAGTATAGAGTTCGAATCCAGGTTCAAGTCTACCCAGTTCTGATGAGTACCTGAAAAGCTGGGCATAGTGCTGACCTCACTATCCTTCTTCTTCTTCTTCTTCTTCGTTCTTAATTATTAGTGTTGAAGGGGATCGAGATTTATCTGTCAGTGGGTTTGAACTCGAGACTTTGTTCGAATTTATCAACCATGAGCTTTTTGCCGACTCGACCACGCCTCCAAAACAATTAAGCGTTACGTGTCAACTGGTTATGCGCCATAGAGGCCATTGACTCCGATTTCAGCCTGCTTTTCTTTTTGGATTTGCTTCCATAGCCTTTGTCCAACCAAGAACAAACTACAAGGCAGCAGTTATTTAATTTTCGAGTTGTCTCTCCTAGAGGAGTGGCTGTCCCCAGCTAACGAGCCTCATCTGCCCGAGGGTTCGAACTCGAGACTTTTCGGTTTAGCAACCATGAGCTTTACCGACTCGACCACGCCGACCACTCCTCACTATCCAACAGAAACAGGTTAACTCTACTTCACTTGTCCCGTGTACCGTCAGGTTCGAAAGGAAACTTTACTTACTTTATTTCATCAATTCTTTTTTTTTTGCAATATTTTTATCTATAATGTAAATCAAGTAAGAAATAATATTAAATGTACAATTTTGTAGATCCCCTAGTGATACGTTAATAATTTCAAATATTTTCATATTTAACTCCTGACGATTTTAGGAACCTTATTTTTATTTGAATAGATTCTCTGCAGTAAAGTAGATAGGTTTTATAGAGGCAGACCAATCATGTCCGGCAGATGCAACAAGGACAAGATAGGCACTGCAGATGGTTGTTAAAACTATCTCTGGATCGAAATACATGAAATGTTATTGTGCGACTTATGTCAAAAATGGGAACAGATGAAACTTAAACCTGGTTAATATGTTTTTATTTTTTACATGAAACAATCAAGGAAATAGAATTAAACTAGATACTTGTATTTTAATTATGATGTAGATTTACTAAAGAACATGTTCGCGCGAAAAGAGGTATAATTTAAATCTAGATTTTAAAAATGTAACATAGATTTTATATCAAAAAATTGAAGAAAAAATACTTGAACCATACATTCTAATTAAAACCTTGATTTATCAAAGTACGTATGAGATTCAAATATAATACAATTAAAACACAATTTTAAGTCAGCTGATGAAAATATTCGAAATGTTATGTTTAAAATATTTCAGTGATACTGTGATACTTACGGCGATCCCCCGCTGAAAGTTGTATCATGAACACAATGAGTAAAACACAAACCGCCTGAGACAACATTTTACAAATGTTGTTTCTTGTGTTAGCTGATCTCCGCAAAGTCATTTTATAATTAGCAGCAGCACTTTAGTGAGTTAATTAAAACTGTTTTTTTTTAAACAACAAGCTCGCTTATTGGAAAGCTTTATAAAAAGAAATCAAAGTGTAGTGGGTGGATATATATTACAAACAAAATTTCGCCTAAATTATTTTGAATACAAGATAAAAATCTATACCCTAAAATTTTTACTTGGTAGTATATATATACATACATATATATATATATATATATATATATATATATATATATATATATTAATAAGCCATAGTGATACATAATCTTGTGTATAATATAACCAACTACAAATATTGCTTAGCTTAACGTGCAAAATAGATCAATAGTTTTGAAACAATAACTGGTCTATTAATATGTTATTGTTCTTTTATAATATCCTTTTTTTAATGAGTGTTAAATGCTGATGCTCACAGATGTGCATTAGCAGACGCAACAAAATAACAACTCATCCATTTACCAATATTACCTATTTCACGACATCTATTAATTGTATCCGACCCGTCTTAAATAATCACAGCATCCTGTCAATGCTTTCTCCCAATCACATAAACTGATACAGAACTTTGCCTTAACCGTAGACATTAGACAAAAGGCCAATATCTGTCTTTGTGCCATTGATATCGCTCTACCTTCAGAGTTTCTTCCAGGTATCTCTTCCACCCCCCTCCCGAAAAACCATGACCGCCCACCCCCCCCCCCCCCACTCGAACGAAATAGAATATATATTGAAAATATAATTTTACTAGAGTTGGTGAGAGTTATACAAGTTAAGAACTTTCAATTAACAGGCTTGTTCATCTGATGTTAATCAATAGGTTAAAGGTGAGAAGCGGGTGGGGGGAAGGGAATTGAACCAAACTTAAAGTCAATATTGTAGGCGGCTTTGAATTCATAAAATCCACCCCTTTCCCCCCCCCCCCCCCCCCCGCTCCCACTACCACCACCCACTATACAGATGGGCTACTAATTAAAAGCCTACAGGTGAGCTTAACTTAATGCTGATACAACAAAACAAGTTGATTAGTCCTTGCCAATCACATGTGTTTAGTGCAGATCAAGTACTCCTCCCACACCATGTTATTATACCACTCTACATCCCCTAATTACCCCATCTCCCCCCCCTCTCTCTCTCTCTGTTAAACATATAATTCATTTTATCGTTTAAGTAAAAACACAGCATTAACAGTTGGGATACGATACTTATTGCCGTAGATTTCACATTTTACAAAACTTTTATAATACCCTCTTTTCTGTCACACCTTTGATTATGTATTGACATATTCGAACAGAGATCAATTTCACATTTTGTATATTTTTATAATACCCACCATTCCGTTTGACCTTGGATTTTTTTATTGACGTACATATTTATTTCACTGTGTATTTATTTATGTTAAAGAAATAAAACCAATAAACATGCATTTCAATTATATATTATTAAAAAATAAAATGTGAAATAAGGAGGAGAAAAACTTGGAGGTATATGTATACGTTTATTTTACAACCACATTATCAAATATAACCGTAACATTTGTATGTGAAAGTGAAATCTGCATATTTGATTGTGACTGCATCACACATATATTTACGCTTACATATGAAAATTTTGTTCATAGTAAACACAGGCTAAAAACTTTCTCCTTGTTTGATCTCAAACCCTTGCAATACCTAAGATAACATTCAAAACGGTGGAGGGAATGTCTATTCATCTCAAGCAAAATATCCACTCATTTTACCATTCTCGCAGATGTGGGTTGTAAAGTAAAGTAAAATTCCCTTTTCAAACCTGGCGGTCTATAGGGCAAAGTAAGTAGAGTTCACCTGTTTCTGTGACCTCGGCATATGAACAGATAATGTGGTCAGCACTATGCCCAGCCGCCTTTACTTTCCCCAACGTGAGTTAGGTACCCATCAGAGTTGGATGTACTCAGGGACGGCCTGCTGACTTGAACCTGGATTCGAAATGGACACTTACGGGTTAGAAGTCCAGCTCTCTAAAGTTCATGGCGAAGTAGTGACGAGGGTCATCGATTTCACACAATCTATTATGTAGACTAGATGTTGTGACTATAAATCCATTTGGCTCACACCATCGACCGTACTGACAGGCTACTAAGTGAATGGTAAGAGCCTAACAGTAAAATTATCCAAACGCTGTGAGGGGAGCAAAACTATATTATTGAACGCTGATGCGACGAAAATGTCCATATTATTTCCCCTTATTTTAAGTACTCATTCTAGAATACCTATAAAACATTGTATCGTCTAAGTGAGAAACCTGGCTTTAAATTGAACATGGCATTATGATTATTGCTTAGGCATATCATCTAAAATCTAAAGCATTCCTTTACCCTTGTTAATGTTGTTAGGGCACCACAGAGTGGTGAGTCTAGGGCTAAGTGTCCCATGGCGGCGCCAACCCTTCCTCCATGCCTGACCACAGCCGGACGCCTCCATCTAGGTGGCTCGGCTTGGTCACGAAAACGTGGTCGATGAAGTTCATCAGGCGCGAGTCAGACACTGGCCCCTGCTCACCCCACTCAGGGAAAAATTATATGGGGCACCTGCTGATCTGGAGACCACAGTCCGGTTTATTCACGAAGTTGGACTTGTTGTCTAATTCCTCCACCATATTCTCAATTAAGAACGAAGAAGAAGAAGATGAAGTTCATCTAGAATTAGAACTAGGCATCGATGGTTTTATTTTGCACTTTTCTCTCCTAGAAGAGTGCTAACACCGGCTATTGAACCTAATCTGCCCGGACGGAACTGGGATATTTCGTTTTAGCGATTTTCATTTTTTTTTATATTTTTATATAATGAAAGAATAATCATAAAACTAGAGAGTAAATATTTCTTTTTATAAAAATTTACATCAATAGAGATCTGTTTTTTTTTTTTGGTTTTTTTTTTATTGCTGTTGTTTTTTACGGGTATTGTTTTTTATTTTATTTTAATGAAATCCTTTTCTCGAGAGTGCCCAAGATACTTGGTACAGATTAGAATTCATCTCATTGGCATACAAGGGGATAGTGTGGTCAGCTTTATGTCCAGTCGCCTTGTTTCCCTAATTTGTGTTCATCGGGGTGAGTGTACTCAGGGACGTCCGACTGACACGAACCCATAATATCATAATCTTTATCTATACGGCTGTTTAACAAGGTTATAAAATGCTCTGAAATGTGAGTTCAATGAAATAGTTCAAAAGTATTTTATAACTTCGAAACGTATTTTTTAAATTAATTTCTAACGCTGGTAGAAACTACATAAGCTTTTATCCTGCATTATCTTTTAATCATTATGTTATTGTATGTATATAAATAATAAAATATGAACAATAGGCATGAAAAGTCTATGTAATCATACTAAATTTTTGAAAACGTCTTTTTAAAATATGGCAAGAGACGTAATTATAGTTATATTTGAAAAAAAATTAAAGCTGTTTGAAAACCATTGATTACACTAATTTTAATATTTTTGTAACGACTATAAGCCGCTGAAAAGCAGTTTAGAATTGTTTTATCAATTCAAATATTTTCAAACGGTGCCCTCAACCTCTCTTTGAAGTCAACCAGAATGGTCAGGGAGAATAAAACAATAAAAGTCAGAAGAATTGTTTTCCATAATAAAAATACACAATAGTGATCTATGGTGTATAATGTATTATTGTATTTATATTAAATAATATAACATCCCCAATCACCACAACACCCTAACTCTAGTAATCCAAATTAAAAATAAAAGTGTTTGCTAAATTACTATTATATTACTAGTAATTATGTCTTTGGCTATTTCTAGCCTTGTCTTCATTACACAAATATTATAAAATATTCAATTTTAGTTGAAAAATATGCCTCGTGGCAAAAAAAAAATGTGGAACCATTTGTAACCAGCTTTTCAGGTCTATTGTAAAAAAAAAATTCTTTATGTAAAGAATGTATATAGAGAAAAACTAAAAGTCAGGTTTACTGCATGTTTATTTTATTACCACATTTTCAAATTGACGGCAACATTCACATTCAAAAGTGTTGTATTTATTTCACTGTGACTTGACTGCATCAGTTACCGACGGCAAGTGTGGACACAACTTTCCCTTGTTTCAAATCTGTTTCTGTTTCCTCCACAGCCCCCGTAGTTAAACTCTTCACAGTCGTTTTTGGATGGGTTGTAGTAGAACATGAACGCGAGGGCTTCACATGGACCAGGGTCTGGCTCCAGTAGACAGTACTTAGCTGGTGACCAGAAAAATAGGAAATAGTGCTACACTTTCATTAGGAATAATTTTAAAATAATGTTTCTGCGTGCAATTCATTTCAAGTAAGATTTATTTTTTGTGCCCAATTGTCCCTCATTCCCTCACCCCTCCCCCAGCGTGACAGATATGGCATTTTGTTAACCCTCCATCTGGGGCATAAGAAATCAACACTCTTAGGGAAGATTTTTCTAGAAGACTTGTCGGTGTCCCAAGTTCTAAGAAAACTTTTATGTTACCAAATATTTGGAGTCGATGGAGGCGTGAAGCCGCATGGCAAATAAACTGTCTTGTGGATTCAATCGAGTTTTATGGCTTGGGGGAGTCAAGGAAATTGTCTTGGGGATTCAATCGGAAATGGCTTGGGGGAATCAAGGAAACTGTCTTGGGGATTCAATCGAGTTTTATGACTTGGGGGAGTCAAGGAAACTGTCTTGGGGATTCAATCGGAAATGGCTTGGGGGAATCAAGGAAACTGTTTGTGGATTCAATCGGAAATGGCTTGGGGGAATCAAGGAAACTGTCTTGGGGATTCAGTCGAGTTTTATGGCTTGGGGGAGTCAAGGAAACTGTCTTGGGGATTCAATCAAAAATGGCTTGAGGGACTCATGGAAACTGTCTTCGGGATTCAATCAAAAATGGCTTGAGGGACTCAAGGAAACTGTCTTGAGGATTCAATCAAAAATGTCTAGAGGGACTCAAGGAAACTGTCTTGAGGATTCAATCAAACATGGCTTGAGGGACTCAACGAAACTGTCTTGGGGATTCAATCAAAAATGGCTTGAGGGACTCAAGGAAACTGTCTTGGGGACCCGATGACTGTCTTGCAGGACCGCAAGAAAATTGCAGGAGACCGACAAAAGTGAACGCGGCCACGTGTGTCTTTGTCACAAAAGGGAAAAGATGAAATATTTGAGTTTGGAAATTAGATATTATGATTAAGTTTTATTCCAAATATTTTTTTTCTGAGATAGTAGAGGTGTTAAAAACGATGTATACTAAACTAAATTTTTATAGGCTGACTGAAGGTCCGTGGGGCAATTGAGGTAGAGTTCACCTGTTTCTGTGACCTCGGCATATTAAGGGATAAAGTTATCAACACTAGGTCCAGCCGACTTTACTTTTACTAATGTGAGTTAGGTACCCATTAGAGCTGGCTGGACTCATGACTTTCGGGTTAGTAGTTGTAAGCTTTACAATTCGACCTCGTCGTCTCATTTGATCCAAATAGGCTTCTACTGTTTTTTCACTTCATTAACAGAAAAACATTTTATATATGGGGGAAGGGGGGGGGGGCTCTAACTAGAGATGTATAAAAATTAATGTGGATGAAATCACAAAATATTCCAGTACTCACGGACTCCCAACACTGATGGTTGCAAGTTGAGCACAATAAGCAACACACAAATCCACTTGGTCCACATTTTACAACAGTTGTGGCTTATTGTAACTCTCAACATAAAGTAATGTTACAGTGAACAGCAGAACTTGGGGGTGTTAATTACAACGGGTTCATGTACAAAATATTCACTTAATGGCAAGATTTGTTTTATTTAAGTATTTAAAAGTAATTTTCTTTTCTATGCATCTTAACAGAATATCCGATACGACTATATTTGTTTAAATAAAAGTCAAACAACATCTTTAAATATAGTTAAAGTACGAAACAATATTAATTAATATATATATATATATATATATATATAGTTATAATAACATAAAACAATACTGTAATAATATAACAGATTTTAAAAGAAACGTTAAATGCAAAACATGAAATATATAATAATGTATTTTGTTTTAAAATAGTATACGGTTACACGATACTGTTAATTGGGGGATATTAAACCCTTGATAAAAATACACATACGAAATGAAAAAGGATCCGAAACCTAGGAACCGTTCGTTTTGAATGCTGTTGTTGTAGTATTGCTTTAAAAAATCTAAATGTAATTGATGTATATCTTACAATTGCGATTGAAGCACAATATCAATAGTAAATGCACCTAGTAACGACTGTTTTATAGAGAAAATAAGACAAGCCTTATGATAACATGATTTGATCAAATATTTTTTGGCATCTCTTGATGGCACGATTTATTTTGGGAAAAAATGATCCTCTAAATCACATTTCACTCTACAAATATTAGAAATAAGTAACGCACGAACAAATCGCACCATTCTCTCATTTCATACACTATAACTTCAATTTCCTACTTACCTACTTGCTGGAAAACGTAAAAGAAATCCTTTATTCCCGCGATCGTTTTATTGCATGCCCTATAGGTTGGGGCCGCTTCTTGTAAACAAAGATTGTGTTCAAATAATCAATTACCACAATTAATTACATGAGATAACAGCGTGACCCAAGCTACCAGCGTAGCTTCAGAGCCATAAATAAGACAAGATCCTTGAATTATCGTTTAATAAAACTTCTGTGTATTGCATATAACGTGATTATCAGTGTAGGCGTCATTGGCATTAATAAATTTGGTGAGCAAGGCTACGAGAGCTTAATTCGCGGGCGAAATTCGCTTTTCTTAAATAGATCACTAATAGTTACATTACAGCAGGGTTTAATTAATTGTATTTTTATAAGGAACGGTGTGGTCACGAAAGTCACGAGTTCGGGTGCCGTGATTTTGTTCATTAACCCACACCCCTAACCCTATACTCATATCCCCATGAATGTATCCATACTCATAGCGTAATATCCTCAAGTTCATTATACATATTCAAAATATGATGTTCTAAACTCACCCAAAACACCATTTTCATACTCGTTAATAAACATGTGTTTATAAATCTATGTTCACAACCCCATATTCATAACTTGGTGTTCAGAATTCCATGTGCGCAATCTGATCATCAATATGGCATGTTCATCAAACCAAGTGCATAAGCCCATGTACATAAGCCCATATTCATAAGCCCATGTTCATAAGCCCGTCTTAGCTATAAAATATTCACAAACTCTTGTTCATGATAAACAGTGAATGAGTGCAGAGGCGTAGCGACTGGGGGGGCGGGGGGTGCGGACCACACCGGGTGACACCATTTAGGGGGGGTGGGGGTGACACCAAGGCAAAAAAAATAGCAAAATATATAGAGGGGATGCAAATCGAAAGTTTGAGGGGGGGGTGCAAATCGAAAATTTGCCCCCTGTATGGGTCGCTACGCCTCTGGGGGGGGTGATACCATTAAGTGCCGCACCGGGTGACACCCTACCTCGCTACGCCACTGAATGAGTGGCTTTCAATATATGCTTTAGCGTCACCATCAGACAATCCGACACCAAACACTCTATACGAAAACATCATATTGCTGGAAAATGGTCAAGTCGTAGAGTGCACAACTAATATAACGAGCGTCTTGGGTTTGGATCCCAGGCTCCAGTCAGCAGGGTGTCATTGTTACCTGCCTTCGTTGTACCCGGAAGAACATATTGTAAAAGCCATATTTATTTTACCGAATGTCAGTCTATTAGTGTTGTGTTTCGGTAGGTTTATGAACAGTGAAGGAATGGCGGAACACCAATATATAGTGTGACACCATCAGACAATGTGACACCAATCGTTCTATAAGAAAACATCATAATACTTGAAAATAGTCGTGTCGGAGAGTACACATTTATTTTACCAAATGCCAGTCTATTTGTGCCTTGTTTACGTACGTTTTTTTGTAAAATTGTTGTATTAGGAGGGTGTGTTATTAAGTCCTTGAAGAGACGATTTTTAAAACTATATAATTGTAGGTCATTTAAGTTAGCCGGCTAAAGAAATAATACACTCCGTGCAGACGGTAACAGTGGGAACGACAGACAAGTCTGTTTTGTAAAAAGAAACGTTAGCCTTTCGGGCCTGTCTAACCGTGAGAAAGATGAAGTAGAGTTCACCAGTTAGGTTTCTTTGACTTAGGCATATGAAGGGATGGTATGGTCAGCACTATAACCAGCCGCCTTTACTCTCCCTAACGTGTGTTAGCTACTCGTTAGAGCTGAGAGGACTCATTTTAAAGTATAAATAATTTTTTAAAAAGCTATTTTAATTTTAGCTGCTTTTTTTCGCGAAGGGTGTTGCTTATTTAGTTTAAAGTACTTCAGACTTTCGGGTTAGCATTTGTAAGCTCAGTTACGTCGTCCCTTAGTTAGATATAGGTAAATGAAAACTAATGTTTGTGGTAGCGATTTAAACGTAGCCATGTAGCTCTCAAGGTGTGAGGCGAATTGTAATCTGGAACGTTGACTGTCATGTTATTTCAATGTTTTTGATTGGTAGATTGAATTATATAGTTACGTTATAATGCATCTATTTTTATATTCCTTTTGTATTCTCTACAACTATAAATCAGAGCAGTTGTATGGTTCATTCAGTTGTCTCATGAGGTAATGGATGCACAAAGAAAAGTGGGAAACTATCAGAATGCGTTCAAGGGCTTAAGATATATAGTTTTTGAGTTCTCGTCATCACTCTCTCGGTCATTGCTAGTATTGTCAGAACGAATGCTAAGAAATACGCGGAGTTTTAAGATAATATAATAATGTAAAATATGAGTTATAGAAAATTGCTCAAAAGTATTTTATAACTCGAAACAATTTTTTAGCACTGGTACAAACTACATAAGCTTCCTACTTATATAATTAATTACTGTTTGTATATAGAAAAAAATATTTTTAAAATTGTAAAAAACAAAAGTATTATTTTTCTCTATGTAAATAATGTAGAGAAAATCTTAAAGTCAGTCTACTGCATGTTTATTTATTCACACATTTTCAAAGATAACGGCAGCATTCACATTCAAAAGTGTTGTATTTATTTGACTGTGACTTGAATGCATCAGTTACCAACCGCAAGTGTGGAGACAATTTTCCCTCGTTTTAAATCTGTTCCTGTTTCCTTTACAGCCCCCGTAGCTAAACTCTTCACAGTCGTTTGTGGATGGGTTGTAGTAGAACATGGTAAAGTCGGCTTTACATGGACCAGTCTCTGGCTCCAGTTTACAGTACCTAGCTGGTGATCAGAAAAATAGGAAAATAGTGCTACACTTTCATTAGGAATAAATAATATTAAAATAATGTTTCTGCGTGCAATTCATTTCAAGAAAGATTTATTTTTATGCCCAATTGTCCCTCATTCCCTCACCCCTCCCCCAGCGTGACAGGGCATTTCGTTAACTCTCCATCTGGGGCATAAGAAATAAAAAATCCTGAAGAAGATTTTGTCGGTGGACCAGGTTCTAAGAAAACTTTTATGTTACCAAATATTTGGAATCGATGGAGGCATGAAGCCGCATGGCAAAGAAACTGTCTTGTGGATTCAATCGAGTTTTATGGCTTGGGGGAATCAAGGAATTTGTCTTGGGGATTTAATCGGAAATGGCTTGGGGGAATCAAGGAAACTGTCTTGGGGATTCAATCGTAAATGGCTTGGGGGAATCAAGGAAACTGTCTTGGGGATTCAATCGAGTTTTATGGTTTGGGGGAGTCAAGGAAACTGTCTTGGTGATTCAATCAAGAATGGCTAGGGGGACTCAATGAAACTGTCTTCGGGATTCAATCAAAAATGGCTTGAGGGACTCAAGAAAACTGTCTTGTTGATTCAATCAAAAATGGCTTGAGGGACTCAAGGAAACTGTCTTGAGGATTCAATCAAAAATGGCTTGAGGGACTCAAGGAAACTGTCTTGGGGGACCCGATGACTGTCTTGGAAGACTACAAAAAGTGAAGAAGACCGATAAAAGTGAACACGGCCCCGTGTGTCTTGGGCACAGAAGGGAAAATATGAAATATTTGAGTTTGGTAATTAGATATTATGATTAAGTTTTATTCCAAATTTTTTTTTCTCAGACAGTAGATGTGTTAAAAACTATGTATGCTAAACTATATTTTTAATAGGCTGACTGAAGGTCCGTGGGGCAAGTGAGGTAGAGTTCACCTATTTTTTGTGACCTCGGCATATGACGGGATAAAGTTATCTGCACTAGGTCCAGCCGACTTTACTTTTACTAATATGAGTTAGGTACCCATTAGAGCTAGCTGGACTCATGGACTTCTACAAATTTAAATCTGAATTCAAATTTCGGTTAGTAGTTGTAAGCTTTACAGTTCGACCTCGTCGTCTCATTTGATCCAAATAGGCTTCTACTGTTTTTTCACTTCATTAACAGAAAAACATTTTATATATGGGGGAAGGGGGGGGGGGGCTCTGACTAGAGATGTAAAAAAATTAATGTGCATGAAATCACAAAATATTCCAGTACTTACGGCCTCCCAAGACTGATGGTTGCATGTTGAGCACAATAAGCAACACACAAATCCACTTGCTCAACATTTTAGAACAGTTGTGGCTTATTTTAACTCTCAATATAAAGTAATGTTACAGTGAACAGCAGCCCTTCGGGGTGTTAATTAAAACTGGTTCATGTACAAAATATTCACTTAATGGCAAGATTTTTTAATTTAAGTAATTAAAAGTAATTTTCTTTTCTATGCATCTTAACAGAATATCCGATACGTCTATATTAGCTTAAATAAAAGTCAAAAAACACCTTAAAATATAGTTAAAGTACGAAACAATATTTATAAATAAATAAATACATATATATATATATATATATATATATATATATATATATATATATATATAGTTATAATAACATAATACAATACTGTAATAATATAACAGATTTTAAAAGAAACGTTTAATGCAAAACATGAAATATATAATAATGTATTTTGTTTTAAAATAGTATACTGTTACACGATACTGTTAATTGGGGGATATTAAACCCTCGATAAAAATACACATACGAAATGAAAAAGGATCCGAAATCTATGAACCGTTAGTTTTGAATGCTGTTATTGTAGTATTGCTTTAAAAAATCTAAATGTATTTGATGTAAATCTTACAATTGCGATTGAAGCACAATATCAATAGTAAATGCACCTAGTAACGATTGTTTTATAGAGAAAATAAGACAAGCCTTATGAAAACATGATTTGATCAAATATTTTTTTGGCGTCTCTTGATGGCACGATTTATTTTGGGGAAAAAATGATCATCTAAATCACATTTCACTCTATAAATATTAGAAATAACAAACGCACGAACAATTCGCACCATTCTCTCATTTCATACCTTATAACTTCAATTTCCTACTTACCTACTTGCTGGAAAACGTATCATAGAAAGCCTTTATTGACGCTATCGTTTTATTGCATGCCGATTAGGTTGGGGCCGCTTCTTGTAAACAAAGATTTTGTTCACATAATCAATTACCATAATTAATTACATGAGATAACAGTGTGGCCCAAGCTACCAGCGTAGCTTCAGAGCCATAAGTAAGACGAGATCCTTGAGTTTTCATTTAACACAAACTTCTGTGCGTTGTTTATATAACGTGATCGTTAGAGTAGTTAATAAATTTGTTGAGCAAGGCTACGAGAGCTTAATTCGCGGGCGAAATTCGCTTTTCTTAAGGGGGCAGTATCACCCAGACATTTGAAAATTGACGAAAAAATTTGCCAAAAAAAAACTATTACACATACATACATAATTTTTTTACCATAATAGTAATTAATAAGGAGCTATAAAACAGCACATAAAAGAAAGTTAACGTATGATGCAAACATTTTTTATAAATAATTTAACCAAAAAATTTTCACTAAGTAATTTGTGGCTGCGGTTTTCCAACATTTAGGCCCTTCCTGCTGAAAATACATTGGGAGATGCCTAACAGGATAGCCTATCGCTGGAACTAGAAGATATTCATTGTGACAAATTTTGAAATTTTTAGAATTTTTCAAAGTCTGACAAAAAAAAAATGAACTTAGAAATTTTCTAATAAATTTATCCCTCATTAGAATCCTATGATTTTAGTTCAGACGACAGCCATTAACGCAAGGAAGGTTTATACCAAATTTTAAATACTTTACTTATGGTTTCGGGAAATTGTTTACAAAAAAATTCAAAATGTAATAAAATATGAACAAAATAATTTTTTGCAAATATGTTGCTATACATATACCCTACAATTTATATACTGTATTATAGCAGAAGAACCGTTACTACTGCTGTACAATTTTGACATGTGTATGTCGAATAGTTTTTTTTTGGTGAATATTTTTGTTTTCCTCCCTTAGTCTGGGTGATACTGCCCCCTTAAGTAGATCAGTAATATTTACATTACAGCAGGGTTCAATTAATTGTATTTTTATAAGGAACGGTGTGGTCACGAAAGTCACGAGTTCGGGTCCCGGAAGTTTGTTCATTAACCCACACCCCTAACCCTATACTCATATCCCCATGAATGTATCCATACTCATAGCGTAATATCCTCAAGCTCATAATATATATTCAAAACATGATGTTCTAAACTCACCCAAAACACCATTTTCATACTCATTAATAAACATGTGTTTATAAATCTATGTTCACAACCCCATATTCATAACTTGGTGTTCAGAACTCCATGTACGCAATCTCGTCATCAATTGGGCATGTTCATCAACCCAAGTGCATAAGCCCATGTACATAAGCCCATGTTCATAAGCCCGTCTTAGCTATAAAATATTCACAAACTCTTGTTTATAATAAACAGTGAATGAGTGCAGAGGCGTAGCGAGGGGGGGGCGGGGGTGCGGACCGCACCGGGTGACACCATTTAGGGGGGTGACACCAAGGCAAAAAAATAGCAAAATATATAGAGGGGATGCAAATCGAAAGTTTGAGGGGGGGGGGGGTGCAAATCGAAAATTTGAGGGGGGGGGGGGTGCAAATCGAAAATTTGTCCCCGGTAGGGGTCGCTACGCCTCTGGGGGGGTGATACCATTAAGTGCCGCACCGGGTGACACCCTACCTCGCTACGCCACTGAATGAGTGGCTTTCAATATATGCTTTAGCGTCACCATCAGACAATCCGACACCAAACACTCTATACGAAAACATCATAATGCTGGAAAATGGTCAAGTCGTAGAGTGCACAACTAATATAACGAGCGTCTTGGGTTTGGATCCCAGGCTCCAGTCAGCAGGGTGTCATTGTTACCTGCCTTCGTTGTACCCGGAAGAACATATTGTAAAAGCCATATTTATTTCACCGAATGCCAGTCTATTAGTGTTGTGTTTCGGTAGGTTTATGAACAGTGAAGGAATGGCGGAACACCAATATATAGTGTGACACTATCATACAATGTGACACCAATCGTTCTATAAGAAAACATCATAATACTTGAAAATAGTCGTGTTGGAGAGTACACATTTATTTTACCAATTGCCAGTCTATTTGTGCTGTTTCGGTAGGTTTATTTGTAAAATTGTTGGATTAGGAGGATGTGTTATTAAGTCCTTGAGGTGACAATTTTTAAAACTATATAATTGTAGGTCATTTAAGTTAGCCGGCTAAAGAAATAATACACTCCGTGCAGACGGTAACAGTGGGAACGACCGACAAGTCTGTTTTGTAAAAAGAAACGTTACCTTTTCGGACCTGTCTAACCGTGAGTAAGATGAAGTAGAGTTCACCAGTTAGGTTTCTTTGACTTAGGCATATGAAGGGATGGTATGGTCAGCACTATAACCAGCCGCTTTTACTCTCCCTAACGTGTGTTAGCTACTCGTTAGAGCTGAGAGGACTCATTTTCAAGGATATATAATTTTTAAAAAAGCTATTTTAATTTTGCCTGCTTTTTTTCGCGACGGGTGTTGCTTATTTAGTTTAAAGTACTTCAGACTTTCGGGTTAGCATTTGTAAGCTCAGCTACGTCGTCAATTAGTTAGATAAAGGTAAATGAAAACTAATGTTTGTGGTAGCGATTTAAACGTAGCCATGTAGCTCTTAAGGTGTGAGGCGAATTGTAATCTGGAACGTTGACTGTCATGTTATTTCAATGTTTTTGATTGATAGATTGAATTATATAGTTACGTTATAATGCATCTATTTTTATATTCCTTTTTTATTTTCTACAACTATAAATCAGAGCAGTTGTATGGTACATTCAGTTGCCTCATGACGTAATGGACGCACAAAGTAAAGTGGGAAATTATCAGAATGCGTTCAAGGGCTTAAGATAAATAGTTTATGAGTTCTCCTAATCACTCTCTCGATCATTGCTAGTACTGTCAGAACGAATGCTAAGAAATACGCGGAGTTTTAAGATAATATAATAATGTAAAATATGAGTTATAGAAAATTGCTCAAAAGTATTTTATAACTCGAAACCTTTTTTTAGCACTGGTACAAACTACATAAGCTTCCTACCTATATCATTAAGTTACTGTTTAGATGTAAAAAATATTTAAAAATGTAAAAAAAAATTCTGTATGTAAATAATGAAGATAAAAAGTGAAAGTAAGTTTATTTGTTTATTTATCCACACATTGTCAAATATAACGGCAGTATTCACATTCAAAAGTGTTGTATTTATTTCACTGTGACTTCAAGGCATCAGTTACCAACGCAAGTGCGGAGACAATTTTGCCTTGTATCAAACCTGTTTCTGTTTCCTTCACAGCCCCCGAAGAAGAACAGTTCACAGTCGTTTGTGGATGGGTTGTAGTAGAACATGGGCATGATGGCATCACATGAACCATAGTCTGCCATTAGTTTACAGTACCTAGCTGGTGATCAGAAAAATAGGAAATAGTGCTACACTTTCGTTAGGAATAATTTTGAAATAATGTTTCTGCATGCAATTCATTTCAAGTAAGATTTATTTTATGCCCAATTGTCCCTCGTTCCCTCACCCCTCCCCAAGCGTGACAGGGCATTTCGTTAACTCTCCATCTGGGGCATAAGAAATCAAAATCTTGAAGAAGATTTTTCTAGAAGACTTGTCGGTGGCCCAGGTTCTAAGAAAACTTTTATGTTACCAAATATTTGGAGGCATGGAGCCGCATGGAGCAGCATGGCAAGGAAACTGTCTTGAGGATTCAATCAAGAATGGCTTGGGGGACTCAAGGAAACTGTCATGGGGGACCCGATGACTGTCTTGGAAGACTACAAAAAATGTGCAGGAGACCGACAAAAGTGAACACGGCCCCATGTGTCATGGGCACAAAAGGGAAAAGAAGAAATATTTGAGTTTGGAAATTAGATATTTTCATTAAGTTTAATTCCAAACTTTTATTTTTTTCTCAGCCAGTAGGTGTGTTAAAAGCGATGTATGTTAAATTATATTTTTAAGAGGCTGACTAATAAGGCTCCTTTACGGACAAGTGAAGTAGAGTTCACCTGCTTTTGTGTCATTTACTTTTACTAACAACGTGAGCTAAAAACCCATTAAAGCTGGGTGGAAAAAGTGACTTCTACGAACTTGAATCCGGATTCAAACTCGAGAGTTTCGGGTTAGCAGTTGAACGCTCTACTATTCGACCATGTCGTCTCATTTGATTCAGATAGGCTTCTACTGTTTTTTACACAAATTCATCAACAGAAAAACATTTTTATATCTGGGGGGAGGAGGGGTTCTGACAAGAGATGTATAAAAAAAACGTGTATGAAATCACAAAATATTCCAGTACTCACGGACTCCCAACACTGATGGTTGCAAGTTGAGCACAATAAGCAACACACAAATCCACTTGGTCCACATTTTACAACAGTTGTGGCTTATTGCACCTCTCAACATAAAGTAATTTATAATAAACAGCAGCACTTGGGGGTTTTAATTAAAACTGGTTCATGTACAACTTATTCACTTTATAGCAAGATTTTTTTTAAAGAAATTTAAAGAAGTTTTCTTTTTCGCGCATCTTAACAGAATATCCACTAACAAATACTACGTCAAATTAGTTTAATAAAAGTTAAACAACATCTTAAAATAAAGTTAAAGTACTAAACAATAAAATGAATATATTTAAAGTTATAATAGCATAGTACACGTATGTGACAATAAAACTGATTTTAAAAAAAGCAACGTTAAATGCAAATTGAAAATAGAATATGGTTACCAATTACATTTTCCGGTGGGGGGCGGACAATAGTAAAAGTATATGTTTACTATATATATTCCATCTCCTCCGGGGGGTAGACTTTCTTCGGGGGAGCTACGCCCCCCCCCCGAAAAGATGCGTTGAAGAAACTCTGGGGTGGTTAATAAACCCATAATAAAGTAAACATAAGAACAAGGATCCGAATTTGATGCAACGTCTGTTTTGATTGCGGTGCGCGGACCTTTGACCACAGGTGCTTTGACCATAGGGGGTTTGACCATAGGGGGTTTGACCACAGCGGAGCTTTGACCATAGGGGGTTTGACCATAGGGGGTTTGACCACAGCGGGGCTTTGACCATAACGGAGCTTTGACCATAGGGGTTTGATCACAGGTGTTTTCGCAGCAGAGTGTCTTTGATCACAGGTGGTTTGTCAATGGGTGTTTGATCATAAGCGCTGTGTCCGGCTTTAAACACAGGTGTTTTTTCCATATAGGGTCTTTGATCATAGGTAGTTTGTCCAATGCTGGCGTTTGATAATATGCGCTCTGTCCATATATTGTAATGATTTATTTTAAATGTTGTGGAATTATATTTTAAATTGCGGCAGGATATAATAATATGTTTATTCATATATAAATACAAGTCATCTAAACATTACAATTATTACTTTTTTGACTGCACTGTTGGTATGGTTTTTTTTATCGTTTGTTATCCTTTCTATTTATGTAATTTAAAGTACATCTACATTATTTATTTGTGAAACAAACCCCCTATGGTCAAAGCACCTGTGGTCAAAGCACCTAGGACCTTGATTGCTGTCATTGTAATATTGCCTTTTTTTATTTTTTTATTTTATTCATACCTTACAATTGTTATTTAAGCACAATTTCAATAGTAAAAGCATCTACTAACAATTATACTATAGAGAAAATGAGACAAGGCGTAAGATAACATGATTTGATCAAACAATCTGTAGCCGTGTCTTGATGTCACGCTTTGTATAGTAATACAACAATAAGCATTTAAATCAAATTTTGCTCTAAAGATTGGAAATCAGTAACGTGCACTATTCTCTCATGTCGTACACTATAGCTTAAGTTTCCTGTTAATATTGGAAACCAGTAACGCAGTTTCCTACTTAATATTGGAAACCAGTAACGCGCGAGCGAATCTAACCTTTCTTTCATTAAGTAACTATAGCTTAAGTTTCCTACTAACCTAATTGCTAGAAAACGTATCGTTGAAAGCTTTTATTGCCGCGATCGTTTTATTGCAAGCCCTTTAGGCTGGGGTTGCTTCTTATAGAGAAATATGTTGTTCCCATAATCAATTACCATAATAAATGTACACGTGGCAACAGTTCGACCCAAACTACCAGAGAGGCCCGTATAGCCATAAGTAAGACGAGATTCTGGGGTGGGGGGCATGTGGGTGGGGTAGTATATATGATCCTCTTTATGGGGACCATAGAAAACACTACGCAGCTTAGCCACCACCCTCATCCCCACCTGTCAGGTGAATTGTTGATAAGTAGAAAATAAAACAACTAGATAGCGGCGTATGCTACGTCGCGGGTCAGCTCGTTATTTATATGCCGTGTGGTAACTTGTAATGTATACATAAAGTAATTAAAAAGTAATAAAAAGTAATATATTTTTGGTTCAAATGTTTTACTGCTGTTGGCAACAAGTGAACGAAGGACAGATAAAATAGAATGCCTAGTTTGCTATTTAAGTAATGCTACTAAAGTCATGTGGTACACACACCAAAAACACGTAGGTGATTATTCTATTGATGGCAGATGGCGAGTTTGATCATCATGATGCTGGTTGTGTTGGCTGAGGTCACGTGAAGACGTCGGTACTGTGGTGCAGAAGGTACCGTCTGTGGTCAACACGTCCGGCTTTTATAGCCAAAACTTTCAGGAGCAGTGGTGACGTTGTTTTAGCCAGGTCTCATCTTTTATTCATGAACACAAAAAATGTAACTTTGTAATGCGTTACGTTATAAGTACGTGTTATTATGTTGTTAAATTTAAAACTAATATAGTGATTAAAATCAAGATATTAAGTTATTCTGTAGTAGGCACTACATTTTCCTTTATGACTTGAGTAGATGGCTGTAAAACTAGAATTTTCTTTCTGTTGTATAGCTAATCATTTCAATCACGGGCCTTAAGAGAGGTCCATAAATGACGTCAAGCGATTTGGCTGTCGTTTACCCAATCTTTAGCAACACAAAAAGCAAAATTTCTTTCACCACGCCTTAAATACATATAAATTTCATCATACAAAAAAATTTCTTATCTGTTTATTTTGTATCGATAGTCTGGATGTTCGATGCATCGCAATTTAAATACGGTACTGAAATGTACGAGAAGTGAAAGAAAATGTGGGTGCGCGGACCTTTGACCACAGGTGCTTTGACCAAAGGGGGTTTGACCATAGGTGGTTTGACCATAGGTGCTTTGACCATAGGGGGTTAGACCATAGGTGCTTTGACCATAGGGGGTTTGACCATAGGGGTTTGACCATAGGGGTTTGACCATAGGGGGTTTGACCATAGGTGCTTTGACCATATGGGGTTTGACAACAGAGAGGTTTGACCATATGAAGCTTTGACCATAAGGGATTTGGCCATATGGGGTTTGACCATAGGGAGTTTGACCATAGGGGCTTTGACCATATGCGGTTTGAACATAGGGGGTTTGACCATAGGGGGTTTGACCATAGGGAGTTTGACCATAGGGGCTTTGACCATTGGGGCTTTGACCATAGGGGGTTTGATCATAGGGGGTTTGACCACATGTGTTTTCTCAGCAGAGGGTCTGTGATCACAGGTGGGTTGTCCAATGCGGGTGTTTAATAACAAGCGCTTTGTCATTATTTGGTACGGATTAATTTTTAAAACTGGAATCAAATACACGCGATTGGCTTTGGTGTAGCACGAACAAATGACATTTGTAAAGGATGGCATTACAGTCTTCAGTCTCTCCTCCGATGTAGTCACCTCATCATGTGGCGTTTACTTAAATGTCTACATTTGAACTGCACACGGCAAAAGATAACTTTCTTGAAATGTGTCGCAGGAGCAAGCTACCCAGCTGAGAACCTATACAGAATGCTGCACGAAAAATTACATTATGGTCTTCTTCTTCTTCGTTCTTAATTAATAGTGTTGAAGGGGATCGAGATTTATCTGCCACTGGGTTTGAACTCGAGACTTTGTTTGAATTATCAACCATGAGCTTTTTGCTGACTCGACCACGCCTCCAACACAATTAAGCGTTACGTGTCAACTGGTTATGCGCCATTGAGGCCCTTGACTCCGATTTCAGCCTGCTTTTGCTTCCATAGCCTTTGTCCAACCAAGAACAAACTACAAGGCAGCAGTTGTTTAATTTTGGAGTTGTCTCTCCTAGAAGAGTGGCAATCCCCAGCTTACGAGCCTCATCTGCCCGAGGGTTCGAACTCGAGGCTTTTCGGTTTAGCAACCATGAGCTTTACCGACTCGACCACGCCGACCCCTTATGGTCAAACAAACGTACTGACATATGATCAAACAGATGTGCTGACATATTTGCGCGGTATAGCAAATCTGTTATTTAGTTAACCATACAAGTATTACTTCTTTGACTATACTGTTTGCATGCTTTTTTTACTTTCTCGTATATACGAAGTATAGAGAAAGTCTTATAATCGTGCAAAAAAATCGAGATTTTTGCAAATCTCGACGTTTTAGGGCTCCCTGAGTCGGAAAAACATAGTTTTGCAATCTTGTCCGTATGTCTGTGTGTATGTGTGTCTGTGTGTGTGTGTCTGTAAACACGATAACTTGAGTACCGTTACAGCAAGGTTGATAAAATTTCATATATAAGTATTATATCAAAATCATATATCCGTATCAACTTTTGAGCGATTTCCAATAACTGAAGTGGAACTTTTTCTACTTTGAATTCTTCAAAAGCCTATAACTTGAGTACTATTTTAGATAGATAAATGAAATTTCACTTGTAAGTAAAAGATACAATTCTCTGCCATCTATTAAGTTTTGAGTAATTTCCATCGATCGGAAGTAGTAATTTACCCTATTTCCGATTTCCCAAAAATACGCATGTGAATTTATAAAATACTAATAATATTCCGCACTATTGTGCACTTTTTATTTGGCGTTCACTTAGTGTAAAATTCTTTTTTTCTACGAGATTCTATTCTATTATAAAAAGTTTAAGTAATTAAAAATGGATTAAAAGTATTGTCTATGTCCTGAGTTGCCATCACCCGTAGTGTTATATTAGAATATTCGAGAAAGTTTAGGGGAGATCACTCCCAGTTTATTTAAAATAAATATTCAAAGAGATTGTTTACTTATATAATTAATTTAAAATGTCAACTGTATTTCACAACGAAAATCAACACAATATACATTCGAATAGAAACTGTCAAGGGAGACTACTCTAATATTTGTAGGATTAATAGTTTTTATTAAGAGTTTGTTATTATTAGAAGAAAAGTTAATTATGTAGGTTATATAAAAGATTACTTTGCATTTATTCGATAGGTTTAGAATGAGAAATAATTAAAACTATTTAGTATATTCATAAGTTTTTTTCCATATAATATAATAGAAAACCTGTTTTAATTACTTTTTTAAAATCTTATTTTAATTAATAAATCATAAATGAAGATAGAGGTCCTATATTTTTTTTTAAAAATAGTTCCACTGTCCCTGAATAAATTCAAATGCATAAAATATAGCGTAAATTACTACTTGTGGTCAACGGAAATTACTCATGTTTTGTCAAAAGGCAGAGAATTGGATCTTTTACTTACACGTGAAATTTCATTTATCTATCTGAAATAGTAGTCAAATAATAGGATTTTGAAAAAATTAAAGTAGAATAAGTGTCACTTCCGGTTACCGGAAATCGCTGATACAGAACTACAAATTTGATATAATACATATATCTGAAATTTCATCAACCAAGCTGTAACGGTACTCAAGTTATTGTGTTCACAGTCATCTAATTATCTCCCTTCTTTCAAATTTTGAATAATTTCAGTTGGGCTGAAGTAGGACTTTAAGCTATTTCCGACCCGCTGCGTATCATACGCCGCTATTTAGTTGTTTTTTTTCTACTTTTCAGTAATTTATAATTTGTTAATTCGACAGTACCAATGCTGCCACTGAAAATATTTGCTTAAAAACACTAAACCCCCCTTCCCCCCCCCCCCCCCCCGGTGAAAGCAGCCTCCTCTTAGTTACCTCCTCTAAGTTTAAAATCGTTTCAAACTAAATTATCTGCCCCTAATAGCCGTCACCAAACCCGTCTCTATGATTGTAAAATGTAAACAGCGTAAACCACAGCTCACCATACCATGAGAGGGGGTGGGGGGTGGGGGTGGTAGCGATAGAGAGGAAGAGAGGGGACTGTAAGGCGCGCTTGCAGCTTGTTTTCTAACGGCTCCCAGAAGAGAATTATATAAATAGACTAGTATTCCGAACTATTATACATATGGTGTGCCGTTCACTTGGTGTGCAAATCGTTTTTCATATTATTTTTAAAAAGTTTAGGTATGTAAAAACTGATTAAAAAACATGTCTATATCACGAACTTTCTTCTATCCCCGCGGCAACGCGCGGGGGACGGGTACGCTAGTATATATATATATATATATATATATATATATATATATATATATATATATATATATATATATATATATATATATATATATATATATATATATATATATATATCAGGTTGGAATTCTGAAACATAATTAATGCTGTTTTTAATCCCGTCAAAGGCAGAGTTGGCGTCTAAAATATTCTAATTAAAATTGTCAAACAGTGTATCATTCGTTTTATTAAATTAAATTCCTGTTCAATCAATAATCGTAAACCTGAACTAATTACTAACCAGCATCTAAACTAGATCCACGAATCAGTGTTATTAATGCAATTTTCAATTACATACCCACACGAGTTTCACCAGGTTATTAAAGAAAAACAATCCTTGCTTAAGCATTGCATTGAGAACAATGATACGTGGACTGGATAATTCTTTGTTGTTCTGCCTGGCACAGGCAACAATGATTAACAAAATTAATTTTGTCTCGGAAAACACATACAGACTCAAATACAGACTGAAACACAAAAGCATTATAACATACACTCTCGCAAAGACATGAAAAAAAGCACTCGAAAATACACACTCCTAACTTATCCAATCTCAAACCACAACCCCTGCAATAAACGTCGACATTTACAAACATTTTTCCCACACGCCTCAACTTGATAATCTCAATAAACATGTATCTTTGAACGTGAATTACAGTGTACTCCCATACGTACCTGTAAATATACACAAACATACATAAACATACGTCTAAACTGATAAAAACGCCATTGCCTTTGACCAAACGTACACATTATCCGATAATTACACACACACACACACTCGTACGCACACGCGACGGAGTGGTCTAGCGGTAGAGAGCTGGACTGCTAACCCGTAAGTCTCGAGTTCGAATCCGTGTTCAAGTCAGTAGACCGTCCCTGAGTCCACTCTGATGGGTACCTAACTCACGTTAGGGAACATAAAGGCGGCTTGGCATAGTGCTGACCACACTATCTCTTCATATACCGAGGTCAAAGAAACAAGTGAACTCTACTTCACTTGCCCCATAGACCGTCAGGTTTGAAAGGGAAACATTTTTACACACGCACGCACACGCGCGCTTGCACACACGCATGCATACATACACACACATGATGTCTGAATAAGTAAGCTACAACATAAGAGGTTAGCTGGTGTGTTGGTTTGATCTGTCAATAGCACGTGCCAACACTTTGTGAGCGATGAGGAGGTGATATTTTAGTCTCATTATATTTCACATCTGCAACCAGGCATGGGTGTAGAGCGGTTAACGTATAATATTCAAAGGTATTCAAGGTGTCGACTTGATCGAACACATAGTTGCTAAACCGAAAAATCTCGAGTTCGAACCCTCAGGCAGAAGTTGCTCGATTGCTGGGGACAGCAGCTCTCCTAGGCCAGACAACTACAAAAGCAAACAACTACTGTCTTGTAGTTTGTTTTTGGTCAAACAAAAGAAAATCCAAAAAGAAAAGCAGGCTAAAATCGGAGTCTACGGCCTAAACGGCTACGGCTACAGCTTCGGCTACGTCTACTATGGCGGCTATGGCGGCTAGAGCGGCTAGGGCGGCTATGGCAGCTATGGCGGCTAGGGCGGCTATGGCGGCTATAACTACTATGGCTGCTATTGCTACTATGGCTACTATGGCAAAAGCAAATTGCACTACACACCAAACACACACACTACACAGTTTTATCAAATCCACGTACATTTTCATAGTAAAACGACAAAAAATGGTAATAAAGAAAAAACATATATATATATATATATATATATATATATATATATATATATATATATATATATATATATATATATATATATATAAAATTCTCTACGTCATTTTAGCACTTACTTCTTAACTGTAAAGATTTTTGTGAAAATCGTAATAGTGTACACCTATATTGTAAAGTTATAGTTAGAATTTGTGTTGTACAATTCTTCTTGAACTCGATCTGGCAGGTTTTGGTTTTGTTTTTAAAAATGTTCGTGTTTTTATAAACTCTATATAATTTTTCGAGTAGATTTAAGTTCAATTTAAGATTAAGGTGTACGTGATGTGGCCTGAATAAATTTTGGAGATGCCCATTGAAGCTTGAGTTGCCCAATCAGCATTGTGCTAATTTGATGGAATAAAGTTAATTTTATTTGTAATTCTTTGACCTTGGCTGAAGTCTGGTTAGGGATTGACGCCAAATCCTAAGGTTTGCATCTTATTTTAAATCTTGTACGCACATGCTTTAATCTATTACCGTACTTTAGGCAATCAATACAACGTATTAACTAGATCGAGCTTAGCCCGTTCATTTATTTGTATATTGACCTGTATTTAAAATTGTGTCCTTAACTTTATAGGATGCTGTCTATTTGCAAATATATCTGAAATGTGTCGCTACGTCTCTGGTAGATTGATTCAGAAACATGAGATTTATGTCCATGTATAGAGAGAGAGAGTGATAATTCTGCTAAATCAATACATATGTATATATTTAAATGTGTATTTCTGTTTGTCGTTCTTTGAAAAAGTGCAGCAAAGAAACGTAACTCAGTTGTTGTTTTTCACTTTGCACTACCAGTTTACTTGCTGTTTCAAAAAAATTCTCATAAAAAGTTTTAATTATATAACACAATGGACCCTCAACATTTTTTCACTTATCTCCCTTGTTTCATTGCTTATTCAGAAATAACAATCAGTTAGAAGTTATTTCCTGCTTCTGTGGAAAGATATTTTAGTATTGTTTTTAATGCTGTTTTTCCTTTAACACTGGGATAGTGCATATGATGAGAATAAGCAGCTTTCACGCTCTTTTATTGGTCATTTATTACATTATTTTTTTATGTGATACTTTATTCAACCTTATGCTATTCAACAGAAAAACTACATTTATTATGCATTATATATAAATAATGTAAGTCGAAATAAAAAAGAAGAAAGAAAATACTTTTGTCTATATGTTTATTTTACAACCATATTAGATAATATGACAGTAACATTCGTATGCGATTT
Organism: Physella acuta; assembly: GCF_028476545.2. Taxonomy (NCBI): domain Eukaryota; kingdom Metazoa; phylum Mollusca; class Gastropoda; family Physidae; genus Physella; species Physella acuta. The sequence goes on along the minus strand of NW_026731839.1, from coordinate 642,229 downwards.
TTATATTTAACAGTACCATCAATATATGACAGCGTCGTACACATACATTGAAATGAACATATGACACTGGAAACTTTCTTCCTGCCTAATTGCGCCCGCAAGTTTCCATACATTTCTTCCTTGTTATGAAGTTGTTTTTATTTCCTAAACAACCGCCGAAGATAAATGTATCACATCTTCCAGATGATGGGTTGAAGTAGTATCTGAGGAAGTAGCCATAACATCGGCCTTTATTTGGCTGTAATTGACAGTCCGACGCTGGTGGTTAAAAAAAAATAGTTCATATTACTGCATTCTGTTTAGTAAATGTTAAAAACAAGTTTATGTTACTAACTTTTGTTTGGTAAATGTCAACCCAATATTTCATATTACTGCATTTATTTAGTAAATGTTAAGAAAAGAGTTCATATTTCTGCATTTTATATAGTAAGTGTTATGAAAACAGTTCATGTTATTGACGTTTATTTGGTAAATGTTAACAAAGTAGCTCATATTTCTGCATTTTATTTTGTAAGTGTAAAATAAAAAATTCACATTATAGCTTTTTATTTAGCGCTTGATATTCAATAATAATTTGGTGGAGGTGAACTTTGTTAGACTATTTTTTCTTTTATATAGTTAAAATAATAACAATGAGGTTACCGAGTGATATTAAATAGAAACTGATATGAGTTACTGTAGCTAAACAATAAAACTACTAAAAAAATTAATTAAAAGTTACGGTTATTACTGTTACAAAGTACGAAAATTGGGTATAGCTTACAGATCTTTAAAAATTTAAAAAGTATGAATTGCACTTTTATTTCATACGACTACTAAACTGAAAGTCTCGAGTTCGAATCCAGGTTCAAGTCCGTAGAACGTCTTAGATTCTACCCAGCTCTGAAGAGTACCTGACCCATGCTATGTAAAGGCTGGGCATAGTGCTGACCCCACTATCCCACAGAAACAGGTGAACTCTACTTCACTTGTCCCGTGTACCGTCAGGTTCGAAAGAAAACTTTACTTACTTTATTTCATCATTTCTTTTTTTTTTTGCAATATTTTTTTCTTTAATGTAAATCAAGTAAGAAATAATATTAAATGTACAATTTTGTAGATCCCCTAGTGATACGTTAATAATTTCAAATATTTTCATATTTAACTCCTGACGATTTTAGGAACCTTATTTTTATTTGAATAGATTCTCTGCAGTAAAGTAGTTAGGTTTTATAGAGGCAGACCAATCATGTCCGGCAGATGCAACAAGGACAAGATAGGCACTGCAGATGGTTGTTAAAACTATCTCTGGATCGAAATACATGAAATGTTATTGTGCGACTTTTGTCAAAAATGGAAATAGATTAAACTTAAACCGGGTTAATATGTTATTGTTTTTTTTTACATGGAACAATCAAGGAAATAGAATTAAACTAGATACTTGTATTTTAATTACGACGTAGATTTACTATTTAAAAACATGTTCACGCGAAAGGAGGTATAATATAATCTAGATTTAAAAAATGTAATATAGATTTTATATGAAAAAATCGAAGAAAAAATACTTGAACCATACATTCTAATTAAAACCTTAATTTATCAAAGTACGTATGAGATTCTAAAATGATACAATTAAAACACAATTTTAAGTCAGCTGATGAAAATATTCGAAATGTTATGTTTAAAATATTTCAGTGATACTGTGATACTTACGGCGATCCCCCGCTGAAAGTTGGATGATGAACGCAATAAGTAAAACACAAACCGCCTTAGACAACATTTTACAAAAGTTGTTTCTTGTGTTAGCTGATCTCCGCAAAGTAATTTTATAATTAGCAGCAGCACTTTAGTGAGTTAATTAAAACTGTTTTTTTAAACAACAAGCTCACTTATTGGAAAGCTTTATAAAAAGAAATCAAAGTGTCGTGGGTGGATATATATTACAAACAAAATTTCGCCTAAATTTTTTTGAATATAAGATAAAAATCTATACCCTAAAATGTGTGCTTGGTAGTAAATATATATATATATATATATATATATATATATATATATATATATATATATATATATATATATATATATATATATATATATATATAAGCCATCATGATACATAATCTTGTGTATAATATAACCAACTACAAATATAGCTTAATATGCAAAATAGATCAATAGTTTTGAAACAATAACTGGTCTGTTAATTTGTTATTGTTCTTTTATAACAGAAGCAACAAAATAACAACTCATCCATTTACCAATATTTCCGATTTGTTGACATCCATTAATTGTATCCAACCCGCCTTAAATAATTACATCATCCTGTCAATGCTTTCTCCCAATCACATAAACTGATACAGAACTTAGTAGGAACGGTAGAGTTTAACAAATATTAGTGGTTTAAAATTTAAAAGATTTAAGTTTTAAGAAATAAATGGGAAAAAAGGTTAATATCTGTCTTTGTGCCAATGATAGCCCTCTACTACTCTACTTCCAGAGTTTCTTCCAGGTATCTCTTCCACCCCCTTTCTCCCGAAAAACGTCTACCGCCCCCCCCCCCCCCCTCGAACGAAATAAAATATATATAGAGAGAGAATATATACTTTAACTAGTGTCCGCCCCCTACCCCACCAAAATTTTAGTCGCTGAGAGTTATAAGCAAGTTTAGACCTTTCATTTAACAAGCTTTTTTTATCTGATGTAAATCAATAGGTTAAAGGTGAGAAGAGGGGGGAGGTGGTAGTGATCGAAACCTTAAAATCAATATTGTAGGCTGCTTTGTGTTTAATACCTTTGAAATCATAAATCCGGCCCCCACCCCTCTCCCACTCCCACCACCCACTGTACAGATGGGCTACTAAGCTACTAATTAAAAGCCTAGCGGTGACCGGCATATAGGTGAGCTTAACGTAATGCTGATTCAACAAAATAAGCTGTTTACTCCGTGCCAATCACATGTGGTTATTGCAGGTCAAGGTAATTACTGCCCTTTTAATTACTCCCCCGACATGTTATTATACCACTCCCCACCCCCTAATTACCCCATCATCTCCCTCTCCCTCTCTCTCTTTCTCTCTCTCTCTCTCTCACACACTCTCTCTCCCTCCCTCTTTCTCTCTCTCCGTTAAACATATAATTCATTTTATCGTCTAAGTAATAACACAGCATTCACAGCTAGGGCACTGATATTTATTGCCGTAGATTTCACATTTTATAATACTTTAATAATACCCTCTTTTCGGTTACACCTTTGATTTTTTGTATTGACATATTCTAACAGAGATCAATTTCAAATAATTTTGTATATTTTCCCACGTTTTCTTTAACTTGCTTTCTCTGTGTCTTTCTGTGTTTGTTTGTCTTTCCAATCAAATCTTGCGATCGAAATTTCTGGCACTTCCCAGTTAGCTAGCGCGCTGAAATTTTCAGGGAAGCTTTCTTTTGGATGACCATTGAATATTCAATTGTTATTATTACTAAATTGATCAATGGAAACATTTTATTGAGCATTTTAGACCGCTATATAATCTATATATATAATTCTCCTCTGCGAGCCATTAGAAAAAAAACGAGCGACGCGTACCTCGCACGCAGTGAAGCGAACGATCCCACATCGCCACAGGCTTAGGGGCAGATCATTTAGTTTGAACCGAGGTTAAACTTACAGGAGGTAGGACAGTTTAGAGGAGACGATATGGTCGAGTGGTTGGGCACACGATTGCTATCCCACTCGACACGGGTTCAAATCTATATGTTAACACAACGTGTTTTTTACGAGTTGTCTTTTTACGAGTTGTCTTTTTACGAGTTGTCTTTTTACGAGTTGTCTTCGTTTACCCAAAAAAAGTGAAAAGATAAAATCGATAGCAAGATTTTAATGCAAACAAAGACTAAAAACTAGAAAATAATAATCATTAAAAAAGTTTTTAAAAACCCACGTTTTCTGATTGAACTAAAAAGTAGAAAATAAACGCTATACATCACAATAATGCAAGCGATCACTCTACTATAAGCGATCAAAAACGTGGGGCGCCGTGATTTTCTTACAGTTTCTAATACTGTTGACTCTCTACAAGCTCCCTAATAAAAGTCAATAGTATTATCTAATCAATAGTAATATAACTTTTACTTCGGCGCCCCACGTTTTTCATCGCTTATAGTAGAGTGATCGCTTGCATTATTGTGATGTATAGCGTTTATTTTCTACTTTTTAGTTCAATCAGAAAACGTGGGTTTTTAAAAACTTTTTTAATGATTATTATTTATAATACCCTCTATTCCGTTTGACCTTGGATTGTTTTATTAACGTAGATATTTATTTCACTATGTATTTATTTATGCTAAAGAAATAAAACCAATAAACATTCATTTCAATTATATATTATTAAATAATAAAATGTGAAATAAGGAGGAGAAAAACTTGGAGGTATATGTATACGTTTATTTTACAACCATATTATCAAATATAACCGTAACATTTGTATGCGAAAGTGGAATCTACATATTTGATTGTGACCGCATCACAAATAAATTTACGCTCACATATGAAACTGTTGTCCGTAGTAAACACGGCTAAAAACTTTCTCCTTGTTTGATCTCAAACCCTTGCAATACCTAACATAACATTCATAAAGGGGGAGGGAATGTCTATTCATCTCAAAGGGGTCGGCGTGGTCGAGTCGGTAAAGCTCATGGTTGCTAAACCGAAAAGTCTCGAGCTCGAACCCTCGGGCAGATGAGGCTCGTTAGCTGGGGACAGCCACTCTTCTAGGAGAGACAACTCCAAAATTAAACAACTGCTGCCTTGTAGTTTATTCTTGGTTGGACAAAGGCTATGGAAGCAAATCCAAAAAGAAAAGTAGGCTGAAATCGGAGTCAATGGCCTCAATGGCGCATAACCAGTTGACACGTAACGCTTAATTGTGTTGGAGGCGTGGTCGAGTCGGCAAAAAGCTCATGTTTGATAAATTCGAACAAAGTCTCGAGTTCAAACCCACTGGCAGATAAATCTCGATCCCCTTCAACACTAATAATTAAGAACGAAGAAGAAGAAGAAAGATTCATCTCAAGCAAAATATCCACTCATTTTACCATTCTCGCAGATGTGGGTTGTTAAGTAAAGTAAAATTCCCTTTTCAAACCTGACGGTCTATGGGGCAAGTAAAGTAGAGTTCACTTGTTTCTGTGACCTCGGCATATGATGAGATAGTGTGGTCAGCACTATGCCCAGCCGACGTTACTTCCCCTAACGTGAGTTAGGTACCCATCAGAGTTGGGTGTACTCAGGGACGGTCTACTGACTAGAACCCGGATGCAAACTACGGGTTAGCAGTCCAGCTCTCTACCGCTAGACCACTCAGTCCCGTGATGTGGGTTGTAGGACGAAATAAAGTCAACACTCAAAGTTACTATTATTACCGATTTAACGGCACCTATGTATATTTCCAGTCTTAATGTTGTGATTAACTTTATGCACAAAAATTATCAGATGAAGAACTTAAAGTTAGTGTTTTGAAAACAATGGATCATTATTTAAAAGATATGTTGTCTAGTATCAGTTAGATGTCTTGTTGGCAATAAGACAACACTATAGACAAGTGGCTTTTGACAAAAACCTTCGTTGGTGTCTCTGACAGAGTTCTACCACTCGATCACTTTATTACTTCCTTAAGTGATTAGCAACTGTTTGAACCAGACAGCCAGACTAACTTTGAGAGCTATAAAAATAAAGGAGAGAACTTTCGATCTGATGTTAAATCGAAAAGTTCATGGCGAAGTAGTAGACTGGATGTTGAAACTATGAATCTATCCGGCTCACATCATCGACCGTACAGACAGGCTACTAATTAAGTGGTAAGAGCCTAGCTGTAGCATTATCCAAACGCTGTTATGGGAGCAAAAATATTTAACGCTGATGCGACAAAAATATCAAACGCGTGTGAGGGTTATATGTTGGGGTTTAGGTCATCAAATTTATCGCCCTTTTAATTAATCCTCCTCCCCCCCCCCCCCCCTCCTCACATCCATGTTATTTCCTCTTATGTTAAGTACTCATTCTAGAATATCTATAAAACTTTGTATTGTCTAAGTGACAAACCTGGCTTTATACAGAACATGGCATTATAATGATTGCTTAGGCATATCATCTAAAATCTAAAGCATTCCCTTAACCTTGTTAGGGTCGTTGGGGCACCACCGTGTTGTGTGTCTAGGGTTAAGTGTCCCATGGCGGCGCACACCACTCTCCTTGCCTGACCACAGCCGGATGCCTCCATCTTGGTGGCTCGCTTTGGTCACGAACACGTGGCCGATGAAGTTCATCTAGGAACTGTTGCGCCCAGTGTTTCTTCCAGACTTTTTTCTCCGGGGGGGGGGGGGGGGCACTTGAAATTTTTGGGAGGGTGGTACACTTTCTTCGAGCGGGGGGCGGACACTGTTAAAAGTATATATTTTCTATATAAATTATATAAATTCCATTCAGTTCGGGGGAGGGGGGGGGGCGGTAGAATTTTTTCGGGGGGGGAGCTTTGCCCCCCCCCCCCCCCCCGAAGAGATGCCCGAAGAAACTCTGGTTGCGCCCTGGCCGGTGACCTTTACTGGAAGGTCATACGCACCGGTGATGTCATGTAAGCATCGGTGGTTTAATTTTGGAGTTTTCTCTCCTTAAAGAGTCACTAACTCCAGCTATTGAACCTCATGTGCCAGGGGATGGAACTCGGGATATTTCGTTTTAGCAATTTATTTTTTTTTTTTTAAATATGTTTATATAATGAAAGAATAATCATAAAACTAAACTACAGAGTAAATATTTCTTTTTATAAAAATTTAGATCAATAGAGATCAGTTTTTTGTTGTTTTTTTTTTTTGTTTTTTTTTTTTTTGTTTGTTTTTTATGAACAATAGGCATGAAAAGTCTATGTAATCATACTAAATTTTTGAAAAAATCTTTTAAAAATATGGCAAGAGACAAATAAATTATAATTATATGTGTAAAAAATTAAAGCTGTTTGGGAACCATTGATTACACTAATTTTAATATTTTTGTTTCGAATATAAGCCGTTGAAAAGCAGTTTAAAATTATTTTATCAATTCAAATATTTTCAAAAGGTGCTCTCAACCTCTTTTTGAAGTCAACCAGAATGGTCAGGGAGAGTAAAACAGTAAAATTCAGAAGAATTGTTTTCCTTAATAATAATACACAATAGTGATCTATGGCGTATAACGTACTATTGTATTTATATTAAATAATATAACATCCCCAATCACCACAACACACTGCCTCTAGTAATCCAAATTAAAAATAATAAAAGTGTTTGCTAAATTACTATTATATTACTGGTAATTATGTCTTTGGCTATTTCTAGTCTTAATGAAACTGGAAGTCATTTTGTACTAATTACACAAATTTTATAAAATATTCAATTTTAGTTGAAAAATTTGCCTCATGGTAATAAAAATTTGGAACCATTTTTAACAAGCTTTTCAAGTCTATTGTAAAAAAAATTGTTTATGTAAAGAATGTATATAGAGAAAAACTGAAAGTCAGGTTTACTGCATTTTTATTTCATTACCACATTGTCAAAGATGGCGCAGCATTTACATTCCAAAGTGTTGTATTTATTTCACTGTGACTTGACTGCATCAGTTACCAACCGCAAGAGTCGACACAGTTTTCCTTTGTTTCAAATCTGTTTTTGTTTCCCCCACAGCCGCCATAGTTAAACTCTTCACAGTCGTTAGTTGACGGGTTGTAGTAGAACCTGGGCGCGAGGGCTTCACATTGACCAGGCTCTGGATCCAGTAGACAGTACTTAGCTGGTGATCAGAAAAATAAGAAATATTGTTACACTTTCATTAGGAATAATTTTAAAATAATGTTTCTGCATGCAATTCATTTCAAGTAAGATTTATTTTATGCCCAATTGTCCCTCGTTCCCTCACCCCTCCCCCAGCGTGACAGGGCATTTTGTTAACCCTCCATCTGGGGCATAAGAAATCAAAATCTTGAAGAAGATTTTTCTAGAAGACTTGTCGGTGGCGCAGGTTCTAAGAAAACTTTTAAGTTACCAAATATTTATTTCACTGTAACTTGACTACATCAGTTACCAACCGCAAGTGTAGACACAAGTTTTCTTTGTTTCAAATCTGTTTCTGTTTCCCCAACAGCCCCCGTAGATGAACTCTTCACATGCGTTTGTGGATGGGTTGTAGTAGAACATAGGCATGGCTGCTTCACATGGACCAGGGTCTGGCTCCAGTTTACAGTACTTAGCTGGTGACCAGAAAAATATGAAATAGTGCTACACTTTCATTAGGAATAAATAATTTTAAAATAATGTTTCTGCGTGCAATTCATTTTAAGTAAGATTTATTTGTATGCCCAATTGAAGCCCAGGGAAGATTTTTTTCTAGAAGACTTGTTGGTGTCCCAAGTTCTAAGAAAACTTTTATGTTACCGAATATTTGGAATCGATGGAGGCATGAAGCCGCATGGCAAAGAAACTGTCTTGTGGATTCAATCGAGTTTTATGGGTTGGGGGAATCAAGGAATTTGTCTTGGGGATTTAATCGGAAATGGCTTGGGTAAATCAAGGAAGCTGTCTTTTGGATTCAATCGAGTTTTATGGCTTGGGGGAGTCAAGGAAACTGTCATGGGGATTCAATCGTAAATGGCTTGGGGGAATCAAGGAAACTGTCTTGGGGATGCAATCGGAAATGGCTTGGGGGAATCAAGGAAACTGTCTTGGGGATGCAATCGGAAATGGCTTGGGGGAATCAAGGAAACTGTCTTGGGGATTCAATCGAGTTTTATGGTTTGGGGGAGTCAAGGAAAATGTCTTCGGGATTCAATCAAAAATGGCTTGAGGGACTCAAGGAAACTGTCTTTGGGATTCAATCAAAAATGGCTTGAGGGACTCAAGGAAACTGTCTTGAGGATTCAATCAAAAATGGCTTGAGGGACTCAAGGAAACTGTCTTGAGGATTCAATCAAAAATGGCTTGAGGGACTCAAGGAAACTGTCTTGGGGGACCCGATGACTGTCTTGGAGGACTACAAAAAAAGTGCAGGAGACCGACAAAAGTGAACGCTGCCCCGTGTGTCTTGGTCACATAAGGGAAAAGATGAAATATTTGAGTTTGGAAATTAGATATTATGATAAAGTTTTATTCCAAATATTTTTTTTCTGAGATAGTAGAGGTGTTAAAAACGATGTATGCTAAACTATATTTTTAATAGGCTGACTGAAGTTCCGTGGGGCAAGTGAGGTAGAGTTCACCTGTTTCTGTGACCTCGGCATATGATTGGTTAAGGTTATCAACACTAGGTCCAGCCGACTTTACTTTTACTAATGTGAGATAGGTACCCATTAGAGCTGGCTGGACTCATGGACTTCTACAAATTTAAATCTGAATTCAAACTCATGACTTTCGGGTTAGTAGTTGTAAGCTTTACAATTCGACCTCGTCGTCTCATTTGATCCAAATAGGCTTCTACTGTTTTTTTCACTTCATTAACAGAAAAACATTTTATATATGGGGGAACGGGGGGGGGCTCTGACTAGAGATGTATAAAAATTAATGTGGATGAAATCACAAAATATTCCAGTACTCACGGACTCCCAACACTGATGGTTGCAAGTTGAGCACAACAAGCAACACACAAATCCACTTGGTCCACATTTTAGAACAGTTGTGGCTTATTGCACCTCTCAACATAAAGTAATGTTACAGTGAACAGCAGCACTTGGGGGTGTTAATTACAACTGGTTCATGTACAAAATATTCACTTAATGGCAAGATTTTTTATTTAAGTATTTAAAAGTAATTTTCTTTTCTATGCATCTTAACAGAATATCCGATACGTCTATATTAGTTTAAATAAAAGTCAAACAACATCTTTAAATATAGTTAAAGTACGAAACAATATTAATTAATATATATATATATATATATATATATATATATATATATATATATATATATATATATATATATAGTTATAATAACATAAAACAATACTGTAATAATATAACAGATTTTAAAAGAAACGTTAAATGCAAAACATGAAATATATAATAATGTATTTTGTTTTAAAATAGTATACGGTTACACGATACTGTTAATTTGGGGATATTAAACCCTTGATAAAAATACACATACGAAATGAAAAAGGATCCGAAAGCTAGGAACCGTTCGTTTTAAATGCTGTTATTGTAGTATTGCTTTAAAAAATCTAAATGTATTTGATGTAAATCGTACAATTGCGATTGAAGCACAATCAGTGTTTCGTCCAGACTTTTTTCTCCGGTGGGCACTTGAAATTTTCCGGGGGGGGGGGGGGGGGGGGCGGCAAACTTTCTTCGGGGGGGGGGGGGGGGCGGACACCGTTAAAAGTATATATTTTCTATATAAATTATATAAATTTCATTTGGTTCGGGGGGGCGTGGGGCGGTAGAAATTTTCCGTGGGGGGGGGGGGGGGCTAAGCTGATCATCTAAATGATCATCTAAATCACATTTCACTCTATAAATATTAGAAATAAGTAACGCACGAACAAATCGCACCATTTTCTCTCATTTCATACACTACAACTTCAATTTCCTACTTACCTACTTGCTGGAAAACGTTTCACAGAAACCCTTTATTCCCGCGATCGTTTTATTGCATGCCCTATAGGTTGGGGCCGCTTCTTGTAAACAAAGATTTTGTTCACATAATCAATTACCATAATTAATTACATGAGATAACAGCGTGACGCAAGCTACCAGCGTAGCTTCAGAGCCATAGATAAGACAAGATCCTTGAATTATCGTTTAATAAAACTTCTGTGCGTTGTTTATATAACGTGATCGTTAGTGTAGGCGTCATTGGCATTAATAAATTTGGTGAGCAAGGATACGAGAGCTTAATTCGCGGGCGAAATTCGCTTTTCTTAAATAGATCAGTAATAGTTACATTACAGCAGGGTTTAATTAATTTTATTTTTATAAGGAACGGTGTGGTCACGAAAGTCACGAGTTCGGGTGCCGTGATTTTGTTCATTAACCCACACCCCTAACCCTATACTCATATCCCCATGAATGTATCCATACTCATAGCGTAATATCCTCAAGCTCATAATATATATTCAAAATATGATGTTCTAAACTCACCCAAAACACCATTTTCATACTCATTAATAAACATGTGTTTATAAATCTATGTTCACAACCCCATATTCATAGCCTGGTGTTCAGAACTCCATGTACGCAATCTCGTCATCAATTGGGCATGTTCATCAACCCAAGTGCATAAGCCCATGTACATAAGCCCATGTTCATAAGCCCGTTTTAGCTATAAAATATTCACAAACTCTTGTTTATAATAAACAGTGAATGAGTGCAGAGGCGTAGCGAGGGGGGTGGGGGGGGCGGGGGTGCGGACCGCACCGGGTGACACCATTTAGGGGGGTGACACCAAGGCAAAAAAATAGCAAAATATATAGAGGGGATGCAAATCGAAAGTTTGAGGGGGGGTGCAAATCGAAAATTTGAGGGGGGGTGCAAATCGAAAATGTGTCCCCGGTATGGGTCGCTACGCCTCTGGGGGGTGATACCATTAAGTGCCGCACAGGGTGACACCCTACCTCGCTACGCCACTGAATGAGTGGCTTTCAATATATGCTTTTGCGTCACCATCAGACAATCCGACACCAAACACTCTATACGAAAACATCATAATGCTGGAAAATGGTCCAGTCGTAGAGTGCACAACTAATATAACGAGCGTCTTGGGTTTGGATCCCAGGCTCCAGTCAGCAGGGTGTCGTTGTTACCTGCCTTCGTTGTACCCGGAAGAACATATTGTAAAAGCCATATTTATTTTACCGAATGCCAGTCTATTAGTGTTGCGTTTCGGTAGGTTTATGAACAGTGAAGGAATGGCGGAACACCAATATATAGTGTGACACTATCATACAATGTGACACCAATCGTTCTATAAGAAAACATCATAATACTTGAAAATAGTCGTGTCGGAGAGTACACATTTATTTTAACAAATGCCAGTCTATTTGTGCCTTGTTTACGTAGGTTTATTTGTAAAATTGTTGTATTAGGAGGATGTGTTATAAAGTCCTTGAGGTAACAATTTTTAAAACTATATGTGTAGGTCATTTAAGTTAGCCTGCTAAAGAAATAATACACTCCGTGCAGACGGTAACAGTGGGAACGACAGACAAGTCTGTTTTGTAAAAAGAAACGTTACCTTTTCGGACCTGTCTAACCGTGAACAAGATGAAGTAGAGTTCACCAGTTAGGTTTCTTTGACTTAGGCATATGAAGGGATGGTATGGTCAGCACTATAACCAGCCGCCTTAACTCTCCCTAACGTGTGTTAGCTACTCGTTAGAGCTGAGAGGACTCATTTTCAAGGATAAATAATTTTTAAAAAAGCTATTTTAATTTTGCCTGCTTTTTTTCGCGAAGGATGTTGCTTATTTAGTTTAAAGTACTTTAGACTTTCGGGTTAGCATTTGTAAGCTCAGCTACGTCGTCCCTTAGTTAGATAAAGTGGTACCGATTTAAACGTAGCCATGCAGCTCTCAAGGTGTGAGGCGAATTGTAATCTGGAACGTTGACTGTCATGTCATTTCAGTATGTTTGATTGATAGATTGAATTATATAGTTACGTTATAATGCATCTATTTTTATATTCCTTTTGTATTTTCTACAACTATAAATCAGAGCAGTTGTATGGTTCATTCAGTTGTCTCATGAGGTAATGGACGCACAAAGAAAAGTGGGAAACTATCAGAATGCGTTCAAGGGCTTAAGATAAATAGTTTATGATTTCTCCTGATCACTCTCTCGATCATTGCTAGTACTGTCAGAACGAATGCTAAGAAATACGCGGAGTTTTAAGATAATATAATAATGTAAAATATGAGTTATAGAAAATTGCTCAAAAGTATTTTATAACTCGAAACCTTTTTTTAGCACTGGTACAAACTACATAAGCTTCCTACCTATATCATTAAGTTACTGTTTAGATGTAAAAAATATAAAAAAATGTAAAAAAAAATTCTGTATGTAAATAATGAAGATAAAAAGTGAAAGTCAGTTTATTTGTTTATTTATCCACACATTGTCAAATATAACGGCAGTATTCACATTCAAAAGTGTTGTATTTATTTCACTGTGACTTCAAGGCATCAGTTAATAACGCAAGTGCGGAGACAATTTTGCCTTGTATCAAACCTGTTTCTGTTTCCTGCACAGCCCCCGAAGAAGAACAGTTCACAGTCGTTTGTGGATGGGTTGTAGTAGAACATGGGCATGATGGCATCACATGAACCATAGTCTGCCATTAGTTTACAGTACCTAGCTGGTGATCAGAAAAATAGGAAATAGTGCTACACTTTCGTTAGGAATAATTTTGAAATAATGTTTCTGCATGCAATTCATTTCAAGTAAGATTTATTTTATGCCCAATTGTCCCTCGTTCCCTCACCCCTCCCCAAGCGTGACAGGGCATTTCGTTAACTCTCCATCTGGGGCATAAGAAATCAAAATCTTGAAGAAGATTTTTCTAGAAGACTTGTCGGTGGCCCAGGTTCTAAGAAAACTTTTATGTTACCAAATATTTGGAGGCATGGAGCCGCATGGAGAAGCATGGCAAGGAAACTGTCTTGAGGATTCAATCAAGAATGGCTTGGGGGACTCAAGGAAACTGTCATGGGGGACCCGATGACTGTCTTGGAAGACTACAAAAAATGTGCAGGAGACCGACAAAAGTGAACACGGCCCCATGTGTCTTGGGCACAAAAGGGAAAAGAAGAAATATTTGAGTTTGGAAATTAGATATTTTCATTAAGTTTAATGTTATGGAATTATATTTTAAATTGCGGCAGGATATAATAATATGTTTATTCATATATAAATACAAGTCATCTAAACATTACAATTATTACTTTTTTCACTGCACTGTTGGTATGGTTTTTTTATCGTTTGTTATCCTTTCTATTTATGTAATTTAAAGTACATCTACATTATTTATTTGTGAAACAAACCCCCTATGGTCAAAGCACCTGTGGTCAAAGCACCTAGGACCTTGATTGCTGTCATTGTAATATTGCCTTTTTTTATTTTTTTATTTTATTCATACCTTACAATTGTTATTTAAGCACAATATCAATAGTAAAAGCATCTACTAACAATTATACTATAGAGAAAATGAGACAAGGCGTAAGATAACATGATTTGATCAAACAATCTGTAGCCGTGTCTTGATGTCACGCTTTGTATAGTAATACAACAATAAGCATTTAAATCAAATTTTGCTCTAAAGATTGGAAATCAGTAACGTGCACTATTCTCTCATGTCGTACACTATAGCTTAAGTTTCCTATTAATATTGGAAACCAGTAACGCAGTTTCCTACTTAATATTGGAAACCAGTAACGCGCGAGCGAAATCTAACCTTTCTTTCATTATGTAACTATAGCTTAAGTTTCCTACTAACCTAATTGCTAGAAAACGTATCGTTGAAAGCTTTTATTGCCGCGATCGTTTTATTGCAAGACCTTTAGGCTGGGGCCGCTTCTTGTAAAGAAATATGTTGTTCCCATAATGAATTACCATAATAAATGTACACGTGGCAACAGTTCGACCCAAACTACCAGAGAGGCCCGTATAGCCATAAGTAAGACGAGATTCTGGGGTGGGGGGCATGTGGGTGGGGTAGTATATATGATCCTCTTTATGGGGACC